>NC_137915.1:6934156-6999156 GCF_963457725.1 Sprattus sprattus | reverse complement strand
CTTAGCTAGTCTCCTCTAGTCCCTGGAAGAGGGCCAATGTGCTAATGCACGCCCATCAGTGGAGCAGCAGCAGGGTGGAGCTCAGAGCTGGAGGAACTGGGCAAGGGCAACCCACAGCTCCAGCAGCATTCCCACAACATTCCCACAACATTCCCCCGGCCCTCCCGCCTCACGGCAGTGACCTGTGGTTTTAGGAACAAAACGCAGGAATGCAAGTTATGCAAGGACGGCAGTGAAACTGAGGCAGGGCTGGGATCACTGAGGAGTGAGTCTAGACACCTGTTGCTGCAGCAGAAGCACAGGCATAGACAGACACAGACACAGACACACACACAGACACAGACACAGACACAGACACAGACACAGACACAGACACAGACACAGACACAGACACAGACACAGAGACACAGACACACACACAGACACAGACACAGACACACATTATGACATTTACAAAAACAGCTGCTCACCAACCAAATATGATCATAGCTAATAGCTCCCTCCAGACAACCAACAAAAACCCAGGGCACACACACACACTTACACACACACACCAGTGTCTGCATGAGACAGCAGTCGTGTGGAGAATGCCTTTCCCCCTGAGGTTCTCTGGCTATTAATACACTCATGCTTGTAGAGCAAGAGCTCTGAGCCCTCAACCATTAATTGGGGTGGGGTGGGGTGGGGGGGGGGACTAAGAGACTGCACGTTTGTGCAGAGGGTGTGTTTACAACATTGCAACCAAGCCTTTCATCTTGTGTGTGTCTCTATGTGTTTGTGTGCATGTGTGTGTGTTTGCTTCTATGATGATGTCTACATTAACAATCTGTGTGTTCAAGAGGCAGTAATGCCTGGCATATGCAAGTGTGAGTGTGAGTGTGAGTGTGAGTGTGTGTGTGTGTGTGTGTGTGTGTGTGTGTGTGTGTGTGTGTGTGTGTGTGTGTGTGTGTGGGACGGGGGGCTGGACGAGGACCCTTTAAGCCTGCTTGACCCTTTGTTGAGGTTATAGCCATGTCACTTCTCTCATGAGCATTAATAGCCCCCCTCTAATCCCCTCTGGAATCTCTGGACACTAGGGGATTCCTCACGCACAGTGACATCAGAGACCCGCCAGGGAGACAGCTAGGATCGGAGGACAGGACAGACAGAGCGTCGAGAAGAAGAAGGTGGGGAAGAGTGAAGAAGAAAAGAGAAGAGGAGGAGGAGAGAGGAGCACGTCGTAGAGGGTGCAGTGTGAGAGTGCAGCAGAATAGCTAAGGATGTAGTGTCTGGTGTTCGCTCATAGTACTCTCCTTACTGACACTTAAAAAGGTCAAATCCAGATGATCCCACAAAGCACACAAAGCAGTGACAGCTAAGCGGTCTGCTGACACCTCGGGGATAGAGAGGGAGGGGAGGGGACTGGAAAGAAAGAGTCATGTAGTTAGAGGCCACACAGAAGCTAACCTTGCTGCTCCAGGCACTTCCTCGTGCACATAGTAACTAGGGCCTGCTACCTGCAACTTTAGTAGGGATAGGCGCGCTCTACTTCAAAAAATATATATAAATGCGTTTTCGGGTGCGAGTAAAAGAATGTTAACTATTAGTAGAATAAAAACCGCACTCTCAAGCTTTTCTCTTTAGAAATAAGACCAGTTTATTTTCGTACAGACGCGTTTCGGCCTTACGCCATCGTCAGTGTGTGACCTGCAACTTTACACACATTGAGCTCTGCTTTAGACTTGTAGAGGCTAGCTTAACCTGTAACTGTAGTAGGGGAGTACTTACCTGTGAACCCTATTTACCACTCTCTGCCATTCAGATGATCTAGCTAAAAGTTCCATCTGATTCCACATTGTGCTTTTTTTCACGTTGCGATCAAACACTGATAGGACCTCATCAGAGAGAGTGTTTGTTCGTTTGTTTGTTTGTTTTAAACCAACTATGTATTCTAGATCTGTCTTTGGCACTGTAATGGATATTGCCATCTGGGGATTATGGTGAAATTTGCCACCAACATGACCTATCCCCCTTCTAAAACACAGACAACCTGATGAGAGCAACATTAAACCCAGGCTTTCACTGCTTCACCAGTGTTTCTCCTTTGAGCTCCAGCTTTGAGGGTTTTGAAATTTCGACTCTGCTAACCCTGCCATTGGTCTATTCCAGACAAACTCACGCCATTGGTCTATTCCAGACAAACTCACGCCATTGGTCTATTCCAGACTAACTCATGTCATTGGTGTATTCCAGACAAACTCACGCCATTGGTCTATTCCAGACTAACCCTGCCATTGGTCTATTCCAGACAAACTCACGCCATTGGTCTATTCCAGACTAACCCTGCCATTGGTCTATTCCAGACTAACCCTGCCATTGGTCTATTCCAGACAAACTCACGCCATTGGTCTATTCCAGACAAACTCATGCCATTGGTCTATTCCAGACTAACTCATGCCATTAGTCCATTCCAGACTAACTCCTTAATTACTGTACTCTGATGGCTACTGTAAAATGTGCATAACATTATTTATCTGTCTATGAGTATCAATCCCATAATATGATTGACAGAGACGTCCCAGGCAGGAGGCTCCTGGGACATTGACCATTTAGGTATTCAGCAAATGAGGGTCTTAGAGGCAGGTTAACCTTCAGCTTACCACACCACTTAGTTCATCATGCTGTGACCCCAAAGGGTCAAGTTTGCTGTCTAACAAGAGGACTCCCATAAGGCAGGGATGTCCCACACGGGACAGGAGCATGCTGGGAGTCATCAGACGACAGAAACTTCCCTCCCTCCCTGCCAGCTCCCCTGTCTCTCAGGTCGAGGCCAAGGTTGCACTGTGCTGCTGGTTTAAATGTGCTCCATTATTGATTTTGTGTCCCCTGACGTTGCCCAGAATAGTGCCTCATGGTACCGTGCGTCTGCAACCTTTCCTCTTTTCATGTTTCTGCAGGTCTGTCTGTTGACTGAGGAGCTGCACACAACCTATAGGCTACCCTCTAGGCCTGCTAAATTTCATGAACCAAAATGTATATAAATGTTTCAGGCTTTTTCCAGTGCGTTTGTACATTAAAGTTGCTGTGTGTGTATGTATATATTCTTTTTTATTATGTATCGACTGTCGCTTGACTGTCAACTCATCTTGTTTATAAATAGCAAGTGAAGGTTTATGCAACCTAGCAGGAATGTTTGACTCATGGAATAGAGTGTGGCGTAAATTCATGCTAGGCAATATCCCAAGAGGATACATGTCCGTTTACTAAGCAACTTTGTGTGTTACCAAAGTCGCCACTAGCTACTGCTACTGGCGCTGCTGTTGGCTGAGGAATTATGTTGCCTGATTTGAGACATGGCGATGTCCGTGTCAAGCCCGGTGTAAACAATGTGGCGGAAGAAAGTATTGAGACAACGTAGCAACTCCTTCCAAGATAAAAACCGATCTACCAAAGGGTATCTACATTCTTTCGTATCATAATCTATGTTAAACAAAGGAGCATGCGAGTTATTATCACAAACAAAGCATCTTCCAGAAAGTGTGCATACGCAACGAGATCTCCCGAGTGATCTCACTCTGTAAGGACACAATACGATACACTATCTCAGCAACAACATAACCAAAACCCAACCATCTCCGTCCTTTGCGCGGGCTAAACTGTAGGCTACTACAGGCGAAAGAGAAGTTGTGTCAGCAGGTTGCAGGTTTACCACCGACCAACAGTTTACAAATATGAAAACGCAACAGAGACATGGCTCAGCCCACGAGTTCCTAAACAGTGTCTCCTGTACTTACGAGCACTGCTTGTTGTGGGATCCTCCTGTCACAGAGCTTCTTTCTTCACACTTCGCATGAAACTTTTACTGCGCCCACGACTCTGGCGTGAACAAACTCCACAACAAGTAAAAAAGAGTAGCCTAATGTTTCTCAAGTCGGTCGGGTTGTGAACTACCAGTTTGTTATTTATCCGTATCTTCGCGACGCGATTCTTACCAAGTGAGACGCCCAGTCCCGAATCCCGACGCCCGTTCAATGGAGCAGCGTTGCGGAAGCAATCCGCTCCTTGATTGGCCCGTCTCCCAGCAAAAGGGTGGTGCTCCTGCTGAATACTCAGACCTTAGTGGTAGTCCCAAATGATCAGTCATGTTCTTTCATAGCTCTCGATCAACATTTGAAGTGTTAGGCTACCTCTTGTCTTAAATAGAGTTTGGTATGATATTAGCAAGCTGGAATATAATGGCAAACATTCAACTTACTGAGCATATCCTCATTACAAATGCTATTTCCACTGGCTGACTGTTGTCCGCTTCCAGTTTTCAAACATTTCAGCTATGTTTAAACAGAAATGAAGTTGGTCTAACTGGTTATCCAGTTGGGTGGTCAAAATATTTGTTTAGTTTTTTATGTTTTCGTCCTCTGCGTCATGAAGTTTGGGTACTTTTAATTATGAGTGGCAAATCCACTTGCTCAGCCACGCACCAGGTGTTACGCAACACCCTGATCTGTCTTTGCATGCAGGGCCGTTCTGCAGTCCATGCGTGCCTGCCTGATGCCCCAAGGAACTGAACAGCTCGGGCCGGTCTACCGAGTAGGCTAGGCTTACAGGATCAACTTCGTGGAAATGCTGATCGTTTACTACTGCACCACGGAAATCGTTTTCGTTTGTTTTCTACATGTGGTAGTGGTCGGCCACTGACATATAGCTTCCAGGAGACAATTCTGACCTGAATAAATCTCTGGGAGAGCTGAAATAGCAGAGTTATTTTCAAAAATGAATTTCCCTTAAACCTGCAGTGGAAACTAGGCATATTCCCCTTGACACCTCAGGATTTTCTTAATCACAAACTGACATGCTCCTCTGTTTCAACCTAGAAATTTGACATGACCGTAATCCCGCAAAAATAGAAACGTATGTACACAGAGTTTAATTTGTCCTGACAACAACATCCACAGTTACCATAACAAGACGTTTTGAAAAATAACCCCAAAAGCAGGACCTTCACTCTCTAGAAGCTGATTGTACAGCAGATCCAACCAACCCACATCCCATCGTTCATCTCTGCCTGTGAGTAGTGTGTGTGAGCGAGAAAGAGAGAGTGTGTGTGTGTGTGTGAGTAATGAGTGAGTAATTATTATTATTATTTTTTTTTAAATTATTATTATTATTTATTGTATTGCAGGGTTATTTTATGTAAACATGCTTTGGCAACGGTGTATTGTATGCAGTCAATATAATAAAGCCTTTGAATTGAATTGAGAGAGGGAGAGAGACATAGTACAGTAAGAGAGAGGGGAAGATGAGCAGAAAGGTTGAGTGAAAAGTAACCCTTTCACAGTAACTTGAGCAATCGTTATGAGTTCACCTTACTCTTTAGTAAGCTGCAATAAGAGTGCTCTATCTCTGTCAGTTACTCAAAATACTTTCACTTAGTAGGAGGTAAAGCAAGACAAGTTTTCACATGTAGGATTGTGAGGCTGTGCTATTGGTTAAATAACACATTATGGGCGATTGGAAAGGGGGTGTATGTACCTTCTCCATCGATGACCAGCGCTCCCGTAGTGAATATGTATGGTTTCCTCAGAGGCGTCAGTTATATTGAATAATGTGAACAGCTTCAGTTTTTCATTGTACATTTAAAACCGCTAGACCGGTGGCACCCTCTTCTGGTAGTAATGAGTACGCCATGTTATCAGTTCAGTCTGTCTATGCATGTTTGGAATGCCTTTCCCGTTCCCTGCCTGACCTGATACACAAGTCATTGGTTTGTGGTCCTGTGACCGTTGAAAGGAACGGCATGCCAGGTCAAGGCAACACCAATGGAAATGCTATACATTCGTCATGACATTATGAAAAATATACAATGTCAGCCATCAACTTACATACAGGTAACAGTTTAAACAGAACTGATGGTCTTCCCAGCCAAACAGGTCATCCAACACAACATCAATATTAATATTGACTCCTTATCTCTTGTTCCATCCAAAACAGCAAGAAACCTCAGGGTCATTATTGATGACCAACTGACCTTCACAGCCCATCGCCTCTGTCTCCAGGTCGTGCCACTTTGCGCTATACAACATCCGCAAAATCAGGCCGTACCTAACCCAGTATGCCACCCAGCTGCTGGTGCAAACCTTGGTGAGTTCCCGCCTTGACTACTGCAACGCCCTCCTAACGGGCCTGCCGGCTTGCGTGGTGAAACCACTACAGATGATCCAGAACGCGGCGGCCCGTCTGGTGTTCAACCAACCGAGGAGGGCACATGTCACCCCGCTACTCATTAAGCTCCACTGGCTGCCTGTAGCTGCTCGCATTAAGTTCAAATCACTTATGCTTGCCTACAGAGAGCTTGCTGGTTCTGCGCCCACCTACCTAAATGCTCTTGTAAGGGCAAATGTTACAACCAGGACGCTGCGCTCATCTAGTGAGCGTCGTCTGGCACTGCTGCCTGTGCAAGCACAGCAATCCAGACTATTCTCATTTGTAGTTCCACGTTGGTGGAACGAACTGCCTAGCACTACCAGAGCAGGGGCGTCCCACTCTACCTTCAAGAAGCTCTTGAAGACCCAAATCTTCAGAGAGCACCTTCCTTCCTTACTGGCACCTTGGCTTAACTTGCACTTAAGCAGTGACAGTCCCGCACTTCTTTTTCTTTCTATGTCGTTTTCTATTTCTTCAAAAAAGTTGAATTTATTGTTACACCAGGTTACTAAATGACTAAATGTAGTTTTATTAGTAGTGAAGTAATCATAAGAATTTTGTTCATGAGAAATTGTCTTGGCAAAGAGCCACAGACTGAAGCACAAAGAGTCAGTCTATAAAGAAAGGTGCAACTTGTCTCTGGTGACAATATCTCTGGAACTTGAATGACCTATTAATTACCTGAGAAAATCTGCCCGGCCTTTCTATTTTATTGTATTCAACGTTGACTGGCAATTAACATCTGGCAATACCTTCATAACTGTTTTCCAAGGTAGTCAATTATTTTATTTGTATTAATTATTCCAGTTCCAACATGATAGAGTACTACCGGACAAGTGAGCCTAGTCTTCCCACACCTCAGCAGTGGTATAAAGAAGTCAACAATTGTTTAAGACTTATATTGTAGTCTAGACATATGTGACAACTTAACAAAATTACCACAACTCCTTTAAACATGAAGTCAGGATTCTTTAAGGAATAATCACAAGCTAACCAAAAGCTGTGCCCATCACGGTCAGATTTTATCACTAAATAATAATGACCATTCAATTATCTTGTTATATATCAATATACATTTATGTTTCAATATAGTCTCAAATTGCACTTTAAAGAGATCATTAGAATTCAAATATACATTTAGATCAAGGAAAACCTCTCCAGAAGACCAACAAAAGACTCATCTGTCAGTAACGTAGTGTCTACAACTACAGTGGTGACCTAGGCGTATTGATTTGTAGAGATATATCATCAGTCATGGCTCAACTGCTTAAACTAAACAAGCTTGGCATAGCAATTAGTTATCTGTGGTGTATTGTCTTCATACAGCAAAGGTCCTGGTGCAGAACAGTTCTGGAAAACTGGCCTACAAAAAGAGAACCCCCACGCCTGCCCTCTGAACCTCTTGCCACAATACACTCTGCTGACATGCCGCTTTCCCTTTGTAATTGGCTCCTGCCTCATCACAGCATACGGTTTAATGCAGTCTCTGTTTTAAGAGCTGTATAGCTCTTCTAGGAGCTTTGCAGCAGCAATTACTTCACTTCTCTACTACCTCTACTGGGCACACGTATTCAGGGAAGTTTTTATGTCTTAAGAGTGTGGATTTATAGGGTGTGTTGTTTTACATTCAGTCTGTCAAGGTTTCTAAATCAGTGGACTTTAGTCAGACCTTTACAATTTGGGACAGCTGCAAATCTAAAGGATACATTGGCCCTAATAAACACAGTGATGTAAGGAAGTTTTGCCAGGTTTATGTTGACATTACTTAACTGTAACTGAAATAAACTCTTCATCTACAAGAAATTCTATTAATCTCAAGAAACACTCTTTCTTACATGCTACTTTCATGACCTTTATAAATGTTTTCTCCTTGTTTGTAAAAAGGGTGTGTGCATGTGTGTGTGTGTGTGTGTGTGTGTGTGTGTGTGTGTGTGTGTGTGTGTGTGTGTGTGTGTGTGTGTCAGAGAGGGAGAAGGAGGAGGACAAGGTGGAAGGTGGTGTAGGGGTTTGGATACTCGTCTGCTCCCTCTATGGAACGGGTTTGTGGCTAGAGAAATCCACCCTTCCTCTCTTACGCTGCAGAAATCTGATATGGCTAGGCCTGCAGTGTGTGTGCGTTGGTAAAAGGACTCACAGGAAGACAGTTTGACATGGTTGAGTAGCCTAAATCTGTCTTGGCCTGCAGTCCAACGTGCCAAACGGTCTTTGCGTTGAAGGCCACAATGCACCACAATCACATAGGCTTTCATCATTTTTGTAAAGGTGTACAAATATATATATTTGTCGAATAATTGATTCACTAATTTCATCACAATCGAGCAAGAATACCTTTGAAGTCCACACTACCTCTTCTAACCACCAGATGTCCTTAGAGAACAACATTTCTCCCTTTCGCATCGTTTAGCTTGCTCGTAATAGAAAAATAAATGCGAATGTCTGATAATGGTAATTTGAAAGGGCTTGTCTAGGATTCCTGCAGTTGAATAAGAAATCGACTTTAAAACTTGTCAAATAGCAAAATATGCTATTATTAAATCTCTGACTTAATGTGTTGCACTTATTTTGCTTCTTGAAATAGGCAAGATTTTTCTAAATCAGTCATTCGAGAAAAGAATAGCCCAGCCTTTAAGGTTTGTTGGGATTGGTGATGCTCTTTCAGACACCGGCTGAATCCAGCCGAGTTTACCGACTTGAGAGGGCTAAAATGTCCCGGATGTCGTTGTGGGAGGGGGAGGCGGGGCGCCTGTCGAACTGAGCTTCTCCTCTCCGTAGATAGGGGCAGAGTCTGTTGTGTGCGAGTCAGAGATGGACCCAGGGCGCTCTTCCGATTAGCGAATGCTAAAAGAGACTCACTTAGCAAGAACTATTGATATAACATACTAGATTGGCTTTAACCTGAAAACAAAACAAATACGTTTATTATCTTTCACATCCGCTCCACACACACCAACACGGGATTGATGGTAATGTATGCAAGGAAACCAGCGAGACTCGGCGATGGGTAAAGAGCTCTACGTTTTCGCTAGCTATATTACGATTTTCCTCCTTCCCTTCTCCGCTTTGACAATCCGCCATTTTTATTGAAACCAAAATAAGTGGCCAGAAACTTAAGGAAGCAAATTCAGCTGTTGCAATTATTCACTGAATTGTAATATTGACCTATGGATTTGACCCAACTAACAAGTTTCTCTTTATTTTCCAGGTGCAACGACCGAAGGGACTCACAGCCCTATCAGGTAGCTATAAGCTAGCAAAGAAACAAATAAGATTAAAAAGGGGTACTCTAGCTCAGGCTTTTAGGGCAGTATAGGCCGCTGTGCGGAAAATATCCTGAAAAGTGTGTGGTTGCGGTTTATTTCGAACAAGAAACACAGTGACTTCCATATTAAAAGTTAAATTATGTTTCTGATACTGACTAGGCGATTTTGACCGTCGAATATAGCAACAATAATATGTTGCTAACGAGTTTTATGAGCTAGCTAGCTAGGGAACTTAGCTAGCCTTTTAGCATTTAGGCCTGGTTGACGGTCGCTGCTCCCATAATCGACTAGACAGCGCTTATATTTAATGTTAGTAACTGTATTTATGGTCCGTAGTTTGATCGATAGTCAATATAATCAATTCGTAAACTTAAAATAGATATGGCCAAAAACACAGTTTCCTTCTAAATATCACCATGGGTTGTTTTTCACCAACCAATCTTGTGCTAAACACCGTAATGAATGGTGTCAAAATTGTTGGGCGGACGTCAAAATACATGAAATCATAACAGCACTCAAAACCTCCGTCTACCAGAAGATAAACATTAGCTGTCTAATGTCATGTAAGGTTTAGCCATTCAGTGGGATGGTAGGCTTCCAACAACTATTAGATCGCTATGTTTAGCTTGTCAGTGACGTACTACGGCCATATCTTCACCTCGGTCCAAGTCACGACTATGTTATTTTTTTTATGCTTTAAACTAGCTAAAAAGGATAAACACACAATACTGACATTACCCCTTTCCTTGATTATTGTGCACGATGCATTCAATTTAGGGGAGCAGAGTTTAAAACCTGTTATTGACTTTGACATTACCTATTACCGTTTTAATTGATTTCGATATCCAGTACACGTTAGCTTTGAGTGTTCAATGTGTGTTTTCACAGACCCTTAAATACTCATCGAAGAGTCATCCCGGTAGCGACCACCGGCATGAGAAGATGCGAGACCCTGCTGATGCTACCCCACCGTGCAAAATCCTGCGGCGATCTGACAGCCCAGACAACAAACACACCGACAGTTCCAGTCATGGCCGGGCGAAAGCGATCCACGCACACCGAGGCAGAGAGAGGGATGGAGGTAAGAATGGTCAGACGCCTTCATGTTAATATTTTTGAATATTTGATCACCTATTCGAAATAGTCGATATTTATTTTTACTCGAAATAGAGGTGTTGTTCCATGATTATGTGTGATTGTTCTCAGAGCATACAGTGAATGCAGTGCATATAGAGATGTGATGGTACACTTCGCTGATCATATTGAAAAAATGAAATAAAGACATTATTGTTAAGTGTACAATGTAGTATTCATTAGGTAGTATGCATAGATATGCACTCATATTCCATACAGTGGTTTAGGCTCTGCTAACTTTGCTGTATGCTTTTTATAGTTAAGGCAAGGCAAGGCAAATTTATTTATAGAGCACATTTCGTACATTATGCAATTCAATGTGCTTTACATAAACAAACAGTAATAACATTTAAATTGAAACACAGTAAAAGAAACTTAAATAAAAATAAAAAATAAAATAAAAATAATTATGAAAATAAATAAATAAATAAAACATTAAAATCAATAAATTGCAGGTAAGAGACATTATGATTAGCAGCACTAAGAAGCAGCATACCATAATAAATAGAGAATTTCACATATAGGCTAAAGAGAATAGGTTTGTTTTTAGTCTTGTCTTGAAACTGTCTATGGTGGGGGCAGTTTTGATGTGGTCTGGTAGTAGATTCCAAAGTTTTACTGCATAATAACTGAAGGCTGCTTGACCTTGTTTAGTTTTAACAGTAGGGGCCACCAACAAGATTCTATCCTGGGATCGGAGGGGTCTGGGAGGTACATACGGCTGGAGCATGTCCTTAAAATATAAAGGTCCAAACCCATGCATGGACTTAAAAACAAGTAGCATCACTTTAAAATCAATTCTGTGGCTAACTGGAAGCCAGTGAAGAGATTTCAGTATTGGAGTTATATGTTCTGTTCTCCTGGTTAAGTAGCACAATTCCACATACTTAAACAATGCAAAAAGTAGTAATACAAATGACCCATATCTATTGAGATTAAAGTTATTTGGCATTGCATAGTTGGGTATGGCATCAGGATTTGGCCTTAGATGCGTGATTTGTAGTATTTTCACTGAATTTTTAAGCATAATGCACATAAATATTGTGACCACTGTATTATATGCATATACTCAAATAATAAGACTTAGAACTGCAATATGCAACTGAATTTCTTTACATAGTTGTAGTATGTAAGACCAAACAAGACTTGGTATTAGCCTCAGCTCTCCATTGTACCCTGTATCTTTCATTGTATTGCCATTCACGTCAAGTTTGTGGTATCATTGAATTGAGATATTTAGAGAAACTGAGAGGAACACATCAAAATCGTCAATTTGCAGAGATCGAGCAGCCCATACATTTACCAAAACCGATAGGAGTGGGTTTGTGCCAGTCTGACCGCATATAAGTCAGGCAAGCACTGAAGAAAGAATTTAACTAGATTTGACGCAACCTTCTCACATACATATTGGTAATCTCCTGTGGTCTCTAAAAATATGGTGCAGATCTTCCTTAGCATTATTTATTCTTTACCACTTTGAAAATTCGATCATTCATATTTCACAGATCACGTGTAACTTCTTTACACCTTTGACATGTCCACAGGGCTCTTAAGGGGCGGTTATGGAAGAGTAGTGTTGTGGTATTGCGCACAACCAAAATGACACATTCAACTTTCACATTCACATATTGTGTCAGTGAGGAGACTTTAAGGAGGAGGAAGAATGGTGTTAAGTTAAATTGTATAGTTATTCATTAAGCCTTAACACCTGAGTTCCCCATCCATTAAATGAATCTCCTCTTGTATGCCAAGAGCACATCTGTTGGTGTTGGTATTTTGATTCCAGTCACATCAGCATCTGTGCACCTGATGCTCAAATTTCCTGCTCATCATTTAGAAAACCTCGGTCTCAAACCATTACCAATAATGGCCTAGACAAGCACATGAGGGCTCTATCTTGTCAATGCAGAAGTGGAAATGAAACATCGTACCCACCCTAATCTAATAGGTTGCACCATAAGCACAGTGGCCTCGGTTATTTGGCATTGCATAGTTGGGTATGGCATCAGGATTTGGCCTTAGATGTGTGATTTGTAGTATTTTCACTGAATTTTTACACATAATGCACATAAATATTGTGACCTCTGTATTATATGCATATACTCAAATAATAAGACTTATAACTGCAGTATGCAACTTAATTTCTTTACATAGTAGTGTAGTATGTAAGACCAAGCAGGATGCAGAAGCAGTGCAGAAGTAGGAATGAAACCTAGTACCCACCTACATCTAAAAGGTTGCACCATAAGCACAGTGGCCTCGGACAAGCAGCCGGTCACTGTCATCCTCCTGTAGATGCCCCTTCCTTCATAGGTCGGTTAGCCATTGGCAGAAACTAGATCATAACTCTCTTTTGTCTCGCGTGCGTGTGTGCTTGATGACAGGTGCAGGCGAGAGAGCACTCAATTTGCGAACGATTTTTCATCTGCAGATAGTGTGATAAAAAGAAAGAAATGTCTCCAGTTATTTTATGAAGTGAAGACCTCTTGGTCATCTGTTAATGATCGCTAACAAAGCCATGTCTTGCTATATGTCCCGACTAAACCCAAACCTTCATGTTTGACAGCTTGAAATTAGTATAGCCAATATAGTTGATGGCAATTTAATACAAACCAGCGGACTGATCAGAAGGAAACAATCGCATTGAGGCAACTTATGTGTTCATGTAACCTGCTGTGATCTGTAGCAGAAAGCTCTGCGTTACCTTTTTCTCACCAGTTCGTAAAAAGCTGCTTTATTTGCTAGATGCAAGAGACTTAGTGGCTCAAGACCCGAGTGTACATTATATTTGAGCATCACGTGCGCAAACACTTACTCGCATGCACAAAAAGTGTGTCGCTTGATCCCTCATCAATACTATCATCTGTCCTCTTGATCCCTTATCAATACTGTCATCTGTCCTCTGAGTGCCCCCCCTCTGCCTCTGCCTCTCTTCTCCTGAGGTTGATTGGTCAGTAAGTCTTTGGCAACGTCAGTCAAGCACACCTTACCCAGTGCACTCAAGCAGATCTAGATCACCACATCAGCTCATTATTTATTCATGCCCTTGCCTATATATCCTCTTCACCTTATCAATTTTCTCTCCGAACATCTGGGACATGTGTGCATTAGCGTGACGGAGAGTGGCTAGAATGGACCAGTTACTCTGATAAAGATAGGGGCGGAGGGAAGGGGAAGGAGGCTCTCTTTCTCCCCTCTAACTCTCTTTTGGAAAAAAGAACGTTAAGTGCCAATCATGACAGTGTAATTATGCATGATTAAATACATGGATGTGCTTAAACCTGTGCTATATTTAATCCAGATAAAACCTCCCCGTCTTGCTCTCCTGTCTTCCATCATCTGTCTCCGCCCTCAGTTTGCTCAGGCTTTTGTTTTCTTGTGTGATCTTTCTTTCTTTCTTTCTTTCTCTCTCCCTCTGTGTGGTTTGATGTGAAACAGAGGCTGCATCGTGTGTAGTATGTGGTGCTTTGTCCTCTACATGACTAGGTTTTCTTTAGGCCTAGTTTCAGTCGGCTCCATCTAACAAACCGTTGGCTCCTTATTTTCAGTAGTAACTTTACAATCTCTGTACTGAGAGCATAAATCCCATTGGCATAACATGAACGGTAGAAGTTACTATGCAGGTGGTAGTATAGATGACCACTGTCAAGGTGTGACCTTAAACATTGCCTTACGAGGTGAGGCATCTGAGAATGCTCTTCAGAGATGTTTATATAAAGTGTTTTCCCGTTTCCCTTCCAACTACAAGGCCATTGTCTGGCTTGCACTCATGGTTTGTGATGTTTATGTGCTGTCAGGTTTTGAGCCCATATACATGGTCATGGCTTTTCTCCTCTTATGACTACCTGTCATTTTTAAGTGGATTTTGAGTCGAAAGACGACTTGTACTTGCTACAGAGAGACCTGCCTGAATTATCTGTTGTGATGCCACCATCCAATAACATGTGATTCAGCAGATAGGATTTAGTTGGAATAACTGGTGTTTATTTGAAGAAAAATGTAAAGGTCTAGAAATATAGGGTCTGCTAGGGAGTCGCTAATGGCAACAGGGAACAGGTCCTCTGCTCACATCCCATCGGCACAGAAACCCAGGCCCAGCCCCGGAGATGAGTGCAGCAGCAGATGAGGTCTGCGTGAAGGCTAAAGGCCTGTGCTCTGATTGTGCTTCTGGAAGGCCATGACTCAGATGGAGTGGAGTCCTCTCTCCCTCCAATGGAAGCATGGCCAAGGCCCATCGTCAGGCATTATCCACTGCAGGAGCGAGCATGAGCAGTAACGTCAGATGTGGTAAAAGGGAGATGTTTTTGTTCGTGATTCATAGCCAGGCACCTAGGCAGGAACGTCTCATTTTCTCTCTCTCCCTCCGTCTCTCTCTCTCTCCCTCTCCCTGTCTGTCTGTGTCCTTCCCTGCTTGTTATCCAGGCTGTCACGTCAGGATCTCACAGTTCAGGGCGCCTTTAACAAGAATTAAAATGCATCCTCACTTCAGCGAATGACTCAAAATTGGCATTTGCTCCTTCACCAAAGGAGCTAAACATTAGATTCAACTTCCGTGGTGCGTTTAATGCTCGTGGCTCTGTTTGACAGTCCTCTTCTTCCTCATTCAGGCAGTATTGGAACTTATGAGTTTAGTCCTTGAGTGTAAAACCTGTAAACACCGTCAGATCAGCATAACCACTATAGTCTTTGCCGTGCCTTTACACGATATCCTAAACTATGCCAAGTCTTCTTTCCATGATGTCAGGCCAGTTTCCACCATTGGCCTGAACGCTTTGACTTGGCTTAACCGTTCTAATGATGTGTCCACATAAGCAGGGAATCCGACCCAAACCCAACACCAGCATTTTTCTGCTGTTCTGCCCAGCAAAACCATCCAAGGCTGTGCCTAATGATCTCTTTGCGTCATCTGGAGTCTGGATACTTTTCCAGCATATTTTATTTTCAGGTTATCTGTTCATGTGGAGATGGTGATGCACAGAAGAACTAGTCCTACTGTCGTGGACTTGTCCTAATGCCTAAAAGCTCCAGATATCAGCCAGGAAAGTTGGGATGCCAATGTTGGATGTGTGACAATATTTAGAAAACACAAAACAAATCCGTACTCATGGATGCACCCCAGCACAAAGAGAGAGATATACGGTTATGGTAACCATTTGGCCTGTTAGTGCAAATATGGTCAATGTCAACTTTGTCATTGATGCAAAGTCTTTCACTATTACGACCTACTCCTCTAGGGCCCTCTTGTTGAAATGCAGCTTGTGGGATCACCATTCTGTTAATGATCGCTAACAAAGCCATGTCTTGCTATACGTCCCGACTAAACCCAAACCTTCAACTTATGGGTTCATGTAACCTGCTGTGATCTGTAGCAGAAAGCTCTGCGTTACCTTTTTCTCACCAGTTTGTAAAAAGCTTCTTTATTTGCTAGATGCAAGAGACTTTGTGGCTCAAGATCCAAGTGTACAAATGCAGCTTGTGGGATCACCATTTTGGTGCAGGCAGAAGGAATGCTAAATGGACATGCTACTTTGAAAGGCAAGAGATGGAGAGAGTGTATCTCCAATGTCAAAAGAGCAGCAGCAGCAGCTCAGTAGAAATCAATAGGAGATGTCTGCCGTGGTAAGCGGACTGATGCAGGTATGAATGCAGATCGGGGGGGAGTCTGTGTTGATTTAGAGGTTGAGTAGATGCACACATCTCTGGCATCTTAACTTTATATTGTTGGTGTTTGAAATCGACTCTAAAGCCACCTCGTCTTTCTACCGTTTTGTGCTCAGTTCAATAGCGACTTAATAAGCGGGACCAATTAATCTACCACCCTGGTATAGGGAGTTTTAAAAGTTGGCATAATATTGCTGTGACGACTCAAATCCCTAATAAAAACTCACCTTTGCTGCCCTCGAGTCTGTAAATGCACATCTTTAAAATAGTCTTTACCTGCCTTTGATATTTCCCACCTACATTCATTTAATTTCATTCCCTTTAAGTTGGCTTTTGGCTGATGGTCTGCTGAAGAGTGAAGTGTTAAGAGCGTCTTTGTATATGTTCACAAAAGCTACTGAAGAGAATCCATACCTGAAAATTCGATACAGGATTTGCAGACACTTTGGCTGTTGCTAGCCTTGTATCTTTCTCTCTGCCTTCTGTTTTTTATGTCTGGCTCCCCCCATCCTATTTCCTCTCTGCTCTGTGTGACAACGGCTGATGACACCCACACATGTGCGTACACACACACACACACACACACACACACACACACACAGCTGCCAGTGTCCTAGGGGTCCTCATTGCACTCGTGGTTGCCATAGTAATGGTTCTCTGGTGTCTGTGTGTGGTTTTGGGGTGGGTAATCCCTGCTATGTGCAGGTGCAGGGCTTCTTGGTGGCCCCTTCTGTCTCTGGCGCACTCAGCACCCCCCCCTCCCCCCCTTCGTACTCGTACTCAAAGGGACACAAGGACTACATGCTGCTTTCCTCTCTGTCTCAAACTAGTTATTGTATACTTACTTGTCATGTGTGTGTCTTTCCCACACACACTACATGCACTCAGCTGTCATTACTCTCTCTTCCCCCATACACACACACACACACCTCTTCCATCTCCCTCGTGCCTAGCCCTGCTTAGTCTCTTACCCCCCCCCCCCCCCCCCTGTGTCATCCTTCATGCGCACTTGCACACCTGTGGCTGCTACGTCTGCCTCTCATCCCACATTGTCATCATAAACAGCTTTCTAAACTGAACATGTCTCCTTCAGGCTGTTTCAAGATGAAACCTTTTCATTAAGATGATACAGAAATGTGCAGTTCACTAGCTTAATACATGTTAAATTCTGAAAGGTCCATGGCAAGCTAATACTGTACAGTGTTAAATAGTAGTTAATAAGAGATCTGATCAAGAGGCCTGTTTGAAAGCGCTAATGATAATTTACTAATTGGCATTACTTTTTCTTGACACCTCAATTTTTACCATGTGTGTCATCCCGTTAACACCATATCACTGACTGGTGTTTCTGCACAACAGCCTCTTCCAAAAATAATTACTCATTATGCAGTAAGCAGATTTTCATTGAAGATTTCTAATTTCACATTCAAATTGTTTCTTTGGACGCATGAAACATATCAGGAAGTATTAAATTGGCTACCTTACTAGGAAAACCGACTGCCTACCCAGATAACTTGCTGCTTGGACATTCTCTTTGGCTTGTTCTTCTCTAATAAAACAAACAAATCAGTGCCTTAAGTAGCTAAGCTCTGACCCAACAGATTTGTATGTAGCACAAATTGTCGCACTGTTGGTTCAGTTGCTGGAGTGAACATTGAGTGACAGACCTGGTCTTTTAATAATTTAAATTTCATTCAGTGCTCATGGTGTCTAGACCTGCAATGCTACATTTTCCCTCAACTTGCGACCTCATATGAGAAATGTTTATTGAACACACCAAATGCTAGGTTAGGTTTTTTTTTTGTCTTGTGTGGTTTTTTTTTTAAATTGCATTCACATACATATTATTCCAACAGTCAACCTGAGTACGTTTGCCAGGCTTCTTCCTGAGTAACAGGGAGATTTTTCCCTTGTTTTTTTTTTCCTTGCCCCTGTCGCCATTGAGCTTGCTCTAGACTAGAGCAGTGGTTCCCAAACGTTTTACAGTCCCGTACTCCTTCAATCATTTAATCTCCATCTACAGCCTATAACGCTTGAAACTGAAATTGACAGGCCCTGGGCTCTGTATTGCGCCTTGAGACAATGTTATATATAAATAGAATTGAATTGCTTACCCTCATTCTGATGCTACAAAAATGTCTTTATTGTTGGTGAACTGTGAAAACCAAAATGAGCACCTGGTGTGTCTTCAGTATTTATTCTGTGAGACTGCACTGTCTCCTTCAGGTTGCTTTCCAGATGTGTTTCTCCTTGATCAGCTGGTTTGATGGTCTACTGCAGGAGTAGTTTGAGGGTTACAAGATAAAGCCCTTTGCTAGTTGTGGTGCTAAGTCTCTGATGGTCTTTGTAAGACAGATCTCTAACTGTTACCTGCTGAAATGCTATGGACTGAAACTAAAGTGACAAAGTGGGTAACAGTTGGTTTGAGCCTAAATGTTCACATGAAAGGGAGAGCCTGCGATACAAACCCATATCAACTTTTTGTCAAATTCAGTGACTTGCTCCTCACAGCTCTCAAGCTATCCGTTCAATGTGTGCGCTCCAAAAAAACAACAGTTTTTATATAGACCTGGTTCTGTAAATAGGGAAACAGTAGCACGGCCCAAGCCATAAACAATTCCAGCTAATCAACACTTGGCCTTCATTAGGCCTACAGAAAGCTAGTTAAATGTTCCAGACCGGTATTGGCATTCACAGAAACACTTGATGCTGTGGTGCACCCATCCTCTGTTGTCACGACTACTCTGGTTAGGGCCTTGGCGCAGAGTAGCATAAGTGCATGGGTTTGCAAATCATTTTCATTGAGAACTCCTTTCTAGTAGGACTGAATTGAAGGTCCATTAAAACATATTTATAAATAGACTCAAAGTGAAGCCCTCTGTGCAGAACTGACTATTGCCCATTTTCATGGTCTGCACATCCTGTGCTTCTGTGAAAGGAGAGCTTTCTGATTTCAGATCAGATCTGTGAGAACTGGACAAAAATGTTAATCCCAGTGTTTGTGATTCCTCAGTTGTCTCTATAGAAGTGGAGGTTAGGAGTAGAAAGACAGGGAGAGAATCAAAACAATCAATACTTTCTCAGATCTAGGCTAAATGCAACCAGAGTTCCTGAGTTTTGAGGTTATGGTTGTCTAATATTGTTTGATTTTTTTTGTATGCTTCTGTGTGTGTTTGGTTATGTTGTGACTCACAACTTGTGAGTTGTATTTTCTCGTCTATTAACACTGTCTGTGTGTTGTGGGTTTTTGTGTTTCTGCAGGGACCAGTTATTCCCCTCAGGAGAACTCCCACAACCACAGTGCTCTGCACAGCGCCAACTCCCATTCCAACCCCAACAGGACGGCTGACACAGTGAGTACCTTTTTACTCAGTTAGCTGCCAGGATGCATGCTAATGCAAGCTATGTTTTAATGCTCTCTCTTTCCTAGCGAGCTAGCCATCAGCACACAGGAACGCTAGGTGTGTGCTAATGCAAGCTATGTTTTAATGCTCTCTCTTTCCTAGCGAGCTAGCCATCAGCACACAGGAACGCTAGTTGTGTGCTAATGCAAGCTATGTTTTAATGCTCTCTCTCTCCTAGCGAGCTAGCCATCAGCACACAGGAACGCTAGGTGTGTGCTAATGCAAGCTATGTTTTAATGCTCTCTCTTTCCTAGCGAGCTAGCCATCAGCACACAGGAACGCTAGTTGTGTGCTAATGCAAGCTAGGTTTTAATGATCACTCTTTCCTAGCGAGCTAGCCATCAGCACACAGGAACGCTAGTTGTGTGCTAATGCAAGCTAGGTTTTAATGATCACTCTTTCCTAGCGAGCTAGCCATCAGCACACAGGAACGCTAGTTGTGTGCTAATGCAAGCTAGGTTTTAATGCTCTCTCTCTCCTAGCGAGCTAGCCATCAGCACACAGGAACGCTAGGTGTGTGCTAATGCAAGCTATATTTTAATGCTCTCTCTTTCCTAGTGAGCTAGCCATCAGCACACAGGAACGCTAGGTGTGTGCTAATGCTGTTCCCCCTCCCATTGAGCTAATCTCTGGCACACATGCTAATGAATAATTTGTTTTTAGTGCTCTGGTCCCTAACAAGATAGCTGCCAGCTCACACTTTCTGGTTTTGTGCTTGCCTTAGCCTGCTGCTAAGGGACTCAGACATGTAAACAGTGCTGTGATGCCTTCTGGTCTGCGTTTAATGAACAATTTTAGGTCAGCTTTTCTGAATTGAGTAACTGTTTTTAGTTTGCCCACTGGGAAAGTGAAAGCTCCATTTTACTTGCCCAGACCTGAGATGTGGTAGCCCAGTCTCAGTATCAGGTATAAACATAGATAATCAATTGTCTAAATAATGTCATAACTAATGTGTATTACTTACTGTACACCTACTTCCCATATTTTAGGTATCAGATTAATTAAATAAGTGTATTTAAAAAAACATTCACTTCACGCACTCCTCTGTAGCTCAGTGAAATAGCATGCATGTACATGAATCAGATGAGTTCAAGCCGTTTGCACTCATAATTTGGTTGTGGTCTTTATCCAGAATCGGGAGCAGGCATTTGATGGTCTGAGATTGAAATTCCAATTGTTTAAATTTACAAAATTGTCAACTTGTCCCCCAGACAGTTAGGAATATGAAATAACTAACCCAGACTTGGAATCTGCTTGTCCACCCCATATCTACATGACAGTAATTGTTAAATGTTACAAGCGCATTATAGAACTAGACCTGTGAAGTGTGTGTCTGTGTGTGTGTGTGTGTGTGTGTGTGTGTGTGTGTGTGTGTGTGTGTGTGTGTGTGTGTGTGTGTGCATGCATGTGCGCACATGGAGGTTATGATATGACTCATGGGAGGAGACAAGACAGGATTTGTGTACGTCAGGGTGTTCAACACATTATTGCTTTGGTAATTAGTCCCTCCAGGATCTTGTGAGGATTTATTGTAGATGTTTGTGGACCGAAGTAATGAATTTGCTGCAGGAATACTCCAAAATCGTGGTTAAAATTGCAGTGATCTTTTTACGGAAATATTGTGGGAAAAAGAGAAAATTGCAACCCGCAATTGCAAGAATTCCATGAATTTCTCAAGCAATATTTGAGCCTACAGTTAGTTAGCAAACCAGTGAGTCATTGATCCTATGTTGGCACTGAGATTGTAGCTCATATTCCGCACTGCATCTGATCATTAGTCCTATCACACATCTATTGAAGGGGGTGGTTTTAATACTCATTTAGTGTCCATGCTTCATCTATATCAACAATAGAGTTTTGTAATTTAATGAGGTTTCAGGGTTGTTATGCACTTTGTAAGTTGTGTTCTTGAAATGGCTGCATCTTCCAAATATGTTGGTGGCCTATATGCACCTCATAGATGTGTTGATAGATATGTGTGTTTGTGTAGAACAGCAGGCATTAATAATGCGAGTTCACAAACTGCATGGTAGGCTCACCACTCAGTGCTGGTACTACAGAGGTTTTGATTTGTTGTGGGGTCAACGAGAGGCATGTGTCGGTCACATACTTTTCTCAGGTTGCCATCCAAAACCTTTTTAGCGAGTGTGAATCGGCTGCTACATGTGGAGTATGAATCGGCTTTTGAATGTGGAGTATGATAGACACTTATATGAGACTGACATTTTTTTGTTGTCTAAACCCGGCTGAAATCTAATGAACACCAACTGGGTATTGACTGAAACCTGCCACCTCGTATCGTAGCCTGGCAACCAACTTCATCAGAAGCAGCCCTTATAACTCGGTATCATCTGAAATCATTCCAGTCAAATCGATCAGTTGCTTCTTTTTAACATCCAAGAATACACAGGGTTACTAATGAGATGGCCGATGTCCTTGATGTTTGGGTGGGACATTTTTTTTTAAAAGCTTGGTCGATACATTTGGGCAAATTCTAAAGGTCATGAGCAGATTTACGTAGAGTACATTACTGCAGTGGTTCCCGAATTGGCTGGTCCCCTCTTGGACAAAGAAAAAGAAAATGCACTAAACTGCGTCAAAATATCGCAGCATGACTTTCCAAAATCATTTCAATGAGTGGAGAAGACGAGGCAAATGAAAATGAGAATCTGGGAATGGCGGCCTGTCGGCTGCAATTAATAGCATTAGTAATCAGAAACACCGAAATGAAGACGGGAGTCCGCTTTTGAATAGTTGTGGCAAACACATTCAGATGTGCTTAATATAAGAGCCTACAAATGAAAAGCCAATATGATTTATCGGACTTAAACATACAATGAAAAAAATCTAAGCTCTTCGAAATGCTACGGAATAGATGTTGATGAGATCGAACCGACTTGGCTGTTCCAGTTTTTACTGCAGTGCATCACCAGCACTGAAACTGCAGATATCCTCCGCTACTGTCTCTCTGACCCTCATCAGAAGGCATCACACACACTTTGAAAGCCTCCAGAGCCAGAAGTGTGTTCCCAGCAGTGAACTGGCCCAGAGCTGTAGCCGGCTGGAGCACTGAGAGGGCCGGCCATGGAAGAATGGTGCTTATTTATCAGCTCGGGAATTCAATTACAGAAACTCAGTCGCACAAAATGATCATATTATCCTCAGGCTCCATCTAGGCCCTGTGAATGACTAGGTTATCGTCTGAGTTATATGCACTGTGTGTGTGTGTGTGTGTGTGTGTGTGTGTGTGTGTGTGTGTGTGTGTGTGTGGTATTGTGTGTGTGTGTGTGTGTGGTATTGTATGTGTGTGTGTGTGTGTGTGTGTGTGTGTGTGTGTGTGTGTGTGTGTGTGTGTGTGGTATTGTGTGTGTGTGTGTGTGTGTGTGTGTGTGTGTGTGTCTGTGGTATTGTGTCACACACATTGTGTGTGTGAGAGCTGGTGTTTGATGCTGCCTGATTAAAGAGGCCCTTTAGAGAGCAGCACGGTTCCTGCCTCTCCCACATTACCAGCTCTTGCATCACTCCTCACCTCTTCGCCCCAATGTTCTCCCCCCCCCTCCCTGTTTCTCTCTGTTGCCCCCCTTCTTGTCTGTCTCACTGCCTCGGCCTCACTGCCTTAACCGCTTTCTTCTGTGCGTTACACCCCACCTCCCCCTCTCACGGCTCATGTCTTTTTGTCCCTCACTGTGCGCGTGTTGTACATCCTGTAATGATGCTTGTGTTCTCCCCTCAGCCTTATGAGCCTGCAGATGACTGGTCAGAGCACATTAGCTCCTCTGGGAAGAAGTACTACTACAACTGCAGGACGGAGGTGTCGCAGTGGGAGAAGCCTAAGGAGTGGCTCGAAAGGTAACATCTCACACACACACACTTTCCTTAGAAGGTAGAAGTCGACTCCTGGTGTTCTGAAAGCCTTGTTGTTGTTTAATTTTTTTATATAGTGAAATTGTTGATGAAGAACATCTTTAGTGAAACATGTGATCTGTGGCTCCATTCCTGTTTTAAAGGTCATAGTTCAGCAGGTGTCTGGATTTGGGAGTCACAATTCTCATCATTTAGACGGAAACATGCCAAAATATGATTTCATTTCTGAAAATTTTGAATACAGTGGCTAATTTCCACAACTCCAGTGCAGGGCAGTATTACAATTGCTTTAACTAGCTGTTTCTTTGTTTTGATAACGTCCTGGTGAGATTATCTTTAGTTAGTATGATTTATTTTTAAAAAAAGGCCCAGTTTTCTTAAATACTAGGCCGATTACCTGTTTTTGTAAGCAGGTTTGTAAGCATTAGCTAGCAATATGTATTCATACAGAACAAGTATTTATTTTTGTGTAATATTGCTGTATTTTGATTGTTCGTTGACTTTTACTGCAGCCATTCTAAATCACTGCTGGCATAAAATGTTAGCATGGCATTAAAAGCAGCAGATTGTCCACATTTAGCATATTACTTGGTAGGTGGAAATCTAGGATTTGTTCACTAGGGACAGACGATAGCTTTTCTGCAGGTTGTGTACACTTACACTATGGTCAGCCATGTTGCTAAGCTTGTCATTGGCAGAAAATAATTACCCAACCTGCTGTTTGCGAGGCCACTTTGGTGAGGTCTTAGCCTATGACGTTACACTTTGATAGCAGTGTGTAATGTACAGAGGTGAATTTGTTACTCCAAATATTCTGTTTGTTAATGAACACCATTGTAGACACTTGTGCTGACTTTGCTTGTTCCGATTCAGAATGGCAGACATCGTTGCTATGCCAGATGTACATAATGAATATTTAATAATCCTGGAACTCTTATCGTAGACGGTGCAGAACTTGTAGGCCTTGTGGTTATGCATGTGTTCTTTGTTTTGAGTCAAATAATGCTGTAGTCTGTCCCTCTGTCAGATTAGCAGTGTTTCAAAGATGTCTTTCATTTTAATGAATTCATTCTTTCTGATGTTTGAAACAGAGAGCAGAGGCAGAAGGAGGCTGCCAAGACAACGGTAGTCAACAGCTTCCCCAAAGACCGAGACTACAGACGGGAGGCTATGCAGGCCACGGTTGCCTCCAGCTTCCCTACCAGTGAGTATTATGCATTCTTGTAGTCTCTTAAGTGGCCCTCTACTTTAGGAGGAGACCTTTAGTTAGAAACTAGCTAGACTACTGTTGCTATGGCTGATGTCAGGTCTCATGCACGAGCTGGCTTTCAATGACTCTGTGATTGGCTGATGAGATACAGGTCTGTGCTAGTGAGTAGGCATGAGTCACAGCCTACCACACAGAACGATACATGGGTAAATAAAGGTGACCTAAGCGATCGATAATAACAGCACCTTCAGCACAGCCATAGAGCCAGTCAAGGCACTGCTGACAGTGGTCAGACATGCTGGAGCTATTGCCTATAGAGCTACAGTGGGTTCTCTGTGCTCAAAGCTGCTAAAAGTATTGTGTATTTGAGCTGTGGCGTTGACATGGAGCATGTGTTTGAGTTTAAAGGCACCCAGTGCAACTTTATGTAAACATTCAATGAAAAATAAACATTCAATTTCTAGTCTTTTTTACACGTAGTAAGTTTCAATAACTCCATACCATTACATATCGACATTCGAGGAGCAAAGATGAGACGTCGTTGTGTGGTGAGAACTGATAGAAAATCTTAAACAACAACAATCGCTGGTGGGTAGAAGCCATTTTTCCATTGACTGGAAGCCTGCTTTATTTATTGCAGGTAAAAAAAAATAAAGAAAATGGCGGCGATTGTTGTTGTTGTTATCGATTTTCTATCAGTTCTCACCACACAACGACGTCTCATCTTTGCTGCTTGAATGTCGGTATGTAATGGTATGGAGTTATTGAAACTTACTACGTGTAAAAAAGACTAGAAATTGAATGTTTATTTTTAAGCCTCGAAAGTTGCACTGGGTGCCTTTAAAATGTATGCAGGGTGAATGAAAGCGATGGCCCTGTTGATGCCTGTCTGATCCTAATGAAGGATTTAACTGATGTCATCCAGCTGATCCAAAAATTGAATTAAAAAGTCTAGTCATTCGCACTGCTTATTTGTTTATACATTGCCGTTAGTGTTTGCAATTGGGTGTTGACGTCAGTAAAGGCTGTATTTCAGTCTAGAATTGAATGACTCATGTCACCAAATATTTGAGCAATGAAACATTGAAACTTATATTGCGAGTAGCTACATTTTGTTTGTGAACATGTTATCTCCGGTGAAAGCGTCATCCTACCACACTAAAGAGTCAGAAAATCTGCTAGTGAATAAACTTTGTGCGTGGCGTCTGCGAACCGAAAAGCATACTCTGATGAAACACTTCAAGCTTATTTGACGGGTTGCTTTTAGGAAAGTCAGTGAGCTTTGGGTTAACTTTAACTTTTAACTTGGGTTTTGGGCCAGTGTTGCTGTGGATGTAGGAACCATGAAGTTTGTCACTTTTGGACAGAGTATGAGTATTTTTTGGACAGAGCAGCTTTATAATAAACAGTAATTATAGGAGTTGTGTCTTCAGCCTCCTTCCACCCACACCACTGAACAGTGTCTGCTACAGTATGTTGTTGAAGGACAGGTCTCCACTGCTGTTGTTTCCAAATTGTAGAGATTTGGGGGTGGGTGCCATTTTGGAATTATAGTTGTCTACTGTTTTACGTCATGCCACCAGAATTTCAGCTGTCAGAGAATTCCACATCAGTTATTGGTAGTCTGCCTGAATCTTTTACCTACAATTAGCAAATGAGGTAGCTAGGTAAACTGTGAAATGTTTTAATAACCTGAAGAACAATGTCCAGCTTTTGAAATGAAACGGATGTAATACATTTTTGGCCATTGATGGAAATTCTGGCAGTGTTCCGAGTTTGTCATTGTAAACAATGGAGAGCTCAACAAGATGCCTTGCAAACTACGATAGGGGACGCACATCTGCACAGTAGCCCAACTATGTCTTGTAATTCAGTTGGTAAATCAGTACATTTTCCAGTAGTAAATGTAATGACCTACACCAGGTCAAGCCAGAAAATGTCAATAGGCTGGTGTTTCTAGCAACTTGGAGCGCTAATGGCAGTTTTTTGGTCATTTTAGTTTCCTGTTAATTGTTATTTCAGGCATACTGAGTAAATTGTGCTAAGAGGGGCTTAATCGTGATTGTTGTTTTATTGTAACCATGAATTTAGACAAACTTTTCAATCCACTTTAAATTTGTATAATGTTAATCTTTTGGAAAGATAATTAATAATATAGCTGCAAGCAGCGATGGAGGGTTCATGCAGCGAATCGGCCAACTTCGACTACATTTCACTAGCTATGCTGTATCCAAAGTGTCATTAATAAAGTACAAATGTTTTTTTGCCTTAGCTTTCTTTAGTCAACAAAGACCTTGATTACTCCATGAGTTTTAAATGAATGAACTTGCCATGGCAACTTAATGCTGTTACATTTTACATGGTTGTAAGTAGTGACAACAAATGTTGTCAAGCGACAAAATATATATAAAATATATGTTCATAGGGTTGAACAACGGATTAAACAACATTAGTGACAAGAGTTTGTGTTTGAGAAAATCCAAAATTGTAACCTGATTAAATAGTTTGACATGAATGTTTGGAATGTGTAACCAATAGCATTCCCATAATCTTTAAAGACATGATAATTAAGTTGCGAATACAAAGACTTAGAAGTTTAGGCCAACATTTATTTGTAAACATTGTAGCGCCTTTTTGCTGTCAAGGGCAGGTTTGTGCACAATTCAGAATTTTAGAATTGGTCTCAGTTCAATCCACAATTGAATTGGGTTTACCGCACAGGATGGCTGATTGTAATTGGGATGACAGCAAGTGTAATTACATTAATTACAATCCAAACAGATAGTTCAGTCAGACATTAGATACGTATTAAACGGAACCAGAGTTGGCTACCAAAATACATGACTTGTAAAAGTAGTTCCTAGTACTATTTTTATGTATAGAATATTTGATGTGCAAACAATATCTAAATATGTGGTTCTTCTCTTTGAAATGCAAAATAAATGTGCATATTTGCAAAAATGTGGAAATTACAAGTGCAAGCATGAAACATTTTATGAAACAAGATCAGGTGAAAAATAAGTTTCTTTGTTCATCAACAGTTAGCATGTAGGGGGCTATCCCTGAATTTTAACTTGCATCTTGGCGCCACCTGCTGGTAAGAAACACAAATGCATATTTACGAGTAGGTTAAAATGAGTTGGCATGATATCATGGAATTTTGTCTGCTGTCTTGGTTAACAAGAACTTCCTTTATATTGTACCTTTTACTCCATTAGATTGACTGATTGTATGTTTGAATTATTAAGACTGGTGTGTTAAATTTGTAGCGTTATTTGTCCTTCACTTTTTTGTGTTAGAAAAACTATATTCAGTTGTTCAGTTGATGCGAATGTTTTAAGTTGTGAAGGCTAAATATGTCTTAAATTGAAATTTTATTTATGTATGTATTTATTTATTTCATTTGAATGGGTTTTGCAATTCAGGATTCCAGTGATACCGGATTTTTGGAAATCGAATCAACTGGTCAAAAGTTACTTAAGTGAATGCACATCCAACTTTGACCTGTTGGTGACGCTAGAGCGTGTGAGGTGCCAATATCAAACTTGGTGACAAGAATCATGGGACTATCCCCAATCAGTGTGTTAAATTTCACAACTTTTTACCAGACAGTTCTATGGGCTGCCATAGACTTTCATGGAGGAATAATACACATCATCAGCTACAGGTCAAAATGCAGTTTAATTAATTGCAACACCCGCAGGAGGTCAATTTCTTCAGCGTCCTCACAATGTGGTCAACAGTCCATGTACCAAGTTTGGTTTTGATATTAAAGACCAGTGGAAACTTTTTAGTGTTTTGGATTAAATTAAGGTCAAAGGTCACCAAATGTATTGATTGTCCCCCAGATGGGGTCAGCAGTCCATGTACCAAGTTTGGTTTTGATACATTACAGGGTTGCCGAGATATGAGCTCACTTCCTGTTTGGCGGCTTCGCCGCCTAATTCGATTGGCTGCTACTGGCGAACGGTTTCATCAATTGTTCCACAAACTAATGCAGTTATAAAGCATGGTCTATTGATGGTCTGCGCCAATTTTGGTGAAGATCAGAGCAAATTTGTGACCTGTGCTTGCTTTTTAGTGTTTTTGACTAAATTCAATATGGCGCCCTGATCAATTATGATAATGTCACATATTTGCATGTGTCAACCTGAAGACCTCCAAGAGCATGAGTAGATCCCACTAGTAAGTGGAAATTCCAAACACGTCAACAGCTACAGGGCAAAATGAATTTTGTGTAATTACAGCGCCACCTAGAGGTCAAAGGTCACCAAATTTCTTAAGCGTCTTCCTGATGGGGTAAGCGGTCTATGTAGTAAGTTTGGTCTTGATAAATCAAATCTTTGCTGAGATATGAGCCCACGTCCTGTCTGGCGACTTCGTCGCAAACTTTGATTGGCTGTAACGGGCGAACAGTTTTAGTTGCGAAGATGTAATCCAATAACTTTTGTGAGGCTTGGTCTGAAGATGATGTGTGTCAAGTTTGGTGTTGATCGGACAAACATTGTGACCCGTGAACTTTTTTGAAGGTTTTTGATAAAATCCAAAATGGCGGAAAACCCATCATGGCGCAAAATGACGTCATAGGGTGCGTTGAACTCGTGCTGGTCCAAGGATTCCAAGGATGCCTCATTTTTGAAAATCGGGCCAACGGGTCAAAAGTTACGTGTGTGAACGTACGTCCAACTTTGACCTGTTGGTGGCGCTAGAGCGCTACATCTGCCTACATGAAACTTGGTGAAATTAATCATGGGACTGTCCCCAATCAGTGTGCCAAATTTCACAACTTTTTACCAGACGGTTCTATGGGCTGCCATAGGATCCCAGCACAGAATAATAATAATAATAAGAAAAAAGAGAAACACAATAGGTTTCTGCAGCTTCGCTGCATGAACCCTAAATATAAGGCGTATGAACTTCAGATGATGAATACTGTCAGATGATATTGCCTACACCTACACTAGCCTTATTACCTATATCTATTGAGTCAGATACAGGTTCACCTTGAGGGATCATTTACAATAAACAGCTGTTAAAAATGCTTAAGTAGGTTTCTTATCTTCTTGACACTATAGCTCCCAAATTCGCCAGCCTAAAAAAAGAAAAGAAAAGAAAAAAGGTAAAACTGCCATAACTGGTTCAGTATTTTATCCCACAGTCATTTTCATTCCCCTGGCACTGGCACTGGCACTGTCTGTCCTTAGGCCTTAAGGCCTACAGGTTATTTGCCAAACACAAGTCATTCCGCATGTGAAGAGGCCCATGCAGATCTCTTTATTCGCTGTAGTCCCAGCGGAGGAAAGGGCACTTTCAGATCGCACTGAGGATTCATGGATGGAAAGATATGTCTTTGCCACCTGGGTCTTCTGTCTTGTGTTTTTAAAGTGTAAGTGTGTGTGTGTGTGTGTGTGTGTGTGTGTGTGTGTGTGTGTGTGTGTGTGTGTGTATATATATTAGGGCTGGGCGATTTTTCGATTTCGATTTTAATCGCGATGTAATTTTTTTCTACGGTTTTAAATGAGACGTTCGATTAGACGGCGCCTATAAAAAAAAAAAAAAATCAATGTTTTCACAGACCCGCGAATACAGCGCCGCACGTAGCCCATGGGCGTCGCGACAATGTAATTGGGGGGGGACAAGACCCCCTCACTTTTCAAAACAAGTCGTTTCGACCCCCCCACTTTTGCAGTCAAAATAGTGCGTGCGTGACTGCTGGTCTACTAGTCCATTATTCTTTCCATTGCTTCACAATTAAATCCGTTCAACTTTATCAGTGGGGAATACCCACAGGAATATAAATCCACTCCGCGTTTTCCTGGTGTACTACGCAGCCTCATCACGCACGCAGATTCAACTGTCATTAATGTTCATTCATTCTCTGATTTGATCGGAGCGTCGCGCTAGAAGCAGACCACAGAAATGGACATACGGATTTTTTTTTCCGAAGAAGAGGAAAGTAAGTCAGAGTTGCCCAAGTTTTACCTGTAGTGGACAATTAAGGACCACCCAATGGACATTATCTGGCTATAATCGTATTGTTATTGCCATAACAACCGTGAGCTAATCTGGCGTTAACGTTAGCTAGCTAATGGCAGTTTTTCTAACGACAGCAGCGACTAAACACACACTCACCAAAGAAGATTTTTTTTTTTAATGTGTCACTCACTTGTATACCTCTCTTTGACTCACACACGAAAGATGATGTCAATGCCACAAATAAAATGAACATTTGTGTGCTGGGCATGCTCAAGCTTTGCCATGTATGCAAACTATTTCCCCTACGTGAACCGTTTACTTCTGGCAGCTTCCATCCTTAAAGACTTTGGGTTTCAATACACATTTGGCCATTTCTGACCTGAACACGAACAGTCATACTTTAATGAGGTGGTCAGTTTGAATGTAGCCAACATAATTATCAGGCCACCAAACCTATATCAATTGTGAATTTGATATGATGATAACATGATTTACATCTCAGAGAAAAACATGGTAAAATGCACCAGAATGCGGGTATTTGCATGTACGTTTTTCAAAAAAATTTGGGGTGATTTTGTTCATATCGTGATATAAAATCGAAATCGAAAATTTTTGGGGGAAAAAATCGAAATATAACTTTTTCCCATATCGCCCAGCCCTAATATATATATGGTCAATCTATATTTGTATTCTACTCTATTCTATTCGCATGAGAGGATTTTGTTGAGCAGGGATTGGAGACTCATGCTCATATATCGACATCTCTTTTTGAAATGGCAGAGTGTTCTTCTGGTCTGGCCTGTCCGCGCAATATGTGTCTCCGAGGATGTCTCACAAAGCTGCTAGAGTGGTTTTCCCAGCAGTTTGCTGTACACAAGGTTGTCTGGCACTGAGTAGGCACAAGCAATGAGACCGAGCCCGTACACCTGTTTCAGCTCTCCCAGTATAGCCATCTGTTCATCCCCTTTTAAATGAGAGGCGCGGGAGTATGTATCCAGGTAACTAGCTTTGTGCAACAGCAGAAATATGCCCCTTCCCTCACTATGCCACTTCTCCATATCGCCATATCACCACCTATTTTTAAAGCGTTATCCTGGATCTTTAATAAGCGCCCATAGACAAAGCATTTTATACACTGCTTACCTTTTCCATGAGGGACCATGTGCTTGTGGGCAGCTCCATTCTAGACAGTTGACCACAGACACAACTGCATTCTGCTCCGAAGCCCAGCAGAATATGTTGTATTTACTGTTCCATTGCGTCTAACAGTGGTTAATCATCTTATCTGTTTTCAAACCTAAAAAGTTGTTGATTCTCCTGGGTGTAGAAGTAGCTGTTCGTGGTAGATTTGTTAATCAGCAGAGTGAAATTGGACGCCACCACTTTTCGGTGGCTCTGACCCCGAGCCCCTTACGCACAGCCAAGGTATACCACACATGGTATAGCCGAGGTAAAAGGTAGCATTGTCTGTTCTTAGGGCAGTCACAGATTTCCATTTTTATGCCAGTGACGTCCAAGATGTCTTTTGTTTTGGGTACATAGTCGTGCATTTCTCAATCCTGTAGAATCCAGTGGGCCCTTACTGGGGAGGTCCACCCATCCCTGGAAAGAGCCACATCTTTGAGGAATTCCTTTATTTTTGTCAGAGGTGCTGTTGTAGAATTCTGTGATTCTATTGGTGATTGTTCCACGGCTAGAGATATGGTACCTTGGTACTCGCTGAAGTCTGCTCCATTAACTGTACTGGATGGCCTGCTGGCCTTGTATATGAATATTGTATTGTGCAAGCCTCTAGTCGTGCTGCGGATAGCAAGCTTGTGGCGGGTGGTGTATAACGAGTCGAGACGTGGCTGTCTGGGTGGAGTTCCGACAACATCAGTCCATGCTCATTTGTGTGCATGTTCTTGAGATGTGCCCTCAGGTTGCTAGTGCTGGAATGGTAGGCTAACTGTAGCTTGTATACAACTTTAATCTCGAGGTTTCCCCAATTTTGCCGTCTACTGTATCTGAAGTATTTCCTAAGGGGACTGCTGAGCTCATAATGGTTTCCTACTTCCTACCAGTATAAGGCCTTCTAACTCGTTCTTTGACATTTCTCTATCTAGAATCTATGCATTTTGATAAAAACTCTAAACTGGGAGTCTGTTGTGGAGGATTCATCAATATCATTTTGGGTCCAGATGTCTATGTTTAGTATGTACTTGGCAGCAGGTGAAATGTATGAATGTCTGCATGACTGACTGACCTCTATCCCTTCCTTGTCCCCCCCCCCACAGAGTTGGCATCAGACAAGCCTTCCTCCCTCTCCTGCACGTCTCAGTCCTCCTCTTCCTCTGCGTCTGGCGCCAGTGCTGCCGGCCAGCCCGGCTCAGCCTCCGTCTCCACGGTCCCCGTCTCCCCGGTGATGCAGTCTCCAGTCGCGTCCACGCTGCTCCAGGACCCCTCCCTCCTGAGACAGCTCCTCCCCGCGCTGCAGACCGCCCTGCAGCTCAACAACGCCAGCGTGGACATGGCCAAGATCAATGAGGGTGAGTGTGTGTGTGTGTGTGTGTGTGTGTGTGTGTGTGTGTGTCAGCCTTATTTATTCCCAGCAGTTTGTGTGTCAGTGTGTGTGTGTACTGAGTATGCAGCAGGACTGACTCGGTAGGTTTACACAGCCGACTGTTTTATCAGGCCGGTACCCGTGTGTGTGTGTGTGTGTGTGTCAGCCTTATTTATTCCCAGCAAAGGTCCTCAGTGCCTGTGCGGGCATGGCCTGCTGTATTGAGGTGCGGAGGCAGGGGGATGGGGAAAACCTTAGGATGTTTTTATCTGTTTCTATAACTTCAAAATGTGTCTGAGATTTTAAACAAATGTTTGATAACTGGACACAGGAACAAGATGCTTTGTAAGCATGTGAATATTGAGAAATTATATTTTATTATATTTAGCAGAATTAAATTAACAGTGTATTATTATTTACACATGTATATTTGTAAGGGGGGGGGGATCTACATTTTGCAATCAGCACATTTTGTTTTAAGAGGGGAGTTCTCCAGAATATTTATGACTTATTTAATTTTCTGTGTGATGGCTTGTACGTAGTTGGATAATTGTTAATGACACCAGTTCAGTCCGCCTAAGTAAGCGCTTCAAAGGGACTGTTGGCCTTGATTTGATGTGGCGTGTGTTACTTGACAACTTTGTTCTTATTGGTGACTGCTGGATGAAAGGGCTTAATGTTTAATATTGTGAGGTTTGAGCCAATAGAGTAAACCTGGGCAGCTTCTGCTTTTAGTGGTGTGATATGGCATGGTGGTTCTTCAACAACCGCTGTTTAATGTTCACCACAGTAGTTAAACCCAGATCTGTCAGTGATGAGACTCTCTACTGTTTCTCTCTCTGTTTTTTTCTCTCTCTCTCTCTCTCTCACTCACACACACACACACACACACACTTCATGACTATATCAGCCCTTCAGCTGATCGTTATTCATATCTTTCATAAGTTTGGTGCAAGGCCACATGGTACCGTGGTATCCATGATTTAGACTCTGAAGCTGCCTAACGTCACCCAGTCTTTATGAGCATCAAGGTTGCACACCTTCAGCTCTGTCTCTCAGCTCGAGTTGTAGCAGTAGCTGCTATGAAGCTCTTTTTATTTCTTTTCTAGCATGTGGTTCTGAGTGAGCATGCATAAGAATTGTTGGCCGGCACTGGTAAACACACACGACCACTCTTGGGGGAAAGGTAGAGCGAGAAAGGCCGAGAAGGAATGTCTGCTGCTGTTGACTTTTCCACTTCGAAACGCATTTGATGTCGGAATTTTCCTGCAAGACCCCAGGAAGCTCCTCAAGCGCCTTGAGTTTTATTTGAAGGCTCTTTGGTAGTATATGTTAACATTGAGGTTTTTGATTGAAGTGCTATAAACTTCTCCCCTTGCTCTCTTCCTCCCCTTTGTTTTTCTCCTTCGGAGTCTACCTCTTTTTATTTAGTGGTTTCGCTAACTTGATGTGACACACTAGACTGGGAACCGTGGCTGGAAACTCTGGCGTTGAGTTTTACAGGGCAGGTCAGACCGACCCGGGGCTTGCTGAGGTCGCTGAGCCCAGGCCAGGGTGGCACAGATGAGCTGCAGGCCAGCACTCCACACTATGATTAAGAGCAAGGCAGACTTTTAATGCTCACGGGAGAGTTTAACCTCTTTAGCCTCAGATGTTTATGAAATATGGAGTTTAAGTGACCCTTTTTTGTTTCTGCAAATGCTCATTAACTGACACCGTCTTGCATGACTCTGACACTGTTCCATAAGAGCTGGTCATGAGTTGATTTTAGCAACACTTTTATTCTTTTCCTTTTCTCCCAGTTCTCTCAGCTGCCGATTGTTCCTTAATCCTCAGCCATTTGATCCTCAACAGACTATCATTGCTGAAAATACTCCATACACAGGGAAAGACTTCAGACGGGATACATTCAGGCTTTTTAAGGGGGTGAAATATCATTTTGGGGGTGACTTGAGATTGAAAGATATCATTTAGGGGTCTAGTGATGTGTTTAAATCCTGAGCATAGGTCGTAAATCCTGGTGCAACTTGTTTCAGGCCTGAAAGCGACTGATGGCAGTTCAAAGTTTATCTGTGGTGGGTGCTGAATTAGCAGAATAAAATTTGCTAATATGACTTTTTTTTGTCATGAGGATGCTGAGTTCTATTAACGGTTGCTTTTGACATAAATCGCAATGCCTCAGAACACAGTTTTATATTAAATATCGTTTTAACCAGTTGTAGTTTTAATTTGTCTTCCATCGGTCAAGTGTACAATCCGAGTCCTAGCACATTTCTACCAGTTTTGATTTGTTGTTATGCATAGGAATATTAGTTCAGTTTTACTTTATTACTTTGTCTGAAGCCTCAGAAGTTTTGGAGAAGACATCAAATGTGTTAAAGTTTTGAATGTCTATTTTTAAAGGTACAGTGTGTAGTTTTTAGTGGCGTCTAGTGGTGAGGTTGCTGAATTGAATTCCCTTCCCTTTACAAGCGTGTGCGAGAACATACGCTGTCTGCGAAATGACATAAAAATCTCAAAACCATTGTTTTGGTTTGTCCGTTCTGGGCCACTGTAGAAACATGGCAGACTTAATTGAAGGAGATCCTATGTAGATACGAAGGGCTCATTCATAGCTAACATAAACACAATAAATGAACATAATTATGAATACTATATTCCATTTCTACTAAAAGATGCGACCAAACAAACGACACACTCTACCTTTCAGCAGCAGGTCTTCGAAAAGCTAGCTTTATTTTTGTTTCCTTTTTGAGATATTTTAACAGCCAGTTATAAAACAGAGTACTATAGAATATGGGGGATTTGGTGGTTGAAAAGAGACAGACCTTTCTGATGGGACCTCAAATTGTGTGCCTGTTGGATAATTGTAGTAGTGCTAGTTCATGTGGTCTGTACTACTTTTAGTTTTGTACGTCTCCCATTACTGTGTTTTAAAATTAATGTCCACATTGTGCTGATAAAAAACATGACTCATCCTTTGACATTTAAAGAGTGTTTGTGTGGTGTGTCTGTGTGTGTATTTGCATACACATCTAGAGAGGACTTTTAGCTCCTGTTTGGAGTGTGTCGTTTCTGCTGTCAATGAAAGGTTCTAGGGATGTTTGATCTTAGAGGGCCTCCAGTAGTTCTCAAGGTTCTTCTGCAAGGTTCTAGCTGTGCGATCTCTCCTTCTTTTATCGTGTGGCACCGGCTGATGTTTAGTTCCAATCTGCTACACAAATGAAGATTCTGTGATGTGAGAGTCCAGTTAATGATTGCAATCCTTTTGCGTCTTTTCCCTCCCTCCCTCCCTCTCTCTCTCTCTCTCTCTGTTCTTCACACTCTTGTAGTTCTGACAGCAGCTGTGACTCAGGCGTCCCTGCAGTCTATGCTCCATAAGATCCTCACGGCCGGCCCGTCTGCCTTCAACATCACCTCCCTGCTCTCCCAGGCTGCCCAGCTGTCCAACCAAGGTACACAACTCGCACGCACGCACGCACGCAAACACCTCCACACACAACCTACTTCCTGCCTTCTCAGGCTGCCTAGTTGTCTACTCAGACTGCTCACACACTCACACACTCACACACAATGGACACACTCTCTCACTCTCACAATTACAATCACGGTACTGCTCTTCCTGCTACCCAGCTGCCTACCAAGGGCACATGGATAAATACCCTCCTTAGGATGCTTAGGATGCATCCTTTAAAGGGCACATGGATAAATACCCTTCTACGGATGCATTCCTTTAAAGGACACTAGGGTAACACATGTACCCATGCCAATGAAAAAACACTGTGGACCTTCCAGAACACCACAGTTACATGTCTCTGTACACTATGCAGATAAGATGGCAGAGCAGTTGTCTTGCGTAGACTCATCTGGTGTGTGTTTCTCTCTCTTGTCCTTCCTCGGAGCAGCCCAGCCGTCCAGCCAGTCGCCCATGTCTCTGACTTCAGACGCCTCATCGCCCCGCTCCTACGTGTCCCCGCGCATCAGCACCCCCCAGACCAACACCGCATCCCACAAGCCACTGCTCAGCACGCCACCCGTCGCCTCCCAGACCAAGGTACCAAGATCTGTCTTCGTGTGTGAGCGCACGCGTCATTTAAGTGCAGTGGTTTTTGCTTAAACACTTTCAGCAAATATTGTCATGGACTGCCTTGGAAGTGGCTTATACCTTGAGTAGACAAACTACTGAGTAGATTTAAATAGGCCTGGTTGATATAGTGTCTACCTTTCTGACACTCTCCTCTTGGCTGTTGTCTACTTACTCTCTCTCTCTCTCTCTCTCTCTCTCTGTCACACTCTCTCTGTCTCTCTCTCTGTCACACTCTCTCTGTCTCTCTCTCACACCTGTCTGTCTCTCTTTCTCTCTCTCTCCATCTGTCTCTCTCTCCCTCTCTCTGTCTGTCTCCGTCTATCTGTCTATCTCTGTCTCTCTCCCCTGTCTCTGTGTCTCTCTCTCTCTCTCTCTCTCTCTCTCTCTCTCTCTCTCTCTCTCTCTCTCTCAGGTGAGCACACCTGTTGTGAAGGCAGGCTCCCACCCTCAGCCTTCCCCCCAGCAGCCCCAGCCCTCGGACAAGCACCACCACCACCACCACGACACGTCCAGCTCCCCCCGTAACCTGCAGAGACAGAGGTGAGGGCATACTTGTCTTTCTGTGACTGTGTAGGTGCTTAATGTAGCTGGCTGCAGTTGTGTATGTGTACAAAAGTGTGTGACTGCGTTTCCAAATGTTAAGTGGGAGCTGACGTGTGTGTGTGTGTGTGTGTGTGTTTTCTTGACTTATTACTGATAACCCTCAGTCTCTGTAAACAGTGCTGTATGAATGAGCTCACACTATTTGCTGTGTCAGTGTACATATGCTGGTTCTTGCTGAGCTGACATGTGGCCCATATTTGTGTGTGTGTGTGTGTGTGTCCCTCCGCAGAGACGAGTGCGCATGTTTCAGACCATGAATATTGTGTGTGTGTGTGTGTGTGTGTGTGTGTGTGTGTGTGTGTGTGTGTGTAGGGAATTCAGTTTATTTTCTATCGCTAGAAAGACTTGGTGCTAGAGCCAGTGAGGAAGCTTGAGCAGCAGGCCCAGTGCTTGTATGTGCACATGCGTGTCGGAATGTGGGTCGTGTGTGTGAGTGGGTAAAATGTGCCCCACTTCCTGGTGCCCCTCCCTCACTGCTGTGGGATCAGGCGCTGCAGTCTGTCTGCCATAGTCCATAGGGTGAGGTGCAGATGGCCGTCTGCTCTGGAGTCAGGAGCTCAGTGCCGTATGTTGTGAATGGGCTGTTTAAATGGGGGTTGACGGGAGACTCTGGAGAATCTCTGGCCTCTGCCTCATTATGGCTGTACTCAAAAAAGAGGCACAGGCTGCCATCTAGTGGTGAATCCTAGAATTCAAGTCAAGTCTTTTATTGTCAGATACACAGAACAACAGAGTTGTACTGGGCACTGAAATGCTTAGGACAGGACACCATCACACCACCACACTACCATAACCTAACAAGACATAGCATAACATATAAACATAAAAACATATAAGTGCTCCAACATGATATAACCTAACTTAACAATAAGTACTGAACATAAGACAAACATATGAAGAGACGGGGTAGTAGACCTACTAGATAAACAATAAATATGCAATAAAGATACTAAACATAAATACACATACTAAACAGATACTAAACAGATAAACATACCTACATGAGCTAAACTGAACATGAGCTGAACTGAAAATGTAGTGCAAACAGCAATAAAAATGAGCCTGTGTAGAGTAAGTGGTGAGTGTAAAGTGAGGAGTGCATTATTGTTCATTTAGGAGTCTGATGGCCTTAGGGTAGAAACTGTTCTCCAGTCTGCGGGGTCGAGACCGGGTACATCCGGACCGCCTACCAGAAGGCAGCAGGGTGAACAGTCTGAAGGATGGGTGATGACAGTCTTTTAGGATCCTGCCAGCTCTTTGGAGGCATCTTGTGAGGTAGATGTCCTGAAGGGATGAGAGTTTCCTGCCGATGATGAACTCACCCTGTTATGCACAGAATATGAGCGTCTTCAAAAAGGTTGATACCTATTTTCTTAGATATGCGCATTCTTAAATGACGTGTGTGGAGGTCCAAAATATGCTTTTTGATCTACCTCCTATTTCAGAGTAAAATGGATGAATATCCTCCTCAGATATAATTTTGTTATTCACCAGTCATAAAATAGTTATCAGTGTGTCCCCTAGGTTCACCACTTTGGGGGGGGTGATGGTTCCTGATTTCGCGGGAGCTTCCCACTTTTGGGGGGGATTTTTTTTGAAAATAACCTTTTAAATAGTGTCCTCTAGTGGGTTTTAGGAAGAGAAATTAACACATTTAGATTTAAAATATGGCACAAATAAAAACGTATTGAAGACATCTGCTGAGATTTTGTTTGGGATGTGTGTGAAGCAAGAGCACCCTGACCTGGGAGAGAAAGCTAAGGAGCAGCTACTACCCTTTGCCTCCACATATTTATGTGAGGCCTCCTTCTCTGCAATGACTCTGGTCAAAACAAAGCAGAGAAACGGACTGTGCCTTGAGAAGAACCACAGCAGTTGCCTCCCTATTTTTTAAATAACCTTTTAAATAGTGTCCTCTAGTGGGTTTTAGGAAGAGAAATTAACAAATGTAGATTTAAAATATGGCACAAAAATAAACATATTGAAGACATCTGCTGAGATAGGTGCTCATTATAGTTAATGTCAGATATCCTCTGTTCAATTTTAAAACGCTCCCTCACTATATTACTTTTATGATCGAGCAATATTCCGTGACACCTGATACGATGCCAACGTGTCCGTTTCAGAGTACTTCGTAATTTCCGTACAAGCCGAGTCTGTTTCTCTGACTGACGTATCAAAGCATGTACCTTGTGCTTGCCCAGCTCTGTGCCTTTAGGAACTCCTGGCAATGTTAGCATTGTGTGTGGAGAGACTGCGCTCCAAGTTCAAGGCTTTAAAATGCGACAGTGACGTCTGCATATTAAGCAGAGGGGTTTTCCATTTCGCTCCGCAAATAATTCCTCCCATTCAGGCAAGAACGTCTGATGTTCATCTTCATATTTTCGTTTAGCTTTACGCTTTGCTGGATCCATGGCATTCTTTCAGTAGCTAGGCTAGGAACTCTCTGAGACTGGGTGCACACATAAGAATGTTTCATGTTTGGAACATTAACTTTACTTGAAGACATCTCTCAATATCGAGTGATGACAAAAAATACATGAATAAATACCCCATTCAAATCGGACAGCATTTCCAAATATATTGCGTGCAAAATATGCATTTTAGATGTTTATTTTACAATATGAAAATTCTGTACAACAAGAGAAAAGTGAGCACTCGAGCTATCTTCAAACAGAAAGTAACGTGTTCGCATCGGGGCAGAACTCCGCCTTGCGTGTGACAGAGAGCAGAGGACAATTGTAAACACGCGATCATCTAATGACAAAAATGACATGCCGTCGTGCAAATAAGATAAATAACACAAGGCTATTTATTGTGTTTAATAAAAGCATACTATAGACCTGTTCTATAGGAAAGGTATCCTTAAATGACTTCCGTTGTGATCTGGCGCTTTATAGAAAATAAAATTGAGCAAAGTTAACTTGACCTTCCAGGGGGGGCGGGGGGTGCCGTTGGGGGGCGGGGCGCCCCCCTTACACAATGGTAGGGGAAACACTGTAATTATGAATGGAGTCCATTTAAACTTCTGATCTTAGTCAGTTAAATAATCTATTTTTTATGAAGTACCAGGGGCTAGATGCCAGTTCAAATGGCCCTTTTCTAATTTTATCGAGAGGGTTGCCTGCCTTGCAAGAGACTTCGATCATGAGGCCATCTGTAACACCGGAAACTAAGGCCATAACTCCATACCTGAGTCTTGAGTGCAGTAAGGCTTAAAGTAGCCGCCCGCGTTTGTTGATATTTGAGCTCAAACGCTGAACGGACAGCAAGAGGACCTTGGGGAGACATTTGCTAAATAAGATGATGTATGGGACAAGAACTGCAGACTGTGCCTTTTTAAAGAGACTTAATATGATTTTGATGCTGGCGAATAATGCCGGGTTCATCCATTCAAATCTTCTGGCAGCAGTCAACTTTTACCCACATTTCATCCCGCCGTTAACTTTGGAGTTGTGTACGTCTATTTGGTGCTGTAGTGTTTTTTATTAAAATGTTTTATTAAGTCTTTTTTTCATCTTCTCTTACAGCAGTCAAAGAAGTCCCTCCCCTGGCCCCAATCATGTCGCCTCAAGCAACAGCAGCACCAATAACAGCAGCAGCAGTAGAGTGGGTGGGGCCGCGGGCTCAAGTGGGGGGGCCCAGGCGGATCCCACAGGACGGTCTGCGTGCTTCACCCCCTCCCTGGCGGCACACTTTGACGAGAGCCTCATCAAGCACGTACAGGGCTGGCCAGCAGAGCACGTGGAGAAACAGGTACTTTAATCTACTGTGCCTCACTATACCAGTCACCCTACTACCTTACCTAGCCCCAAAGAGCGTGCTCACTGATAATCCTTTAAGGTTGTAGGGTTGACCCAGGAAAGCTCGGAATGACCCATTTATAAACCCGCCTGATTCACGTTTTGTCACCTGTTTTGATGGCCCTCTTTGGATAGGGTCTGCAGTGTCGGCACGAACGGGCCGACCTCACTGAATTGGAGTGAATAGATAGATAGATAGATAGATAGATAGATAGATAGATAGATAGATAGATAGATAGATGGATACTTTATTAATCTCAAGAGAAATTTAGGAAATCAAAATCATGTTGGGTTTTTCCTGTTATAGAGAAAACAACACAAAGCATATTCTGTCAGTAGTCCAAATGGAGACAAATGTATACGTAGAGTTATCCCCTTACTTTTCTGTGTGTGTGTGTGTGTGTGTGTGTGTGTGTGTGTGTGTGTGTGTGTGTGTGTGTGTGTGTGTGGTTTGTGTTGGCCGTCTGCATTCTCATGCTAATGACACACAGTGGGCTGCTGACTGCCTACAAAAGCTCAATTTGTTTACAAGCGACTTCAAACTGCTCCCTTTTTCAATTGCAAGTCAGGGTTTAACTGGAGCCAAACCTCTCTCTCTCTCTCTATCTCTCTCGCGCTCTCGCTCTCTCTGTAGGCGGCTCGGTTACGCGAGGAGGCTCACACCATGGGCAGCATCTACATGTCGGAGAACTGCACCGAGCTGAAGAACCTGCGCTCTCTCGTCCGAGTGTGTGAGATCCAGGCCACGCTGCGTGAGCAGAGGTGAGCAACATAACATGCGTCCCTTTATGTTTGCACTTCCATGCATTTGTTCTCTTACATTATTGACATGGGGACTGAATTATTTAGTGATTGATTGATTTTCAAGAGCCTACTGACAAGCATTCTGTTACCCTTATAAAGTATTGAGAAATAAAAGTGTGTTGCATCAAAGTGATTTTGGTTGACAGTTGTTGTTCCTTTTTAACAGTGTTTTTGTTTTCTTTTCTAGGATACTGTTTTTGAGACAGCAAATCAAGGAACTTGAAAAGCTGAAGAATCAGAATTCCTTCATGGTGTGAACTTGAGTACACCGGAGTGTTGGGGATCTGGAAAAGAGTGGGGCTGAGGAGAGAGGGGCTGAAGAGTGTTTGTTTGTGTGTGTGTGTGTGTGTGTGTGTGTGTGGTGTGCGCGTGTGTGTGTGTGTGTGGTTGTGAGGTGCAACAACCTGTTGCACACATTCAGAACCCTGGAGAACCATGGTTGTGCTCTTAAGGCCCAGCTGGGCCCGTAAACAGAACTACATCCACTTCTGGACCAAGAGGGAGAATGTGTGTGTGTCTGTGTGTGTGTGTGTGTGTGTGTGTGTGTGTGTGTGTGTGTGTGGTGGGGCTTGGGTGTTGAAACTGAACCACCCCTCACCTCTCCTCTCTGCCCTGGGCGTGTAGATTTCCAGTAGATGTTATTTCCATGTTTGTAAATAGGTTTTGTAGAAGCCATGGAAAGCCATGCCTATCAGAGAAACAGAAGAAGAAGGTTTAAAAAAAAAAAAAAAAAAAAAGCTTTCCACATCCAAACGATGGAGCAGACATCAACTGGATCCCTGTTGGCCTTTGGAACTTTCTCTTAGCTCTGGGGGAGGTGCCAGCAGGCGTTTTCTTGCGGTAGACTGAGACCGGTGACCCATTTGCCCTGAGCACGCACCACGGACCTGCATGGATACGATGGACGATCTGAATGGGACGGTCACCAGACATGTAACTCCCTTACCCCCTTGTCCTCCACACTTACAAACACACACAAACACATAGGACTCCCGTCAGTCGCTCAAACACTCATCCTCTCCACTTGGACACCCCCCCCCCCCCCCTCCCTCCTCCCCTCAATCTCACTCTCACCATGACGCACGGAGACTCATGCATACACTCTACAATCTCTACAGTTTTCTCTCTCTTATTCACAACCACATACTCGCATACACACACACACACTCAGTTTAATGACGGATTTTTCTCAATGTGTGGACTGTAACAATGAAGCGTAACTGGTTAGCAGCGTAGTCTCCTGTATCCTCTGTTTGTTCTCTGACGGCCTGGCTCAAGAGGGGGCCTCCTGTCTGCCTGCAGTGCCTCCTGTGGCCTGCTCACACTGCCCCCCAGTGACTGACTCCAGTACTGCAATCACCAGTGCCTGCCAGTATGACGGAGATGCGAAAAAGGCGGGGGATTGAGGGCTAGTGACAGCGCTCAGTTTGGGTTAAATGAGAGTAAGGACCATTGCCACCGCAGCTTAACGTACCCACGTGGGCCCCACCCAGCACGCCACCATGAACCAATCAGGCTTTGTTCTCGCAACGTGGAGGTGGAGTCTAGTTGCTGAAACTCCCCACCCCTCCCCACTCCTTTTTTTCTTTCCTTTTTTTTTTTTTTTTTTTGTTTGTTTTCAGGGGAGTTTTTAAACTTTTCATCCAGTCTCTCTCTCTCTCTCTCTCTCTCTCTCGTGTACTTCTGTTGCCCGTCTGTCTGTTTTTAAAAAGCTGTACTTTAAAAGAGTGCGAGACGTTCCTTAAAGAACGTGACGTGCTCTCACATAAAGCAAATATCATTCCTTTGTACAGTCGTCAAAGTAGTAATGGAATTTAAAAAGAGAAAGCCGCTTTATTCAAAAGTTGCAGTGATTATTAGTATATCAGATTTGTTGTATCCATAAATTATTGCTGCACATTTTTCATTTGCACCCTGTACGTTCGGACGGAGTGGAGGGTGGGGGGGTGGGGGTTGTGCTGCTGGGGGTGTCGGAAGGGGGATGTCACACAGGCAAGGACTGGACATTTGTGACCTCCCCAAACCCCACCCCTCATCATCGTCATGGTCGGGGCAGAGGCACACAGGGGTCACAAGGTCAAATGTGAATTGTATGTATTGTAATAAACATTCTAACTAAAGCGAGCACTGGTTCTGTTTATTATTATTTTTTTATTTTTTTTTCGTTTTAGTTTGTTTTCGTTTTGTTTTCTTGGTCTGGTATTTCTAGTGCCTTGTTGAAAAGTCTGATGACCTCATCACCGCCCGAGCACGGGCTGCACCTTCTCCTCCGGGCCCCTCTTTACTGTCACATGACTTCAACAAGGGTTCATCAGACGCTCTTATCTGCTGCCCTGCCCACAGCACTGACAATATTCAGAAAGCGCCAGTCTGTAACTCCTCTCACGCCCTCAATCAGGACAACCAGCTCATTGTTCTGTAATGTTTTCCTGACATAATATGGAAAAAAAAAGTACATAATGATAAATAAAAAAAATCTTCATTTAAGGGTCTGATGCATGATTTCATTACTGTTAAGTCTCCTTTAACTTGTTCATGGTGCTGGTGACGAACAAATTCCCATCATAGGACAACAGAAATGTCACGTTGGTCAACTTCTGATGAGCTAGAATGTATCTGGACTAATTTAATAATACAAGTAATTTGAAGCCGAACACAACATTTTGAGTGGGCGTAATATAGTAACCTAACTACTGAAGAGGCATGCAAAATCCATACAAACACCAACAATCACTTAAGACTGATAACATTCTTGCATTCATGTAGCCTACTGTGATTGATTTTTTTTTTTAGCAGGGTGGTTTGACGCGGAACACACAACTGCATAGTGCACAGCCAAGGTAACTAGTTTCAAAAACAGGTGTGTTTATCGGTCCTTCTCATGACCATATACCATGACACAAATGAATTTGATGACTACATTAGCACTAGCTGCCTACAAAAAAAGACACGTCAAAAAGTGGCAAATTCTTTCATGACAATGACATGCTCAACTATCTTTTGCCATGGAGTAGGCCTAGTGATTTTCAAATTAAATATATATTTTTCAGTACTATGACTACACATCAAAAAAGAGAAACATGGGAAATTGAAATGATGACCCAATATTGGGTTGATCTACAGCTTTGTAAAACAGCCTATAGAAGCACCCATCTTTACTAGCTTTGAGTCTAAATCTGCATAGTAGGCTACTCACTCATTCTTGTATCCAGATAAAAATTATAATTAGCATACAAACCCATGTGAAACCCTGGCAGTGTTCCTATTGTTCTAAAGTGTCGTTTACATGGAGCCTAGTTTGTCAAACTGATACGGATAGCTAATACAGATAGCCCTATCATCCATACGAACACTCTCTATCCGCACCTCGTTTCTGCAACGATCGCAGTCCGGGGTAGAAAGTGAGTAGATTTGAATCGGTACGGGGGCTGGTGTTCGTCTGCACGGTTTCACGCAACCTGATGACGTCACTGCCCCACGTGATCTTTTCCGCCATCTCCAATCAGTATATAAATAACTTGTTTTCCCTCAAAATCTCACTCATGGTGGGCCTCGAATTCACTAACATTAACCCAGTCTTCTGATTTTTGATTAGCCCCCTATCTTGATCTAATTCTTCTTATTCAGACGTAACATAACTTTCATGACCACAAATATAAATTGGCCAGCGATTTAATTTACTTTTTTATTCATAAATGTATGTAAAATGCTCGGAGCAATGCATCATGGGAGATGGGATGACAGACATGTCATGTTACTGTTCCAAACTCTTTATTATCAATAGAAAAAAGAATTCATTTTCGCATATCCTTTAGTCTGACCACTGATTTTATTAACCATCATAATGTAATGTTGTTAATTGGAGCTTGAATGTCTTGTGTAATTTGTTTATCCGTTTGCTGCTTCCTTTACCTTGTGCTTTTGAGTCTCTTCTTCTAGGTTTTTCACGTTTTTTCAGTTGTGTAAATAAAGCGCTAAAGCGCCACCCACAGGCGTGAGGTATGTACTACAGTCGGTTCACCGCAATCTGCTGCCTCCGTGTTTACGCAAATCTCTCGTTGCCAGCCTCCGTATGTACGAAATTAAAAGATTCGATTGGTGTGAAAAGTAAATCCGATTCGGAGGCCCTAGACTTCGTGTGCATTGCACCTAAGGTTCCATCTACTTTATGGTTCTGAGTTGGCTCCATCTACAACATTCACTCAGACACTGCAGACATCATCAGAGTTGGATCAAAGGATAACGAGAGGTGTGGACTTCTGTGTCTCTAGCCAGTAGGCTCCAATCAAGGTGTGTGTGGTGTGGGGTTAAGGTGCAATGCACACGAAGTCTAGGGCCTCCGAATCGGATTTACTTTTCACACCAATCGAATCTTTTAATTTCGTACATACGGAGGCTGGCAACGAGAGATTTGCGTAAACACGGAGGCAGCAGATTGCGGTGAACCGACTGTAGTACATACCTCACGCCTGTGGGTGGCGCTTTAGCGCTTTATTTACACAACTGAAAAAAACGTGAAAAACCTAGAAGAAGAGACTCAAAAGCACAAGGTAAAGGAAGCAGCAAACGGATAAACAAATTACACAAGACATTCAAGCTCCAATTAACAACATTACATTATGATGGTTAATAAAATCAGTGGTCAGACTAAAGGATATGCGAAAATGAATTCTTTTTTCTATTGATAATGAAGAGTTTGGAACAGTAACATGACATGTCTGTCATCCCATTTCCCACGATGCATTGCTCCGAGCATTTTACATACATTTATGAATAAAAAAGCAAATTAAATCGCTGGCCAATTTATATTTGTGGTCATGAAAGTTATGTTACGTCTGAATAAGAAGAATTAGATCAAGATAGGGGGCTAATCAAAAATCAGAAGACTGGGTTAATGTTAGTGAATTCGAGGCCCACCATGAGTGAGATTTTGAGGGAGAACAAGTTATTTATATCCTGGTTGGAGATGGCGGAAAAGATCACGTGGGGCAGTGACGTCATCAGGTTGCGTGAAACCGTGCAGACGAACACCAGCCCCCGTACCGATTCAAATCTACTCACTTTCTACCCCGGACTGCGATCGTTGCAGAAACAAGGTGCGGATAGAGAGTGTTCGTATGTATGATAGGGCTATCTGTATTAGCTATCCGTATCAGATTGACAAACTAGGCTCCATGTAAACGACACTTATGTGTAGCGAGTCCACGGCACATCTCTGAAACTTCAAAGGGGCTCTCTTGCGTAGGCTACCTTATTGAAAGTAATTCAGAACCTCTCAGTTATTTATAGGTGCAAATATATAGTGTACATTTAGTCATTTTTGAAAAGTGAGTGACTGAAGTAATGTTGCTAAAAGGTCGTTTGTATAGGAACAAATATTATATGTCTGTGACCATCTTGACCATCTACTCAAACCGTTCTGTGTGTGACATATTTGCACATTGTTGTATTGCAAAATGGCAAAATGTATATGACATAGGCTACCCCTTGCACGTGTGCACTTTATATTGATATTAAAAATAGCTCCAGTAAAGCCACAGTAGTGATCCTGAGTCATATCTACGTTGCAGTCATCTAGGAGCTAAAGCCGGCCTTCGTTTCTATCAGACCAGCCAAAACCAAGTCTGTTCCGCTCCCGGCCCATCCCAATCAAACGTGTGAACGGCCAACAATATCAGTGTGAAAGGAGACACTCCCTACAAGACTATCAGAAAGCTCTTTTAACTGCCCTCAGCCCAGACATGAAAAGGCTCTGACTATGAGTGTCTGTCCCTATGCAAATGCTCTCTGCATGACAACATACACTCCTTTGCTCTTCTCCGTCTATTAGCACTCTGAACCACGGATTACTATTGAGAAGGAAATTAAGTTACTATACAGACCCAGATGAGACCTTTACACCCCGACACATTAAGCCAAGATACTATCCCGGTCCTGTTCAGTAAATACTCATGTGCACACACACACACTTTACAGTTTCCCACCCAACACAGAAGACAAAAATGTAATATTGTTGGCCATGTACAGTTTATGACCGCAAGGTGGCAGTGGTGACTGACAAAATGATGGCTCAATACACAGCCGTATACAAATCCTGTAACACAGATATTATAAATGTCCCATTCGATATACCATGGAAGTCTTGAATATGCGTATAATGTATATGGTAGCCTAGACATTTATTATCTGAACCAAAAAATGAGTTATGATACTGTCCTGTACAGTCTGCATATGTCAGAATGATCAGTTGAACCCCATGTCAAAGCACAGAGGCAGGCCAGTAGCCTACAGCCCAGAGGTTAAATACGGTGCTCGCTTTTAAATGTGCAGACAGGGCAGTTTGAGTGAGGAGGGGAATCTCCACAGCGGTCTGTAAGCAGGGGGAAAGACTGGGAAGACTATCCCAATGATCCAGAGCAGGTCCCGAGCTGGCGCCTCGGCGGAATTAACCACAATTACGATGATTGCCGTCTATCCACTTCTCCCAATGTGCGCGTGTCCCCCCGAGCGGACTCATGTGAGTCTTTAGCCTTTAACAATCATGCCTGCCTGTCTGTAGGCAACGGGCAATTAGGCCTGCGCGTCTCCCTGTCTCTCCCTTCCCCTCCCTTTCTCATCTTCACACCTGGTCATCAAAGACTGGCTTCTTGCGCGCCTTAGGCCATCGGTTAGGCTGTGGGAAAAGTATGCTGAATGACAAAATATGTCCAATTCAGTTCTCATTTAGTAGCCTTATGACCGAGACTATATGTTTTGACAGCGTTATGGATAATTAGATCGTGTTTTGAAATCTATGTCAGCTTATTTTGGCTATGGGCGATCGGACCTATCAACAAAACATCTACTTACTGCGTAGGCTATAGGTTATTTAGCCTAAAAGGCGGATAAAAGTCTTCGTTCTCAGAACCTGTTATCAGAATGTGGGAGAAGGTTTCTGTGTTGAAGAACAGAAGCAGAATAACCCCTACCCGGTCTAAAATGTGTAGTTTTAGTTGTGTATGTTTACCTAGGCCTACTATAATGATGAAGTGTGAAGCAACAATTCAAATTTATTGTTACACAACATTAATGTGCATAAATGTGTCACGAGTCTTTGTTTTTGAGTGTTTTATGAAATAGTGAATTCACAATAATATGGGGAGATATTGGTGTCACATGGGCATTGTCAACAAGACAAGCTAAAAGAACGTTGCCAAAAATGTATTAGGGCTTCAATGTCGACCTAATTATGTAATTAAACTGCAGGCCTACTTTCCATGCGTGACAACGTTCAGTTTTCAAGGGTTTTGTTTCAGTTTCAGTCGATATTGTCCTTACATTTGTTTACATGTCCTGGCTCTGTATGGCGTAGGCTAAACAAACATCTGAAAAAGAGACAAGACTATGGCTTGCTGCTTATTCTGACCAAAATGTAATTATTACAACAAAAAAGTGTATTATTCGTTTAGCCTACTGCATCTTTAATTAATGTTCTTTAAACAACCGTAGAAACCTGTCCATCCAATATTAATTTTCACATTTAACAGGTTGAGATTAAACTGGCCACCACAAGTATGAATTTGGTTGCATGGCTTCAGGGAAGTCTACTCATCTTATTTTAAGTTCATCTAAAACCTTTTTTTCCCCTCGCAGTGAATTTGTTAACCTCTTCGATGAGTGTTTTACTCAGATCACCTTCAAACGGTGCTCAAACTGAGTGGTCAGCTCAGGCAGATTCGGGCTGGTCTGAGATATCGATCGGAGGGAGAGCGTGTGTATTTTGCATGGAATTGTTTAGGGGTAATTGAGTGTCGCTGTCTGTCTCGGGCGGCTCACTGGCGCCATGCGCCCTTTTGGATTGCTAATTTCTCTAACCGCCTGACCGCCCCGCCCACGACATCCATCCAGACTCGACAGACACTCTCGACCTCTCCCATCAAGAGCAGCCAGAGGAAGAATTCACGTTATATTACAACTGACTTAATTCCTCTTGATTGGCAGCAAGGCTGTACAGTCTATTCTCAAGCAACATTTTCCTATTAGAAAACCTTTTGGATTCTCCTGACCTAGCAAATGAGCTCTGTCCTAGAGTTGACATATTCTGTTAAAATTGTCCTATTTGACATATAGACAAACATACACATGCAATGTAACCGTTCTGTCACACTGAGTGGCGTTGAGGATTCCACGGAAACGTTTGACAGTAATATGACATTATTATTTTACCTGGCACACAGGAAGCGTAAAGCTTAAACTAGTTCTGTCTCCCTCAATAGGACGCCTGATGAATTGTGTGACCGCCGGGTGAACCAATGCCAAGGAAAATCACCCCCTATTATGTAAATGAGCCTAGTTCCAGTCCAATGAATGCGCATTAGAGGCGGGGATTGGCCATGCTATGAAGCGGAGCCCTGATATTTCTTAGTCCAGCGTAGAGGTTGTTGTTTCGGTCACTGTAGCAAACGGGATGCAACGACGTGCAGTAGTTGTTGGAGTACAATTTTCCACAGTGAAAGAAACTCGAGGCGTTGGAATTGAGGGTCACCATCCAGTGTATTAAGTTTTTACTCGCAAGGGATATAACCGCAACTATTTCTGTTAGTGTCAAGGCTTGTTTCCAACTTGGCTACCATTTCAATGTCTTCAAAGAAACACGGCTTCATTTGTCACCGGTGCCTTTTCAAAGTAGCCTACTTCGGGGGATTTTTCCGTGCTTAGTCCAAGAATGCAGCATCATCATTAGGACACATGTTACTGAGCGTCCAGTCTCAGCACTGTATGGACTGACTACTGGATTAAACGGAATTTGACTCGACAGAAACAAGGCGTAAATGGATCGTCATTCCAGTTACATTTCGATCTGGTTTCAATTGGAACTATGTGCTATGGCTGTTCTCCTCACTAAAGGTAAACGTTTGCTCTTGGTCGATAAGCTACCTCCGAGCGTCGCATATTTAGGCTATAAAAAACAAAGGAAGTCTGTGGTGGAAGGTTTGTTCTCTAACTGAGAGACTGTCAGATTGAAATGTTTCTAAAAATCAGGTCATAAACGTGGGTGCTGTTACTTAAGCAACTGCATAAGCGGCGTGTTGCACGCAAAAGCGAATAACAGACACATTAGCCTAGGCCTATGAAGTTAGATGTTTTCTAGAAAACATCAAGCGAAAAAGTACTTTTGATAAAGTCCTATGGTTTAGGAGTAGAAACGTGTAGACTACCAGGTTAGACGCCTCGGGTCCTAGGCCTATCCCTAGATATGAGGTCTCGACACCCCTTTTGGTTAAACAGTGATTTGGTCGTGCAAAACAAACAAGACTAAAAAGTTGCTATATTTGGTATCGCCCGACATCTACCCCGTTTTATGACCATGGCTTGGCATTTCCTTGATTTTGTAGAATGGCATTCTTGACCATCTTCTTAAGCTACCGCACAGGCTACCTTTTACATAATGTTAATAAGAAAACAAAATAGCACTTACTCCAAAACAAGTCCGGCTTGAACAGTGTAGGCTACATTGGAGATGGCCAACAAACGTGCATTCTGTTTAACACGCTAGAAATTTAGTCTATATCCATGTAGTCTAATGTAGCCTATATCGTTATGTGAACAATTTATATATTGGTTTGATATTTATGCAGGGTCCATGGTTAATTATTGGAACAGTAGATGTCCACTTGCCCACAGCTTCGGTTATTTATCCATTAGTAAACCAGCTGCGGATGTGAACGCGTGTCTCGCGCCTTGGTGTTTTCTTGTCAAAGGATTTCACTAATGAGATGACCTGTAACTCGAGCAGCGCAAAGTGTTCGTAAGCAGCGTAAAACAGCACTCCAAGGCCCGTGTTTGTTTTTGTTTGTGTATGCTTGTTTTGGTGTAGGCTTTCCCGACGACACTCAATTAGTGTCATTACAAGTTATAAATCTTTGTATGACTATGTCAGTCGATAGAACATGGTACGCGAAGGGCTCGTGTATAAGTAATGGATGCAGGAAAGGTTACCTAAGAACGTACGAAGACGTACGAAACTCAATATTTCAGTGTTGACTGCATCGGAAGTAGACTATTCACCAGTCATGGCTAAAACATGCCAAAAGCATCTTCATTTATAGCGGGTATTTCTATTTGGCTGTCCAAGATGAAAACTTTCATCTTTTTTTGAGTGGCCGATTTGACCACAAGTGAGATGGCGTGCTAGCTGGGAAAGGAGAGTCCCGGGTCGCTCTCTTGCCCGTTCACGAGTTTCCATTGAGTTTAATCGAAATTGACTCTGGCAAACAACCCAGCAGTTATAAGCCACACTGTTCCTAATGTATGAAAATGAACCCAAAGTGGTCTTACACTTAATATTAATTAAATCAATGACAGAAATGGCATCTTATTGTACGTAGGTTATAGCTGTTTTACGCTACGTAGGCTTGTAGCGCTCAATATGTCAGTCTTTGACAAACTTGGCACTAGATTCGTCGCGGTGCCAAAGCACTCACAGATGTTAAGCTTAACATGTTTTCCTTTTTTAAAACCACAAACTGGGTCGAATAAACTTTGCCTGTGCCTTTGTATTGGCTTCAGGACCCATTGCTTTTGCATAGAGTAGCATGACTTCTTAAAAACGAAGGCTCCCATAGTGTCTGTAATCATCTCCAAATGATAACAGGAAACGAGTAGCTATGTAACTGATGTCTCTCTTTGATGAAGGGGCTTTTTACATTGAGGTAACGTGCATGATGTCACACCAGTTTTGTTGTAACACTTAATAACACATAATCTGTCTGTCTTTCTGCAGGAGAGATCAGGTGCTACTGCGATGCCCCACACTGTGTTGCCACGGGTTACATGTGCAAGTCAGAGCTCGGCGCATGTTTCACGCGGGTCCTGGATCCGCTGAGCGCGAACTCTCCCCTCACGCATGGTTGCGTGGACTCACTCGCGAACCCTGTGGACGTCTGCCTCGCGAAAAGCTCGGGTGTATTGCCCGGAGGCGCCCCCATGCTCGAGTGCTGTCATGAGGACATGTGCAATTACAGAGGACTGCACGATCTGGGACATCCCCGCGGTGATCCATCAGGTAAGCTTTGAGCCCACATGTAACCGGGTTCTTGGCTTGTGGGACATTTCAATGTGCATGTTCAGTTGGTGTCCAATCTGCCATTAAACGTTTCAGTCATAGCAAGGGGAATGGTTTCTGTTTAAATGTGAAGGAACTTTGCATGATGAACCTCACTTCTGACCCAAAAACAGCCACATGTCTGCCTCTGTCATTACATCTCTTATATCATTTCTCTCTAGCACAGTTTTCATAGTTTGCTGTGAGCTAGAGTAAGCTCTTTACTTAGGCTCTTATGTATTTCAATGATGTGGAGGCCACCTACTTAAGTGTAACCTGAAGATCACATGCCTTCCTTACTATTGCATGAGCACCCTGTAATCTTTTTTCCAGCTGTGCTAGAATGTCCCTTTTAGTGTTTCCACTGACAGCAGAAAGGCTCTCCCCACCCCTCACACACACACACACACACACACACACACACACACACACAAACACAGGTTAAAAAAGGCAGCCATAACGTATAATACACCTTGGCCCACTCTGTCCCCTTTTGTTTATAAGCCAGCTCTTATGAGAGGGCTTTTATCTGCATGTCGGTTTGAGAATCAAGGTGATTCCTGGCTCCTTGTTTCCTGTGTCCTCATTATAGATTATATTTACATTCTCGTGTGTACATCAAGCAAACACTTAACCAAAGAGGGCGTACACATGAAGCTATGTTCCTCACACATGGGTACTTGTGTAACATCCTCTTTAGTATTTATGTTTGGCACACTATCTTACATGCTGTGTTTTTTGAGGGATGTTTGAGGCAGCTCTACCTGCATCAACTGGCAGTCCTAGGCTAGGCTATTTTACACCTAGTAGTGTTAGTAAAGGAGCTTTCTCAATCCCCATTTTATCTTGGATCAGACGTGTTATTAAAGACTTCCACATTTGTTTGCGTCAGGCATGTCCCGGTGCTTCCTCGGATTGTTTTTCTTGAAACCTCATCTCTGGCTTTGGCGCTCCTTCCATGCCGTGTCTCTCTTTTTCCTCCTCTCTCTCTCTCTCTCTCAATTGGCAACCGCAGCTTGCTAAGAACAACCAACTTGTGCTTAGATTAGATCCCAAGCTTGTTTTGTCTCTGGTTTCTCTTCCTCAATCTTCTTACTTTCTTTCTGCAAACAGCATATTTTTGCAGTTGTAGATTGTGTATTAAAGGTTACTTATTAACTTAATAATAATGCTTTTTCCCCCCCCACCTCTCTCTCAGATCATGGACGATCACCGGCAGACAACGGGCCCAACAGGCACTTGGTGACACGAGTGACAGAGCTGTCGTCCGGCAAAGAAGTGTGGTTCCGGGCGGCTGTGATTGCCGTGCCCATCGCCGGCGGCCTGATCCTGGTGCTGCTCATCATGTTGGCACTGCGGATGCTGCGGAGCGAGAACCGCCGGCTGCAGGCCCAGCGGCAGCAGATGCTCTCCCGCCTGCACTACAGCTTCCACGGACACCAGGCCAAGAAGGGCCCCGCCGCCGCCCTGGCCAAGCTGGACCTGGAGTGTATGGTACCGCTGGGCGCCGGCGCCGAGAGCTGCTGCCTGGCCTGCGACAAGCTCCGTCAGGCAGAGCTAGCCGGCGTCACTGCCGGCGGCGGAGGAGGGGGAGGCGGAGGGGTCGGAGGAGAGCGCATCCTGTCGCTGGTGCACTGGGGCGTCTACAGCGGCCACGGGAAGCTGGAGTTTGTATGACCGGGCTGACGTGGACGACTCTCGCGCTTCCGATGTGTGTCAGAGAAAGGTTAAAAACATTTTTATAAAAAAAAGAGAACATTTCCTCCCCTTTCTCTGTGAGTTCTTACCGGCAAGCGTAGGACTGAAGGACTGCACCAGAGACGTGCTGACACAGGATTTAGCTGTTTCAGAAAAATGTTATTTTTGAAACTCTTTCTCTCCTTCTATTGTCCATTGACTTTGTTTTCCTCCCCTCAAAATGGAGACAGACAAAAAAGGAGGGAGAGGGAACGAGAGAAAAAAAAATCAGTAACATGGACTCATGCCTTGTGGTTTTATCTAAGGAGCACTTTACTTGAATCTGAGTGGATTGTGACTGAGGGGCCTTGTGTGTGTGTGTGTGTGTGTGTGTGTGTTTGCGTGTGTGTGTGCACAGGCTCGTGTGTCGTGCATGAGCACACGTATGTGTGGATGGTGCTTGGCCCCTCTGTGCAGCCACTCTACCTTGTGGATCTAGGAGGACTGCAGATCCATCTTATTTTGCACATTTGTATAAGAGAGTGATACCTGAATGAATGAAAGAAAGAATGAATGGATGAGTGAACGAATGAAAGACAAATAGGGTGTTTTGCTTTAAAAGAAGCCAATTAGAAGAATTTCACACTGACACCAGGGTACAGACGTTTGTTTGTTGATTCTTTGTTTTTCAAGGAGTCAAAATATTCTATAAAATAAAGAATCCAGTGTTGTACACGTAAATCCCTTTGTGTGTACCTTTCATTATTACCAATTGAGGCAGTTGTATATGCGGTAAATGGTATGCATTGATATGTGGAATATGGTATACATTGTGGATGTGAGTCAGAGTGTGCTTGTGGTCTAGCCGCCACCACCTTGTAGAATTACTTATGTAAGATTTCCGGGCTCTGTAATTTGGGAGATTCATGTAATCAAATCTTGCATTCTGGGAGAGAAGGTAAATATAGGTATAGTGGCTGAAATACGGTATAGCTTAGAAGCGGAGGGAATACAGCCTTCAGAGAAAAAGAATGCTGGAAAGGATCTCTATTAGTTCTTAAGTTTCATTCCAAAGGAGACTTCTTGAATGTTCCACTGAGCTTTCCTTAAGGACATATCATTGAGCCCTTTCTTTAACCTTTCAGTTAGTTTTATATGTAGTTACTTAAAGCATTGACCATGTCAAGGATGAGGCTTTTTGGGAGTCAATTATCTAAAGATATTCTTTTAAGAGTAGACTTCATCATAGGCGGCCATTTCACTTCATTGTCTAATGCAGATCCACTGTAAAGGTCTGTTGTTTTGTAATACCTGAGTGCTTTTGTGTGTGTCGTGTTAAGCACACCAGGCTATCCCATGTGTGTTTAAGGGCCAGCATACACATAGGAAGTCCTAATCTGGGGCGTTGTTCAACAGTCAGGACTTAGCCCCCTCCTCTCTGCCATTTTCCCTGCAGTTTCTCTGACATTCTTGAATTACTTCCAAAGGTCAGATATTAGGCTTCACAAAGAAGCAGTCAGTCTTTCTCTCTTTCACTCACTCCCCATCTTTCTGCTCTCTCTCCCTCTCGCTCTCTCTCTCTTTTTTAATAATGTAGAATTATAGATCCCTTTTATCATTGGAAGTAGGGGACATTCTTACCATCTCTCTTCTTTCTGTCTCTCTCTCCCTGTCTCTGTCTCTCTCTTTCTTTCTCTCTCTCTCTCTGACTCTCTGTCTCTCTCCTTTTCACCCTCCGCCAGTACAGGAGGGTGATCGAGGGCTTAAATCTGGAAGTGGTGGTGGTATTTATATTGTAATGGGGCTAATGCCAGTAATCTCTTCCTCTCTGTTGGCCATTGGCAGGCTGGCAAGAAGCCTGCTTATGTTCTGTAGGCATTCCAACCAGCAATAGGGGCATCATGCCACTCTACCCTTTGCAATGCCAACCAGTTCTGAGGTTTCTGCCCAAGCACTAGCTACATACAGAAACTCCAGGATGATTTTTCTTGTTTAGGGGCAGCAAAGTTTGTCCATCAAAATGTGTGTGTGGGGAGGGGGGTCCTATGGAGCATGGCATGTCTTAAAGAGTTTGGAGGGATGAGAGATTTAATGGTCACTGCTAATGTTGTGAGAGAATGAACCCCTAGTAATTCCCATAGGAATGGGGGGGGGGGGGGGGGGCTCTTACTGCCCGATTCTCACTGTAAGAGACTTAAAGCAAACGCTCCGTTCAGTCTGCAGCTGTGTTGTTTTGCCTTGAGTCACCTCCCCTCCACCCCATGTCTGCTGGGTCATCAGGAAGACGCCATTAGCTGCCTTTGCACTTAGCAGCGGCGGCGGTGGCATTAGTGCAGGCCTCCTCCCTCAGGACTATTAGCGCCACGCTAACAACAACAACAGGCTGAGCGGCGGCTCCTCCCGGGCGACAGCTGGGCCCGGTCCCATCACCTGCTGATGCGTGGCTAGACGAGCGGTGACTGAGTCGGGTCGCGGGTGGCGTCTCCGTTCCCCCCCCCCCGCAACGGCTGTAGGGCTGAGCATGTGTCAATTTTTTTGGTGCTTTCACTGTCTGTCTATGTGCGTCTGTTTCTCTCTGTCCCCTGTCCCCACTGCCCATCAACTCCCACCCCTCTGTTCTATATGTGGCTCCATCTCTCTCTCTCTCTCCCTCCCTCCCTCCCTCATTCTTCTTCTCTTTATCTCTTTCTACCCCCGTCTCTCCTCCTCCATGTTGGCCGTGCGGGTGTGTGTGGCCGTCTGCATTCTCATGCTAATGTCACACAGTGGGCTGCTGACTGCCTACAAAAGCTCAATTTGTTTACAAGCGACTTCAAACTGCTCCCTTTTTCAATCGCAAGAGTCAGGGAGCAAGCGCCGTCTTTCTCTCCCTCCCTCTCTACACTCTCTCTCTCGATCTCGGTTTGCTCTCGCGACTTTCATATAAATAATTTTAATCTGTAAATGACGGATCCAAACCATGTTGGCAGGTGGTTAACAGAGGTGATTTAAAGCAGGAGAAGCTAATGGTGTTTCTCCCTTGGGATGTACAGTGTTTAAACTCACGTTGACTGATGTGTTAAACGTGTGTTAAACAATGCATAAAGCGTGTGCGCACATACACCCCCCACCCCCTCCACCCCAAAACACACACACTAACACACACACACTAACACACACACACACACACTTGTGCACGCACACATGGGAGTGTTTAACACCTGCACTGTATAATTCATATACACCTCTCCTGGTCTCGCACCTGCACCCCGTCCCCCTCCCCGTGCCCTAACACATTCTTCTCGTAACCACATGCATTTTTTTCTTTTTAGAACACTTCTCCCTGTATCCCTTTTTTCCCTTGCACTATCTGTCAGTGGCTAGCATAAAACTGCCTAACTGCTCTCTGGACGCTTCGCTCAAGGAAATAGCTTCTCTGAACTATCAATATGACCAAAAATATGTGTCAAACAAACACACACACACACACACACACACAAACACACACACTACCTTTGCAGTATTCATCACCTTAACAGCTTTTTAATGAGGCTCGGCTGAGGCCACTGGCAAGCTATAGTTCACAGTGGCTTACGGTGACACACAACAGGGGTGCATTCTTCTGAATCAGTCCTCCAGTGAGACACAAGCTCTCTCACTGGACCCTCATTGGCGGAGCGTGGTCTGATTTACCCTCTCAGCTATCGGCTGCCTGTTTACCCAGCCAACGTCAGGAGGGGAAACAAAACACAGAAACATGGACTCAGGCCCTACCCTGTGATGTGTGTCCAACATCCTAACAAATCCAGAGTTGAGTCCCTGAGGGAATTATTTACTCTATTTACCAACAAAACAAACAGAGCCCAGCCTGCCCTGTTTAGCAGACGCACAGACACACACAACCACACACACACACACACACACACACACACACACACACACACACAGACGCAATTAAAAAGGCAGATATTTACAAACTCGGGAAAGGAGGACGACGTCTTGACTGCACTGTCGCCATGGGTACACAAGGGTCGCTCTCTTGGCGAACATCGGTTTCAATTGAAGCAGGGGTAAATATTTGGGCGTGAGGGAAAGAGGTCAGCGACACACTCCCCCCCCGGCCCCACCACCCACCCCCCCATAGCAAGCTAACTGAGACGATGGCCCTGTTCCCCTCTCCCCACATGTAAACATTTATGCCGCCGGCGCGATAACATTTAGATATAATTCTGCCCGATCAGAGTCCAAATAACATAAGGAATGTTTAGCCGGAAAGATTGAGGGAGATGTCCCTGTTGGTAAATAAACAAGCCATGTGCTTTTCTTAAGGAGAGAGTCCTCTCAATTAGATGCTGAGGGAATTAAGCTTAGTGGCGCTCCAGTGCTGGACTACAGACTTCAAAACATTCTCAGGGTTTTTATCGCATGGGTGAGAGAGAGCGGAAGACCGGGGAGACAGAATGAGAGAGTCGATATGTGTGTAGAGGTGTCAAGGTGTCTATCTGTGTCCGTGAGTGCACTTCTAAACGTTCTAGTGTGTGTGTGTGTGTGTGTGTGTGTGTGTGTGTGTGCGTGCGTGCGTGTGTGCGTGCGTGCGTGCGTGCGTGCGTGTGTGGGTGCGTGCTTGTGTGTGTGTGTGTGTGTGCGTGCGTGTGTGCGTGTGTGCGTGCGTGCGTGCGTGTGTGGGTGCGTGTGTGTGTGTGAGAGAGGGGGGGGGGGGGGCATATTTGGGTTTTTGTGTGTTAGAGAGAGAGGGGAAGAGAGCTGGTTGAGATTATCTTACACAGAAGCCTCAGTAGGACACACCCAGTAGCCTTTGAGCAATTCTGTCTCCATCACCTCAGTGTGTGTGTGTGTGTGTGTGTGTGTGTGTGTGTGTGTGTGTGTGTGTGTGTGTGTGTGTGTGTGTGTATGTGTGTGTGTGTGTGTGTGTGTGTGTGCGTGTGTGCGTGGGTGTGTGTGTGTGTGTGTGCGTGCGTATGTTTGTGTTAATTGTGTGTGTGTGTGTGTGTGTGTGTGTGTGTGTGTGTGTGTGTATGAGACCTATTTCATGCCCAGCCACTCCACTTAGCTCTCTAAAATAGCACCTCTCCCTCTCTGTGTAGTTGAAGAGCACTTGAGAGGGTCCTCCGTATCCGAGTGACAACCTGGACGCAGCCAGGAGAAGAAGATGAGTTTGAGGGAGGTTGAGGTTGACTCATAAGGCCTTAAGCGACCTCCGTCTGAGCTTGTGGGGACGGCCATACAAGGACAGTTCTCTATGCAGATATTTCAGCGAATAAATCAGTTTTGAGATCTGCAGAAAACGGCCTGGATCCTGTCTGAGTCAGATCCCAGCAATTGAACAGAGGCCCTATCTACTATCTAAGGCTTGCTGCCTACTGTGTCCTCATGTGCACAGAAGTACCACAGGGATCATTCAGAGTGATCACAGCAGTTGCAGCCAAGTAGATTTGAATCATTTAATGTCCATTTTTCCATGGTGAACAGAATTCAGCAACCGTTGGACTTTTGGACTGATTAGAAACAGGGGGTGGGGGCGTGGACTTTTATAGAGATAAGTGACCTGTGGCCTGTCTGTATATTAGGAAAAGCAGGGTACGATGTAAGTGTTGCAATATCATATGAATTGTGATCTTCTACCTGTGAGATCATGATGAATGAGTGGATCGTCTGCCCCTAAGGGGTGACCCTGATGAACTGTAAAAAGTAATTTCTCAGCCCAAGGCTGAAACTCACAGAGAGCTGATGAATGGTACTCTCCAACCCTCACTTCTTTCACCCCCTCAGGACTCATATAAAACCAGGTCTGAACACACACACACACACACACACACACACTCACACACACACACACACACACACACACACACACACACACACACACACACACACACACACACACACACACACACACACACACACACACAATCACACACACACACACACACACACACACACACACACACACACACAATCGCTCTCCCTCTATTTCTTACTCGCTCTCCTCTCTCTGTATCTTCTCCTGAACTCCTGACCTAACCACCTAATGCCATATAAATGGGAAGTCCATCTTCATTGTTAACCACAGGCTATTGGCAGGGGCAAGTGGGCTTTGGCAAAGAGTGTTCAGCACTTAACGGTGAGGTAGGCCTGTTCAGCCCACAGCTTGGCAGCTTGGGTGTGTGCCGTAGTTGTTATTTAAAAATAACTTTATTTACCTTTCCTGAAATGGTTTTCAGAACACATGGAACTTTGGAACATCTGTTTTCTAACTGCCAATGCCCCCACCTCGGTATATTCAGGGACACTGTAATGAAACAGGAGAATGATGAAGGGATGAAAGGAGATCAATAAATAAAAGACTTGATCAGGGCGGTGCTGAAGAACAAAACCAGACCGAGGCACACTAATCACAGCTCTCTTACAGCGGCGTTAAGTTCCTTCCATTTAATCCTTTTTGTTTTTCCTCCTAAAGCACACACACACACGTGCCTCGCCCTGGCACACACCTTACCACTGTTATAGCCTGAAGGCTTCCACAGAGGCTTCAGTGTGTGTGCGTGTGTGTGTGTGTGTGTGTGTGTGTGTGTGTGTGTGTGTGTGTGTGTGCTTAGAGCAACTGGATTAAGATGTCAAAGCATGAGATGGCTGTGGAACTTTGAGTGAGTATTTGAAGTATTTCACACAAAAAAAAGAATTGCCCCTACTCCCATGGAAACTCATTTGTGGTTAGAAAACCTTACTATACTCGATCATAGAAGATATGTAAAATCAAGATAGTGCACTTAAACTCCACAAGGTTAAAGGGAAGAAAAGTATAACTACTCTGGATGGTATGATCCTTCCACACACAATAACTTCACTCCATTGTATTGTTACTTTTAAAGGCACCCAGTGCAACTTTATGTAAACATTCAATGAAAAATAAACATTCAATTTCTAGTCTTTTTTACACGTAGTAAGTTTCAATAACTCCATACCATTACATATCGACATTCAAGGAGCAAAGATGAGACGTCGTTGTGTGGTGAGAACTGATAGAAAATCGTAAACAACAACAATCGCCGGTGGGGAGAGGCCATTTTTCCATTGACTGGAATCCTGCTTTATTTATTGTAGGTAACAAAAAATAAAGAAAATGGCGGCGATTGTTGCTGTTATCGATTTTCTATCAGTTCTCACCACACAACGAGATCTTATCTTTGCTCCTTGAATGTCGATATGTAATCGTATGGAGTTATTGAAACTGACTACGTGTAAAAAAGACTAGAAATTGAATGTTTATTTTTAAGCCTCGAAAGTTGCACTGGGTGCCTTTAAGATCATAGTCAAGTGTTTTCAACCATGGCACTTCAAATGCCATAGTTCATTTATATGCTGTTCTTCCACCTTGACTATTTTGATTTCTGTCCAGTTTAAGGTGCTTGACTGAGAAGAGTCAACCATCTGCTGGGCTTTATGAATGTAAATGGGCTTTATGAAATGGGCTTTATGAATGTAAGCTTGTTATTGTTACTGCTGACTGAATGGAGGAAATTCCCTTCAGAACACAGAGGTCCCTTCCTGACTACTTGGCACGGCATTTTGGTTTATGCAGCAGGGATCAGCCGAAGCATAACTCGCTCTAATAAATTAAACAAGCAATTAAACGCTTTACCCCACCGTAAGAAACCCATATATCATTTGTATCTCCGAGTCTCCGTCAGGAACCACTGGCGTCTTAGGGGATTGCGTCTGCAATTGCATTTTCCAATAGTCGTGGCTGTACCAGGGAGTGAAGGTAATAAGCATGCCTCAGTGTAAAGGAGACATGCGCCACGAAGTGAAGTGTTGTCATAAAAGCGTCCACCATGTGAATTTATATCTGTTCGACGGTTTACGTTGGAGAGCGGCGTGGCTCCATCTCATGTTGGAACGGGAACTGCGGCGCATGCCGTGGATGACAGAAGCGCCTCCGAGCTTCGGCAGCCATAGAAAACCAGCCGGTGCCTCTCTGGCTTCTGTCAGATGGAGAGATTGTTTGGGAGGGGGTGTCAGCTTGAAGAGCCATTGAGCACAGCGAACGTTAAAGAAAACACGTTCAGAAACTGACACGGCAACATCGCAGTGCAGGGAGATAGAATAGCTTTTTATGCTAGTCTATTTTTGTGCTATTGGGTATGATGAAAAAGAGAGAAAATGAGGAAGAGTGATTACTGGCTCTAGGTGGAAGTTCCTCCTCTGACATGAGGGCTCTGGCAGTGCCTCTCAATACCTTACCCTCTGCAAACACTCTAAAGCCAGCGTAACTCTACTCCTTATCCTTCATCAGGCTCTCTCTCTCCCTCTCTCCGTCTCTCTCTCTCTCAACCACCCCAACCCCTCCCTCTCTGTCCCTCTCTCTTTCTCTCCCCGTCTCTCTCTCTCTCTCTCTCTCTCTCTCTCTCAACCACCCCTCCCTCTCTGTTCCTCTCTCTCCCTCTCTCTGTCTCTGTCTCTCTCTCTCTCTCTCTCTCTCTCAACCACCCCTCCCTCTCTGTTCCTCTCTCTTTCTCTCTCTGTCTCTCTCTCTCCCTCTCTCCGTCTCTCTCTCTCTCTCTCAACCACCCCTCCCTCTCTCTCCCTCTCTCCGTCTCTCTCTCTCTCTCTCAACCACCCCTCCCTTTCTGTTCCTCTCTCTTTCTCTCTCTGTCTCTCTCTCTCCCTCTCTCTGTCTCTCTCTCTCTCTCTCAACCACCCCTCCCTCTCTGTTCCTCTCTCTTTCTCTCGCTCTCTCTCTCTCTCTCTCTCTCTGTCTCTCTCTCTCAACCACCCCAACCCCTCCCTCTCTGTTCCTCCCTCTCCCTCTCTCTCTCTCTCTCTCTGTGGGAGAGGACAGAGGGTAGGCCCCTCATCTGTGCAGCATTAAGGGTGAAAAGCACATTAAGGCTGTCTCCTCAACACTGGCCAGACTACTGCGTGCATGTGTGTGTGTGTGTTTATGTGCTCACATCGACGTTTGTGTGTGTGTGTGTGTGTGTGTTTACATAGGCATGTCTGCTGTTGTGGGGGAGTGGATACTGGAGACCCCCGTAGCTGGGGAGGGAGAGGAGTCTCTAACAGGAAGTGATGGGCCTCTTTGAAGTGCATTTGTGGTTGCCCTCTTGTTTCAGTTGATAATCTCATTCTGAAGCGGCACAACTAGAAAGAATAAAAATGACCTCAACCGCTTAGATTAGGGCCGAATTACACAGGCAGTGTGTTTATAGCGTCTGTCTGACCTGCTGGCTGTGAGGTGGGTATAGTGTTCTTTCACTTAAAGCGGAGAATGTGGGGCCTGGCAGGGGGTGGGAGGTTAATATTTGGTGATTGACAGGAGGGGGACTGAGGGGGCTGAAAAGCCCTCCGCACTCCACAGGGCGAACCTGGCCTCGTGTTGAGCACGGTTTTAGCTAAATGCCTTGAGAAACGATTCACACACACACACACACACACACACACACACACACACACACACACACACACACACACACACACACACACACACACACACACACACACACACACACAGACACACACACACACACACACACACACACACACACACACACACACACACACACACACACAACACACACACACACACACACACACACACACACACACACACACACACACACACACACACACACACACACAGTCCCTCTCCCCTTCCCTCAAATGAACACCGTCTCAGTTTCCATTCTCTGGCAGAAATCAAACACAGGTCACC
>NC_137915.1:6926656-6929156 GCF_963457725.1 Sprattus sprattus | reverse complement strand
ATCTGCTGGCGCGTAAACACAACCAGCCCCACATACTGTATATAGGAGCAGACCCACACGCAGACAGCTGCTTGCATGCTTTACTGTGCACACGCAGACACACACAAACAAACACAAAGACACACGCACACACGCACACACACGCTCGCACACACACACACACACTCACACACACTGGTTCGCCCATTTTTTTTTATCTGTCAGTAGCCATATCAGACCTTAGGGGCAGACGCTCTGATCAAACACTCTGTATGTACTGTGTGTGTGTGTGTGTGTGTGTGTGTGTGTGTGTGTGTGTGTTTGTGTGTGTGTATGTGTGTGTACTCAACAGTGTTCTTCCAGTATACACATTGATCTCCACACAGCATTAGTCTTTCTACCTATCTCCTCACGGTTTACAACAAACGATGCTGTTGTTTTCTGACATTCAAACACTGTTTTTCAAATGAAATTTAATAAAACGCATTTTGTGGGTGAGGGTTAATAGAGGGGTAAAGCGGTATGGGTTGGGGTAGGACTGTATTTGTTGTTATATATTGTTCGAATCTATAATCACACACAATCATGAGTGTCGGCCAGAACATTACTTCAAGTCCAGGATGTTTAGGGCAAGGGAGGTGCAGGTTGGATATGGATTACTCAGGAGACAAGATCTGATACAACCAAGCTGTATTGATGGCGCAGGAATATCAGGAGATCATCAGAGATCTTCCGTGTGTACAAACAACCAGTGTGGAAATATATGAATAGCATACAAGGTGTAATGAGCGTGTGGTTCTGAAACAGAGTAAAAAAAAAAAAAAAACATAAGTACACTACGTAGCCCTCGCGCACATGTCAACGCTGACATTTTAACTTAACAGGCTAATTTAGCAAGCTAACATAAACATCATTCACACATAAATGCTAGCATTCCTTTACTCTTTCAACACTAACGATAAACGATGACTTCTCTAAACATATAACATTGCTTATTATAAGAAATTAACATGACATTAGAACACTTACAACCAGGGACGTGCAGTCATAGGAGGCAGGGGAGTCAGAGCCTCACCTGTCATTTTGAAAAGTAAAAAAAAAAAATATTAAAAAAATATTTAAAAAAAAATATATGATAATCATATGTATGTATTATAAAATAAATATTCATATTTCTCTAGTTAGCTGTGTTAGGAGTGTCATTTCTGCATGATTCCAATCATTTCGAGCATTTTTATTATCAAAATCGCTGAATTTGAGCATTTCCGGTTCCCAGTGACAGTGATCAGCCAATGAACATGGACGTGCCGTCAAGGGAGGCAGATGCATTGGAGTCTATGGGCAGGGTAGGCAGTGCCTCCCCTAGGATTGCACAATCACTCCAAACTGGGTTTCACGCATGCGTGCGCAAGCGTAGAACCTTTTGAGTTGAGCTGAAAACGCATTGAAAAATATTGTTAATGAGGCACGCACTACCACTGCTTCAAGAAGGGAGGCGAGTGAGAGGGCACTTGTTGGGTATATAATCTGACGTTGGATTTCTTCTTCACTTCTACTTGAGCTTGACAGCGAAAATGGAAGATTGAATTGCTAACCTGAAGCAGTTCTCAAAACTGGACTTTCAGTCCAAACAAGAAATGATTGATAATGGGAGACCAATGCCGGAGCTAAAAGGTTTGGTTCAAACGACGGGGCAGAAGGTAAATCGTTCTTTTCAAACGGAGTAGTACTCCCGAAAAGATTGGCTATGTGGCTGACTGCATTGCTAACCTGAAGCAGTTCTCAAAACTGGACTTTCAGTCCAAACAAGAAATGATTGATAATGGGAGACCAATGCCGGAGCTAAAAGGTTTGCTTCAAACGACGGGACAGAAGGTATTGGAGTGTTTCACGTTTCCCAACGGGACTACATATTCATGCGAAACACGGACCTCGCTAAAGGCTGCTGGCGCAGGAAAAATGCCTTGGAAGTTGTGAGCAGACTAGGTGCTAAACTACTGACTGCATTTGCTCAAGAAGAGGAGGGAAATCGCGGGAGACAACGGATTTCCACTGAACTATACGGATAGTCCTGAGTGGATTACGTTTGTTTCACCTCTAATTGACGGTTACGAGCTCGAAAGTGCACCAACTTTAAATTATACTGGTCAGTAGAACATTTTGGTATTGTGTGCTATGTCTGCGGTGTTTAACTGTTTGCTTGTGAATATGTTGTGTAAATAAATATGCAATTGTTTTTGTCTAAACTGCGAATTCAAAACTCTGTCCGAGTCATTTAAATTAGCATCCCAAAACCGTAGTTATATTGTCCCTAGACAAAATGAAATGAGCCACATCATTGGTGGGAGGGCTACATACGCTCGCTTGATACTATAAATATCTTATTTGACAGGGTGTAAAAGTTAAATTAGCACACCGGTTGTACGTTTAGCTGTAAGCTTATAGCCTTGTAAAAGTTAGGTTAACAAGTCAGTTGAGTATTGAGCCGCATAACTTCTTATAATAAAAAAAAACCTGATCG
>NC_137915.1:6882498-6889998 GCF_963457725.1 Sprattus sprattus | reverse complement strand
ATGACATTAATAGCAGTATAGAATAGCGTATGTTATTCTACTCTGTCTCACCTTGTCCAGAGCCAGGGGAAAGGCTCTCAAATGGGGAGATCATTTCAGCCACCCCAGTGACACATGGAGACACCTGTATCCAGGGCCAGGAGTCCATAGTAATGCTGGAAAGCTATGAGTATATTGGTTTGATATGGCAGGCATTTGTAAACCTAGGATGACACAAGGAGCAGACATGTTTCAGTACAACACTTAGATCTCCAGCATACTGAGCAGTTAGGTGCGTTTCCTGCGTGGGGAAAGCTCAGCATAACAATGGCTGACTAAATAAATACATTAAACACATAAATAAATGGGGGCGGCTGGTGGGGGGCTGGGGGGTGTATAGGACGGAGGCACACCTGGGGAAAGGTTACCAGGGGAATGGGACAGACTTCGGCAGGGGGCAGAGATGGCCTGGCCAGATTAGCTTCAAACGCTCAGAGAGCACAGACAGGAGGCTGTGATCACCTGCAGATGACAGACAGACTGAGGGGACAGAGAGCATAGGGAAGAAAGAGAGAGGGAAAGAGAGCTAGACGGACAGAGAAGAGACAGTACCAATGTGCTTCACAAATTCGATGCAAAAAAACTGCATCAGGAAACACATATTTAGGATTATTATGTAGGGTCATTTCTATACATTTTACTGTATAAGGATGAACTGACAGCACAACTGCTGAGGTGAGCATACATACTCTGTGCAGAGTCATGACCACGGCCTTGCTTTATTTGGGACACTCTTCTGGTTGTAACTGTTACTAATTCAGTGTACAAAGTAAGTAGACATTTTGGATGTAAACTGTATCCAAAGTTTTTACAGGCCTACGCAGAGCCTATGTTAATGTTAAACGTTGTATATCTTGTTAAACCATTTCAGACATCGTATAAATCGTATGTTATCTGATGTAGCCAATATAGGATCACTTTTGATCATAGCAGAGGTAACCTTGACCCCCTTTTTAAGGTATGTCAATAAATACTCATAGGAACACATGCAAACACATAATATTTATTCAACATCCCCATCCACACATGTCTGGCAACACATTAAATGTATGTACTATAAATCCAAATGAAATACTATGTCACATAGTTTATAATGTTGCCATCAAGATTACTTTGCTATGTCACAAACATAAGTCTAGCAATATCATTAAGATGATAAATACAATGTTCAAATTTCAATCATGTGAATGAAGAGAAAAAAACTGTGAACCCCAGGCTGTGCTATCATGACCCAGGTACAGCTCAATATAGATATGCCCCCGACTACAGGGGAGATACACTTCTTCTTTCCCTTACACTGATCTAACACACTCTCTCAGGTGAGAATATCATATAGAACAATACAACCATTAACCACGCAGTCAAAAACCTAAAGTAGAAGCGAATGAGAAAGGGAACCCATTGGGGAGAACTTCATGGAGTACATTTGGCTGGCAAACATGGCAACTGTAGTTAGATGTTGCCCAGGAGGCTTCCACTCCAGCATAGGCTACAGAGTCTCCTCCTATCTTCTCCTGTCCTCTCTGCTGCTCTCCGCCCAAAGGGCACGGGAGCGTAGGTCAGTGTGCCTTCGCCCTGTGGAGGCAGAGGCCATGATAACAAACACTCCCTTTTATGCCGACTGAGATAAAACCACAATGCATAATCTATCCCAAATAAATAAATATGGTACCCATGGAATCCATATCAGTATCGGACATGTAATGACACTCTGATAAGAAAGGAATGAAGGCATGAAGTTGCTGACACATATTGTGAAGGCTGCTGTGGAGTGTATCACCAGGTGTCCTACATACTCAAATCCCTGTGCTCCTGTTATCCTATTCCAGTATAGGTCGTTCCATTCATATTTTCCATTAGTGATACAATTCAGATAGATTTAATTCCCAGACATTCCCATTTCAAATGAAGGACAAGATCCAGTTATTCCTAAAACAGAAACAATCCCACTGATTCTTCCAAATGGAAAATATTTCCCTTAAAAACAAATAATAGGATTCCCCTGTCATACTACATATAATATTTATATATATATTTATATATATATAATTAAATATACTGCTAAATTGCATATTAACTGCAATCCATTCATTCCTGTCACGTCACTGCTACTCTTATCAGGAGCTATCAGCAGCAGCACTACTTAGAATATATTTATGGAGGTTAAGAAAAACAGGTCAAAAGGTTGCAGCATAAACAGACACTAAGCTGAACTAACCCTCAAATGGTTTATCTAATGATCTACTCTGATAAAGAGGATGTTGCCACAACACATGAATGCAGCCACGCCAGATTCTGTGTCAATTAAATTAAGCTGATTACCCATTCAAAACTATTTTCATACATCTTTAAATATTCAAATCTGCAAAGCTTTAGTAGTGTGAATGGTGAATCATTTTAAAAACAGACTTCTGTTGTGTTTTATATTATATATCAGTATCAGAATCAGAATTGTATTTATTGTCAAGTAGGTTTACACCTACTTGGAATTTTCTCTGGTGCATAGGTACATACAGTGAAACAAACAAACACGATAAGTACTACAAATAACATAAAACAACAAAAACACAATAAGTACTACACATAAGAAAAGTACTACACATATATAATTTTTCTTATTTCTCATTTCTTAAGTAATGTCCATTGTGTTGATGCTAGTATGATAGTTCAGATGACTCACCCAGGGTACAGCATAGGGCCACCACCATGAACGTCCATCTTGCCCTGGGGCTGCTCAGCTAAAACACATCTATTGACAGACAACCTTCCCCTTTAATAACAAACTTGGCAAACTGTGATGACATCATGAGGACATCATGTCTGCTGACTCATAGGTTCAAGATGCTGAGAGGACTCAAGATGATGACAGTACATCTATGGTATGCATTTACAATACACATGCAATCATTTATTTAAAATGCTGACAGGACATTTTATTATTATATATAGTCCCTGTTCATTTAACCCCAATTCCCAGGTGTTGGTAACATTTGCTGTAGTAGTTGAGTTAGAGGAGCAAGAGTAAGCTATGGGTCTGAGGTTTAGCTATGGAATATTGTTCTAAGCTAAGGTCCACTGGGAGGTTTTCTTTGATTTGTTTTCTCATTCACTTTATATTAGCTAGGGTTCCTCAGTTACCCACGTGCTAGTGCATGCTACGTGGTAGATCAACTAGGTACACTTCTCATTGGAAATCAATGGGCAACAGAGATTTTTTTCGTCCATGGTGTGAAGGCCCCTAAATCTTAACCATGAAGCTTTAGAGTTTAAAATAAATACACATAGATGCATTCTAAACACAATACATCGTTATCCAAAGGCTTCCGGTAGGTACTGTTGTCAAGACAACACTGGGCAACACTGATATCCTCCATGCCCAGGCGGATTGATGGTAAATCCAAAATAATGGTGGGCGTGCAATTTGAAGAAAAATAAAATATTTGAATCTCAGTAATGAAAGTGTACTGCCTTTTGTTGCATCGTTCCTACTGTGTTCCCTGTATTGAAGTGTAATGCCATCTGTACTATAGTAGCCATTACTTTGGATGTATATCAGAGGAAGAATTTCTTGGAAACCTACCCTTTGTGTCTAAATTCCTGTGAATGTTAAGAATATGTACAAAGCTGTACATTTGCTATGCATTACACGCCATATACAATTTAGATTTCAATAGCTTTTTAAAATGCAACCACTTGAAATATATGTCAAAAGTATGGTAGCTGTGAAGATTAAAGTGCAGAAATGTCACTCTAATTACATAGGGAAAAGTTAAGAGGTCAAGCAAGTCAAGCAAGTTTTAGACTCCACTAATCTAACCATGTGGGCTTTGTTTAGTCTGTGTTTTGGTAAATAAGAAATGCATTGTCTCTCTCATATCCCCAGCCAAACCTTCATTATGCCGTCCTTCTGGCCAGGCAGTGAGCAGGGCAGCTGCAGATGGGGGTCCTGTCATGAACTCAATGTGTTGTCACCCCCTGGTCATGGGTCAGATACCACCCCCCCCCCCATTTGCACCACCAATGACACACACACACACACACACACACACACACACACACACACACACACACACACACACACACACACACTCACATACAAACACACACACACACACACACACACACACTCACATACAAACACACACACACATATACAATCCTGCCAGACATTGTCTGGCACCCACTCTAGCCATCAGCAGCACCATCTCTAAAACCCTTCACCCCCCCCCCCCTCCCCCCCCTTCACCCGCACAGCTCCCTCTACTCACCGGCACCTCTATCGCTCTATCTCTCCTCTCAGACAAACACTTCCTCATTTTCTTTCTTTCACTTCCTCCTCGAAATCCTCTCTGTCACTCAATACATTTGCTTAATGTACCATTAACTTAATGTACACACATGAATGTATACTTAATGTCCTATTTATTATTTATCTACCAAAAAAACTGCCCTTGCCCTTGTCTCTCTCTCTCTCTCTGTCTATTTCTCCACTTTCCTCCCCTCCCTCTCTCTCTTTGTTCCCCACCGCTCCCTCCTTTCTCTTCCTCTCCCTTCATTCCTAACACCTTGAGGGCCACAGTGTCTCAGTGGGCTTTTGGAAAAGGGGTGGGAGGGTGGAGGGGTGGAGGGGTGGTAGTGCAGGGGGGTTAAAGAAGCGGAGCGAGGAGGGGGCGGGGGTGGTAGTTGGTAATTGGGCAGAATGACGCTGGCCTTTGCCCTTAACCTGTCCATATTTCTGTGACGACAGTGAAGGGGTGTGTGTGTGTGTGTGTGTGTGTGTGAGTGTGTGTGTGTGTGTGTGCGTGTTCATGTGTGTGTGTGTATGTGTGTGTGCGTGTGTGTGTGTGTTCATGTGTGTGTGTGTGGTGGAAGGGGTCAGGTTCCCATCTGCTGAACATTTTCAAGTTTAATGAGCACTACTGTGTGAGCCCCAGGGGGAGTGACACACAGACTCTAGCGGTGAGCACTCTGCCCTCCACACTAAACACTTTACTGTACCGGTCAACACTGCCTCTATACTGACTCTAGCGGTGAGCACTCTGCCCTCCACACTAAACACTTTACTGTACCGGTCAACACTGCCTCTATACTGACTCTAGCGGTGAGCACTCTGCCCTCCACACTAAACACTTTACTGTACCGGTCAACACTGCCTCTATACTGACTCTAGCGGTGAGCACTCTGCCCTCCACACTAAACACTTTACTGTACCGGTCAACACTGCCTCTATACTGACTCTAGCGGTGAGCACTCTGCCCTCCACACTAAACACTTTACTGTACCGGTCAACACTGCCTCTATACTGACTCTAGCAGTGAGCACTCTGCCCTCCACACTAAACACTTTACTGTACCGGTCAACACTGCCTCTATACTGACTCTAGCAGTGAGCACTCTGCCCTCCACACTAAACACTTTACTGTACCGGTCAACACTGCCTCTATACTGACTCTAGCAGTGAGCACTCTGCCCTCCACACTAAACACTTTACTGTACCGGTCAACACTGCCTCTATACTGACTCTAGCGGTGAGCACTCTGCCCTCCACACTAAACACTTTACTGTACCGGTCAACACTGCCTCTATACTGACTCTAGCAGTGAGCACTCTGCCCTCCACACTAAACACTTTACTGTACCGGTCAACACTGCCTCTATACTGACTCTAGCAGTGAGCACTCTGCCCTCCACACTAAACACTTTACTGTACCGGTCAACACTGCCTCTATACTGACTCTAGCAGTGAGCACTCTGCCCTCCACACTAAACACTTTACTGTACCGGTCAACACTGCCTCTATACTGACTCTAGCGGTGAGCACTCTGCCCTCCACACTAAACACTTTACTGTACCGGTCAACACTGCCTCTATACTGACTCTAGCGGTGAGCACTCTGCCCTCCACACTAAACACTTTACTGTACCGGTCAACACTGCCTCTATACTGACTCTAGCAGTGAGCACTCTGCCCTCCACACTAAACACTTTACTGTACCGGTCAACACTGCCTCTATACTGACTCTAGCAGTGAGCACTCTGCCCTCCACACTAAACACTTTACTGTACCGGTCAACACTGCCTCTATACTGACTCTAGCAGTGAGCACTCTGCCCTCCACACTAAACACTTTACTGTACCGGTCAACACTGCCTCTATACTGACTCTAGCGGTGAGCACTCTGCCCTCCACACTAAACACTTTACTGTACCGGTCAACACTGCCTCTATACTGACTCTAGCGGTGAGCACTCTGCCCTCCACACTAAACACTTTACTGTACCGGTCAACACTGCCTCTATACTGACTCTAGCGGTGAGCACTCTGCCCTCCACACTAAACACTTTACTGTACCGGTCAACACTGCCTCTATACTGACTCTAGCAGTGAGCACTCTGCCCTCCACACTAAACACTTTACTGTACCGGTCAACACTGCCTCTATACTGACTCTAGCAGTGAGCACTCTGCCCTCCACACTAAACACTTTACTGTACCGGTCAACACTGCCTCTATACTGACTCTAGCAGTGAGCACTCTGCCCTCCACACTAAACACTTTACTGTACCGGTCAACACTGCCTCTATACTGACTCTAGCGGTGAGCACTCTGCCCTCCACACTAAACACTTTACTGTACCGGTCAACACTGCCTCTATACTGACTCTAGCAGTGAGCACTCTGCCCTCCACACTAAACACTTTACTGTACCGGTCAACACTGCCTCTATACTGACTCTAGCGGTGAGCACTCTGCCCTCCACACTAAACACTTTACTGTACCGGTCAACACTGCCTCTATACTGACTCTAGCGGTGAGCACTCTGCCCTCCACACTAAACACTTTACTGTACCGGTCAACACTGCCTCTATACTGACTCTAGCGGTGAGCACTCTGCCCTCCACACTAAACACTTTACTGTACCGGTCAACACTGCCTCTATACTGACTCTAGCGGTGAGCACTCTGCCCTCCACACTAAACACTTTACTGTACCGGTCAACACTGCCTCTATACTGACTCTAGCGGTGAGCACTCTGCCCTCCACACTAAACACTTTACTGTACCGGTCAACACTGCCTCTATACTGACTCTAGCGGTGAGCACTCTGCCCTCCACACTAAACACTTTACTGTACCGGTCAACACTGCCTCTATACTGACTCTAGCGGTGAGCACTCTGCCCTCCACACTAAACACTTTACTGTACCGGTCAACACTGCCTCTATACTGACTCTAGCGGTGAGCACTCTGCCCTCCACACTAAACACTTTACTGTAGTGCGTCAACACTGCCTCTATGCTGATGTTTGTGGACTGATGGCGAATGGATGAATCCATATGGTCTTACGTGTGTGGTTACTTGTGTGTATGCTGTTATCTAAAACACTTAAAATAATACTAACATAGAAAATCAACTAGGTCACTATGAGCTCCTTTAATTTTCTGCAGGGAACATAGATCAACGTAATT
>NC_137915.1:6867498-6869998 GCF_963457725.1 Sprattus sprattus | reverse complement strand
GGTGTGTGTGTGTGTGTGTGTGTGTGTGTGAGAGAGAGAGAGAGAGAGAGAGAAGCACTTAGCCTAAGTGCTCCCCTAACACACTAATGCAGGGGTATTTGGGTGTTTAAAGAAGACTCTCTCATGGTTAATGAACTCAGGTCATGTAAATATTTACACTCAAACCTAAACGATACCCAGTCACTGCAAACATGTGCTCTGTCTCTATCTTCTTCCATTTTTTCTTTCTGTGTCACACACTCACACATACACTCACACATACCCTCACACACACGAATACAGACACACACACAAACACACTCACACAATACACACATGCGCACACACACGCACACACAACACCCACACACTCACTCACACACACACATACACAACATACGCACACACACGCACACACAACACCCCACACACTCACCTCACACACACACACACACACACACAACACACACACACACACACACACACAAACACACGCACACACATATATTTGTACTCAGACAGCACACCAGTAAATGAATGACAATGCAGTCTGAACATAACCCAATTTGTGTATTAATGCTGATATAAAATAAAGTAACAACTCTGTACCATTGTACCGGTCACACACCAGAAAATAAACCACCGCTTCACCATGCCAACACACCAACCCACTGAATGTTAGATGTTTTTTTTACCTCATATATAACAAGAGAATATATTAATATATTGTGGATATACTGTGGCTTTAGCGCCGTATGGCATGACCCTAGTCTTATGTTACTTTGATCATAGTATATATTTATGATATTTCATATTCATGATATGATACTCATTCGCTGTTTAAGCCGCAGTATGCAGTTTTAGTCGAGAGCTAGCAATCTAACTACTGAAAAGGCTTATGAACACCAACAGCCTCCCATTTGGGAGTGATAAAAGGGCTTGCTAGCATGCTAACCCATGTCTTTTTGGCGATATAATAGGGGATGTCGTGCTGTAAAAGCTATTTTAATATTTTCGCAGGATGCCTGTCCTGGACCACAGAACTGCATAGTGAAAGTTGGAACATGATCTGCACATGATCATATACCATGAAAAATAATTGATGATACCAATACTAATGTCAACACTTTCTTAATAAAGTGGCACATTGTTTATTTTGTAGCAGTAAGCCATTCCATGCCATGTTTTCTTTCTTTCATTTAATCATTTTATTTGTTATTTTGCTAAATATTGATTTATTTGTTAATTTGATCTGAAATATTGCCTTTCCTCTCTGTACATCACTTTGAACTTCACTGAGTGTTACGTAAGAGGTTCCTAGAAGAAAAGTATATAGCATTATAGCATGTAGCATTATCTTCATATTCAGTCACATGTGAAACAGAGCCACTGGGAAAGTGAGAACAGAGATGGATGGGAGAGAGAGAGAGAGAGAGAGAGAGAGAGAGAGAGAGAGAGAGAGAGAGAGAGTCTGGAAGAAATACTGAGAAGAGAGTGAGGGGGGCTGAATTGGGGCATAGGGCTGGGGGTGTGTGATTGCTTATCGGTGGGATTGGATTACAGTGGCGGACAGGGGCGACTGTGGCCCTCACACACACACACACACACACACACACACACACAACACACACACACACACACACACTAACACACACACACACACACACACACACACACACACACACACACACACACACACACACACACACACAACACACACACACACACTCTTACACAGACCCTCTCTGTTCCTCTAGGGTCTCCCTGCATGTGTCCTCTCATGGCCAGTTCACTCACAGAGAAACAGGAATCTCCAGCAACTGCTGCTTCTAATCTAGTCCCTCAAAACTGCACTTTATAAACACGCACACACAAGCACACACACACACACACACACAAACACACACTCACACACACACACACACGCACACACACACACACACACTCACACACACACTGGAGCTACAAGTTGGGGCTCGTCCGGACGCCCAGTAGCCAGCGAGGCTTCCTCTCTCTCCTCGGAGGCCAGTGTTATCTCCATACTCATCAGCCCTTCTTCAAAGGGCCTATCTTCAGGAAGGGGTTGGGGGATAGCTGGGATAGGAATGTATGTGACTCTGTGCACGCTTGTGTCTGTGTGTGTGTGTGTGTGTGTGTGTGTGTGTATGTGTGTGTGTATGTGTGTGTGTGTTCGTGCGTGCGTGTTTGTATCTGTGACTTTGCTTATGTGTATGTATGAGTTGGGTGTCTGTTGCAAGGAGACACACACCCACACACACACACACACACACACACACACACACACACACACACACACACACACACACACACACACACACACACACACACACACACACACACTTGCTTGATTTCGGGCAGCTCCCACACTTCTGCTGAGTGTATTCAATTCATAATTTCCTGGCCTGTCTGAGCCTAATGACCATGGCTCCAGTCAGGGCTCATCCATGAGTTAGAGGTCTCTGAACTTCACAGCGGCTTCAAAAGGTCTGTCTTTGTTTGT
>NC_137915.1:6852767-6857767 GCF_963457725.1 Sprattus sprattus | reverse complement strand
AAGTGTTACCATTACATTTTATGGATATGCACTTTGACTTCTCCGTACTGTTTTGGGTAATTCTAATTGAACATTTGCAATGTGATAGTCCTCACTGGACTTTCAACTTTATCTCCATGCTTTCTGAGAGCTTCTGTATCCTGCTGTAATGAATGGAAGGAGATAGTGGAAGTGAATGATGAACCACAATGACAGGGGAGAGAAAACAGACATGGAAAGCATACTTTTAGCTGGCAGTGAAAATCATGATAAGACTGTGGACCAAAGATAATACATGGTCTTATAAGGAGAGATGAAGAGGGTGACAGACTCAGCCTTTCCTGTCTAGGGCTACAGGAGCTCTCTCTCTCTCTCTCTCTCTCTCACACACACACACACACACACACACACACACACACACACACACACACACACACACACACACACACACACTCCTTCTTTTTCTCTTGCTTATTCACGCACTCTCTCTCTCACTCAAAGACTCCTTCACACACACATACACACACACTAAAACACACACACACACACACACACACACACATACACACACACACACACACACACACACACACACACACACACACACACACACACACAAACTTACACACACACACATACACTCACATCCTGTGCAGAGGATAAATGTACAGCATTAGCAATATCCTGAGCAAACAACCCATTTTCTGTCTGTTTGGATATAGTATTTCCCCGGCAACTGGCGATATTGTTCAGGAGACATTCGATCTGAGGGGGGGTGCGGCGGGGCACTTCCGGCTAAACTGGGTGAAAGTGGTGGGCAGCGGACCCTGAAAGCTAATTTGACACGTAGGTAAACAGAATTAGAGGCCAGCGGAGGAAACTCAACCTGTTATTGTTTGCATTTAAGCCCGACCCAAGGCAGACTCTGGCCACCGGCCAGAGAGACAGAGAAATATACAGAGAGAATGAGAGCGAGAGAGAGGGAGAGAGAGAATGAGAGCGAGAGAGAGGGAGACAGAGAGAGAGAGGGAGAGAGACAGAGAGAGAGAGAGGGAGAGAGACAGAGAGAGAGAGAGGGAGAGAGACAGAGAAATATACAGAGAGAATGAAAGGGAGAGAGGGATGAAGGGATAAAGAGAGAGAGAGAATGCGAGAAACAGAGGGAGAGCTAGAGAGACAGAGGGAGAGGGATGGAGGGATAAAGAGAGCGAGACAGAGAGAATGAGAGAGAGAGAGGGAGAGGGAGAGGGATGGAGGGATAAAGAGCGAGAGAGAGAGAATGAGAGAGAGAGAGGGAGAGGGATGGAGGGATAGAGAGAGAGAGAGTGAAAGAGACAGAGAGAGAGAGGGAGGGAGAGGGATGGAGGGATGGAGGGAGAGAGAGTTCCTCAATGTGTATAAAACAAAACATGCATTGTATCTTTCTGTCATCCGGGTTCTATTCAATCATGATGAATTATCCAACAGGACAGGAAAGCTCCACAAAAACCATGACATCCGGATCATGATTCACGATTAAATACTTTATTCACATATCGTTTGAGCAATAACATTTTCTGTGCCAATTTTCTTTTCTCCATTTCACTTTCCTTATCACATTATAGCTTCTACACAGTTTGTTACTGCTTCGTTACAATCCCTGGCTTTAATAACATTTCATATCCTACAGGTATGCCAGTAAAGCTTGCTGAAGTGTTGAGGGACTGAAGAGGTAACAGGGAGTTGTCAAGCATTATGTCTTGAGCATTACATCAACCATAATTGTTTGAGACAGAAACGGGCCTAATCTTCATTATTTTCCAAACACACCGAATAAGTGCTGTGAGTATTTTCTAAAATACTCGAGCGAAGAACGGTAGACTAAGTTTACCAAAATGTCGCTCCGCTGATTGGCAACGGCGTTACTGTGCGTGCAGAGTAGATGTGTTTTTCTCAATAAATGATTACAGAATCGCTCCACCAACTCGTTACTGGAAATCAGATTCAATGAGTTAACTGCCTGTACGGCATCCAAGACAAGCAGACAGGCTCCTTAACTGCATCTAATGCCATTTAAAAGTCCCTCCCTCAGCTGGCCTAATGAGGGGGAAACACCACTTAATGAAACTGTAAACATCACTGGAACCATCGCTGTCTGTGTGTGAGGTTGTGTGTGTGCAAATAACAGAACAAAATTGCGGGCATCCAACGTCAGGGCCAGGTGCTGGACAAAGGTGAAGACAAAAGGACACTGAAAAATGGATTCATGATCGCATTGTGTCCTCCCGAAAGTATTTTATTTGCAATTTGACCATTAAGGTCTTTATCAAGTGTATGTGACATTTGTGTGCGCATTCCTGGGTGAGCATGCTCTTGCCTATGAATGATAGCTTTTAAATGCAATCTATAATTACACCACAATTTGTACTTCTTTGTCTCTACAGACTTTGACCAAAATGTCATTGTTGCAGTGTGGGACATAAGAATACAAATCACTGAATCATTTTAAAGCATATGCCAAAGACAACTGAAATACTATCTGTTTATTTCAACATCTGTCCGTGTGTGCGTGTTTGTGTATGTGTCTGTGTGTGCGTGAGTGTGTGTGTGTGTGTGTGTGTGTGTGTGTGTGTGTGTGTGTGTGTGTGTGTGTGTGTGTATGTGTGTGTGGGTGTGTGTGTGTGTGTGTGCATGTGTGTGTGTGTGTGTGTGTATGTTTGTGAGATAGATTCTGAGACTCTTGTGGTTCTGAAACCTCCTGTGTGTGTGTGTGTGCGTGTTTGTGTGTGTATGTGTGTGTGTGTGTGTGTGTGTGTGTGTGTGTGTGTGTGTGTGTGTGTGTGTGTGTGTGTGTGTGTGTGTGTGTGTGTGTGTGTGTGTGTGTGTGCATGTTTGTGAGATAGATTCTGAGACTCTTGTGGTTCTGAAACCTCCTTCAGCCTTCACTTTGGCCAAACCTGTGCTCATTTCAGGCAACCGAGTGTGTGTGTGTGTGTGTGTGTGTGTGTGTGTGTGTGTGTGTGTGTGTGTGTGTGTGGCCAAACCTGTGCTCATTTCAGGCAACCGAGAGTACTTCAGTTACTGTTTTAGCAGCACAGTTGTCCCAGCTCACCATCCCTGGACCGTACAAAAACCATGACCATCATGATCCTGTTTCAGACTGAGGACACAGGCACTGTAATTTAGGTCATACCTTTAATCATGACGAAGAAAAGCTGTGTGTTATATATAGCAGCGGGTATTATTTGAGGTTGAGGAAGGCTGAAATGGCAGACAGATCACATTAAAAGACAGCACACAGCACAGCAAAGCAGCAAAGCAGCAGTCTCTCTCTCGCGCTCTCCTTCTCTCTCTCTTTCTTCAGCTCTCCTTCTCTCTCTCTCTCTCGCGCTCTCCTTCTCTCTCTCTTTCTTCAGCTCTCCTTCTATTTCTCTCTCTTTCTCTCTCTCCGTCTCTTTCTCTCTCTCTCTCTTGCTCTCCTTCTCTGCAGTGTCTAATTTGGCCTCTCAATGGTGTGGATCTGGCTAAAGCCAGCAATGATTCCAGACGTGTAAGTGTATGTGTGAGTGTGTGTGTGTGTGTGTGTGTGTGTGTGTGTGTGTGTGTGTGTGTGTGTGTGTGTGTGTGTGTGTGTGTTTGTTCTTATTTGTGTTTGTATGTACTAAAATGCATTTCAAATGTACAATAATAATATTTGAATTTGGTGCATTTTTTGGCATTCTTCACTCTAGCTAAACTGATTCCAGAGTACATTAAAAAAGATTGATGATCAGTGAGAGCGATGAGAGTCTTCTGCTACTCACTTTAACTTTAACATTAACTGCCATCTCTTACACTAGCTTTGAACGCCAGCTCTTGAAAGTTGAACTGTCGGACTCAGAACCTTGTCTCTTTGCTTTACCATATCCGCCTGCCAAAGCAACCCAGATCTTCTTAGATGAGTTTGCTGACATTTTTGGTACTCCCCTTCCGAGAGTGTACAGAATTTTAATTGCTGGAGATAGGTTGCACTAACGCACCCCAGAGACTTCCTCAAAGCAACTGACTGACAATTTAGTCCAATCTTCCACTCCTACACGTGAACGGGGACATACTCTTATCTAAGTGCTGGTCACCGACCGATTGATTTTAACGGTGTTTGCTTCATGAGACACATGCCCTATCGTGTTAAGTGACGGATAAAGAGCGCTATGGCTAACTACTTTGTGCTTCCCACATACATTTTTCTGACTCTAATTCTCATCCAGACATTGATACCTCAGTGCTTCATGCTATTGCGCCTAAGAGGGATGTAGACACGAAGCTCATTTCCGCCCTGGTTTAATGACAATTCTTGCACGATGAGGCAAATGTAGGGAAGGGAAAATGGATACATTGCATATCATGTGTGACTGCTCTGTTAACCATAAGAATGCTGTCAAAAAAGCCAGAAATTACTATCCGTCAGATGTTGTGTCACAGAACCACTATAGGCCTAGGGTACTGTTTAAAACTATCAATACAATACAAAATATATAAATACAATTTTGCTGGTCGCATAACTTCCCCTTCACCCTCCAGCGATGATTTTTAACAATGATTTGGTTGAAATATTGGAATAAGATATCAATATCAATATCAGCTTCAGCCATTGCGTGTCACAAATGTAATGTGTCCTCCACTCTGGAGCATTTGAATGTCAGTCTTGTCTTGCCTCATTGACTTTGTGACTCACATGAAACCCACAACATGCCCTACAGATTTCAGATTTCCTCTCGTCTTTTAAAAGAATTTAATGTTGTGGGTAGAGATGTCCTCGACATCAGGAACAAATCATTGCTCCTGGGAGTTGTACCAACATTTTTTAACATGCGGTGGTGCAGCCTTTGCTAAAAAAAAGTCTAACCTGTATCCTGATTCCCCCTCTAACTTCAGATCTCTAAGCTTCCATTTTCCTCAAAAATACCATACAGGGCTATTTGTAATTAGTTACAAGGTTATCTGACTGAGAATAGGATCCTTGATATGTACCAATGGTTTCAGCTTGGTTTCATGCAATGCAC
>NC_137915.1:6845267-6847767 GCF_963457725.1 Sprattus sprattus | reverse complement strand
GGAAATGAGGCCATATCTGATTCTATCGGCTGACAAGCCAGGTTCAGACCTGTCTCTCTCTTTTCTCTCTCTCTCACTCTCTCTCTTTATCTCTCTCTCTCTCTCTCTCTCTGGCCAGTTTTTGTTTCTAGAGGCTTTTCTTGGCATGAGCGGCACCAAGACGTGGATGGCTTGATTGCCTGACAGTAAACAGGCTTTAGCCAGCGCTGGCTGTTCAAGGAGCCTGGGTCTCTCACCGGAAGTGGTGAGGGAGAAAGAATGGCTTGCCAGATACAACCACCTCTTCGTTCTGGTATCCCTTTGTCTTTTAGTAATGTCAAACCCAACACAAGCATTTGTTTCTGAACACAGGGCCAAACTATGAACTCAAGAGATCAGCATCGTTTTAGCTTGGATTGATTGATTTCCTTGTTGCTCATGACAATTTCACAAAAGATTTTTTCTTTCTTTCATAATGTCATAATTACAAAGTAATAGATCCCAGCTCCTTATAAAAAGATCCCATGTCCTCAAGCACAGAAAGAATTTTTAGCAGTTTGCTAACTTGACAGGCAATTAGCTAGCTATCTACTAGGCCTACCTCTGAACTAGCAAACTATAATATCAACACAATATGATAGTTAGTTACCTAGCTAATAGGCACATGTATGCAACTAATTACCTATTGTGTAGTTATTACGCCTTCAACCAGTGTAAGAATTGTTAACAATTAGGTGGCTGCTTACCAAACTAACACATTAGGCTAACAGCAAACTATTACTACTACAATGTAGCTTTCAAAACCATGCAGAAAATGATTTCATTCACAGTTCAGCAGGTAGGGAGTGACAATAAAATATTCAGTAGCCCTCAAGGTGTATGTTGTTTGAACTGGTGATGACATGTGAATGTAAACAAAGCCTATTTTAGATGAGTTACAAAGTCAATTTTCCTTCTTATTATCTCCACCATGTTTTCGGTGTGGTTTGTTTGTTTGTTTTTTATGTGTCTGTTAGTCAGCAGGATTATGGAAGAACTACCGAACCCAATCATTTTGGAGTTGATCCAAATCACAGGACGGACACACAAATAGCTATTTTTTCCACATTCATTAACATTGTGAGAGAGGGCATTTGGCCTTGGCCTTTCTAGTAGTTCAAGTATTAATTAAGGGATCCTTACGTAAATATCAACAAGTTGTGACTGTGTGCGCACACATGTACCTGTTAATATATATCCCTTTCAGAGTTTTAGTATGAAGGCTCAACTCTCCTAAAAGATGTCTTTTCATTTCTTTGATGCTGCGGTTGTGTTACGGTTCAGTCGCTGAACCTCAGCCTTCTCTCTTTCTCTCTCCTCAGCATGGGTATTAGAGCTAATCACATTATTACACTTCCCTCAGAGAGGCTCCTGCTAGTCAGGCAGATAAAAGGTCAGCCCTGAAGCCCCCGGGGGTCCTGAGAGACAACCTTTATCAGCAGATCAAAGCAGCGACAGATTAACCCGTGTAACAGTGATACTGTCTGGGAGAGGAAGAGACAAGATGGGTTTTTTTCCCCCTGGATGAGATGAGATGACAATGTTTGATCACATATTTCAGCTGATATCTTATTTTACACGGCTATCTCCGCGTGCTCCCAGAGTCATCACTCACATGCCCTTTGTTCACTGTGGGAGGGCTACCTGAAGATGTGTGTGTGTGTGTGTGTGTGTGTGTGCGTATGTGTGTGTGTGTGTGTGTGTGTGTGTGTGTGTGTGTGTGTGTGTGTGTGTGTTCGTGTGTGTGCGTGTCTGTGTGCATGCTGGCGTGCATGCGTGTGTGTGTGTGTGTGTGTGTGTGTGTGTGTGTGTGTGTGTGTGTGTGTGTGTGTGTGTGTGTGTGTGTGTATGGGTGTGATTGTATGCATGTTCCATTGTGCCATCTTCAGAAATACATTTCATTCTTATCTGATATCTATGTCCTGTTAATGACTGAAACACAATCTCAAGAAAAAGATATCTATATAACCCAAATGTCACAATATGTTTGAATGCATGATGTAACTCTAAAATGTACATTAGCCACAATTCAACATCGCTTTTATTCTCCATAGTTTAAAGAATAAGAATTCTGACAGACAATTTGAGAAAATATTAGTTAGTTAGTTTATTTACAACATGACCCATTTTACATCGAACATAGCTTACACTAAAGTTTGCCAGGCAAGGTAACCAAATAAAAGGGATACTTTTTAGTCCACTTTAAAAATAGAGTGTCTTTCGATGAACAGCACAGCTCCACATTCTTATAGCAGGTCCAAAAGCACATCCTTTTTCCACCTGGTGTGTTTTCAGTGGATTGGCAGCTAACTGTATGGTCATATGAAATAGACATGAACACACATGGCATTCCCACCAGTTGCTCAAGCAATTCACTATGTAGAGAAACCCCCAAAACACCTAAATACAGCTTTTTAAAAACAATATGGCCAAATATATCAGTTAGCATAATTGATAGCTTTTAGCAGTTCAAATTCTTCTG
>NC_137915.1:6832767-6840267 GCF_963457725.1 Sprattus sprattus | reverse complement strand
GACAGAAAATCGTCGGGGAAACAACCACATTTTAAATTCCCTTCCGGTGGCTTCACTTTTGCCTGAGCGTACACTGTAAAAAAAAAAATCGTAAAAAAACGGTTTTTTTCCGGCAGCTGGGGTGCCAGAAAAATACCGTAAAATAACAGAAAATTACTGTACCGTAAAAAAACGGTTTTTTTCCGGCAGCTGGGGTGCCAGAAAAATACCGTAAAATAACAGAAAATTACTGTACCGTAAAAATACGGTTATTTCCCGTAATTAAAATACAGTTTTTAGTTGTAATTTTACCAAGATTTTCCCTTATTTTCAGGTTTTTTAACATTAAATAACAACATTTTCACATTTTAAAACAATTAAATGACCTAGAAAAACGGTAAATAAACGTTGTATTACGAACATTATTCGTAATACAACATTTATTTTCCATTTTTCTAGGTCATTTAATTGTTTTAAAATGTGAAAATGTTGTAATTTAATGTTATTTTACGGTATTTTTTCTGGCGCCCCAGCTGCCAGAAAATTACCGTTTATTATAATTTTTAGTGTATAGTCACTTACCTGATCTTTCAGCCTTTGAGAATATGCCTCTCTCTATCACTTGTTCACACACTAAATCCATTTATTGGTCTCATAATTACAGAAATGTGCTGTTAAATTAAATTACCCATGAAGATGGTAGATTAACATTGTTATACGGGTAATAATGCTTACATTTACAGAAATGTGCTGTTATTAGTTGGTTTTAATGGCATTATTTGTTTAAAAATCCTGTATATAATTTTTTATGAGATGTAATATAATAGTATACAACAATAATTTGATTAATCTTTAAAAACTAGTTAAAAAAAATGAATATTAAAAGCACTTTCAACTTAAAAAAACTATACTCACCTAATAACACCATAATTATTTTAATTTTAAATGGTTTAAACCAGTTTTTGGCCAGTCGGAAAAGGGGCTTAAATGAATTGTGTTTGAACAAGACTAAGCTGAGAACAACTACAATTTCCCATTCTCTGTATTTTTATTCTGTATATATATATAAAAAAAAACTAACAGGTAACCATACAGCAACTGGTTCTGAAACAAACAAAAACAAATTCAACTGAATTGGAAATGAAAGAAAAAAGTAAAAAAAAAAAACTAAACAAAAATCCACAGACTCTTGATATCTTCTAATATAATTTCCAACTCGACTGCAAATGTAAATGTTTTTTTTTCAATAAGGCCCAATACATCAGCCCTTCATCTCCAAGTGGCATAGCAATCTTGTCACTTCTTGCGACGATCAGCTACTGCTGGGCAGCTCCGCTTGGGTGTCCAATGCACACAATGCCTCTCGATGAATCAGGATTCTCAAGCAATGATGAAATGCTCGTTCTAGGCTGTAACACAAAACGTTTGAATTACTACATTATTAAACCAGCATGGGGAGGAGACCACAACACAACATCAGGAGGTTCAGTGATGCAACCAATAAGTCATATGACACAAACATACTTGCACAAAGTCCATGAGGTAGGAAATGGCTGATTTAACACTGCAGCGACTCCATCCAGCCCCTCGTCCTGATGGCATTGGTGAAAGAAGGTGTATGAGCATCTGAAGTGCTTTGAAGCAAAGCATGTCTACATGAAAATATTAGAATCCAAATTAGATATCTACCATTACACAAGGTTAAAGTGCATATGACACCTAAAAAAAAAAGGTAAACGGCATATAATTTTCAAGACTATACATAAAACATAGTACTTTGAAGTCATGTGTAAACCCGATGATTGAAAAATTAGGTTTGTACACGATTTCAAAGTGTGGTTTTCGCGACGCTCTTCGGCAAGCAGTGCCGGCTTACCTGAAACCTGAAGTCTGTGGCAGAAAATTGCTCAAAATTGCTGAATTCTTCACCCTCCATCGATAGCTGTGTGGTGTGGGAACGAATGAAGTCTACCACCACTGACATCACAGGGTCACCTGGCGGTAGACCTCATTCGTTCCCATGCCACACAACTAGCGATGGAGGTTGAAGAATTCAGCAATTTTGAGCAATTTTCTGCAACAGACTCAAGCAGAGATGAGATTGAGGAAGACTTCGATCCGGATCAGTTTGTAAAGGTGATTGTGAGCATTGAGCCGTATCTGGAAGACGAGCCAGCAGAAGAGCCGAGTTCTGACAGTGATGACATAGTAGCTAGCTAGCCTCGCTGCTAATAAGTATAACGCCCCCCTCATTGAGGCAGATGTACCGTTTGCCTCCAGTCTCTTACAGTACCTTGCGTAAGTATTCACCCCCTTGGATGTTTTACCCTTTTATGGCTTTTATAAATCAGTCATGGTCAATATAAGTTGGCTTTTTGGACAAAAAAATTCACAAAATAGCTCTCTTTAATGTCAAAGTGAAAATATATTTCTACACAGTTATGTAAATTAAATACAAATATGTAATGAAAATAAGTGCTTGCATAAGTATTCACCCCCTTTATCACCCCCTTTGTATAGACTGACCTATTTCAACAGAGGTCCAGCCAATTGGTGCTAGAAGTCTCACAATTTGTGAAATGGGGGTCAGTGTGCAGTGAATGTGTCTCAAGTGATTGTAGTATAACGACACCTGTGTCTGGAAGGTCCATTCACTGGTCAGTATTCAGTAATCAGTATTACTGGCTATTGTTAAACCATTAAGACCCAAGATCACTCTAAGCAACTCAGAGAAAAGGTTGTTGAAAAGTATAAGTCAGGGGAAGGATACAAAAAAATGTCCAAGGCACTAAACATCCCCTGGAATTCTGTTAAATCCATCATCAAGAAATGGATGGATTGTGGCACATGTGTAAATCTGCCTAGATCAGGCCGTCCTCACAAACTGAGGGGCCGTTCAAGAAGGAGACTAGTAAGATAGGCCACCAATAGACCTATGACTACTCTGAAGAAGTTTCAAGCTTCAGCAGTTGAGATTGGAGAAACTCTGCATACCACCACTGTTGCCTTGGTTCTTCACCAATCTAAGCTTTATGGAAGAGAGCCACTGTTGAAAAAAAGGATCGACTACAGTTCGCCAAAAGGCATGTGGAAGTCTCCATGGTCAAGTGGAAGAAGGTTCTGTGGTTTGATGAGACCAAAGTGGAGCATTTTTTCAACAGTGGCTCTCTTCAATGAAGCTAGTTACTAGTTGTCATTTCAAGCTTGCTGGAGAAGGCACTCTTGTGCGACACACATTCTGCACCCACTTCTCGCGTACTTCCTCGTCTTTTGGAAATTTGAAAAGGCTAAAAGAATGGGAACTGACGTTCGAGCAATATGCTGCAACACACCGTGAAGGCATATTTACAACTGAGAAAATAGCCGGTGGCTCCCTGAGAAAATGTGTTTTCTGTCAGGAAAAATGGCGACCAAGTGCAACAGAGTACCTCCGTTTAAGTAATTTAAGTTTTTTAACGCAGGGTGGTAGTGAGTCGCTTGGGAAGTCGGTAGCTCAGTGGCGCTGCATTCAAATGATGATTTTAACAAGTCAAATGTGTATATTTTTCCTCAACATATATATATCGATTGTGAAATACCACCTTCGTTCTATTTAAAATTAGTATTGAGGTGTCATATGCACTTTAAGTCATCTTGAACAATTAAACTGGCTTCAGTAATTATCCATTGCATAAAAGTTATAAGTGCATTTCCCCCCTATCTTTCTGAATGCGAACCAACATACCATCACTGTTGTTCCTGGTGGTTGAAGGATTTTCCAGATCCTCAGACAACTCCAACGCAGCAACCTTCATTAGCTTAGGGATGATGTTCATCTGCCATTTGCGAAGGAAAAGATCAGCTTTCCCCTCAAACTGGCTATCGAAGTCAAACTAAGATGTACAAAGATAAATATTCCATCCAATTTATTCATTTGAATTTACAGGCTATATTTACTGAGATATTGGGGGGGGGGGTGTTCCTTTTCATGGGTTGAAGGTAGAGAGTGGACATGAGGCATCAGTCAATAATACCAAAAATACAATGGCCCTTATTTCTGAAACAATAAACATTTGGTACATCAGTAAAATGTGGGGTGGGAAGGTAACACTTACATATCCCTCATTGTGTTCCTGGATTTTGACACTCAATTTAGGAAACGTGGTGACAACATTCTTGTCAAGACGCACCTTGTCATCACTGGATGGGTAACTGAAAATAACAGACAGCATCAACCAAACCATTTCTAAACACACATTGAAGAGTTCAGAAGTCCACCTGACCTTTTTTGTGGTAAATTGGAAAAAACACAGCTGGCATGATTATCGTATAGTAGGCACTGAGAATATTTCCCTTTATATCATACCTACATTTTTAAGTTTTTGCACCTGAACTCTTCAATTAGAAACATGTATTGCCATCAGTTATACTCACACTTCACATGTATTGACTAAAATATTAATTTTAAGTATGAGATATATAAGAACAACTTCCACTCCACTGTCAATACTTTTGAATCTCACACTTTGACAGTGTCGTCAACTTACAATCCTCATCTCTCCTCAAGATTGCTGACAGCAACCCTCACAAGTAGCACCCTGTTTTTTGTGCATATGGTACCAGATTTCTCATATTCTGTGAGTATGTTTGGAGCTTTTGATTGAATTAGTACTTTGAGTACTCCAATCCACTGTCGTCCAGCCTGTCATGGGAAGGTAGAAAATGTGTCTGTCTTGGCAGGGGAGGAGGCTGGAGAAAAACACAAACCAATACAAAAATGTATGAGCCATTGGTGCAGTTTAAAATCCCTAAACAAACATTTAAAACACATATTTTCAACAGGACTGCACAATTACTTAAAAAATTAGCAACAACTATTCAACCAAAGTTTTCTTATCTTACAGAATTACCGGACATATCAGTTGAATTTCTGCATCCGCTAGCTCAGAACCCGACCAGAAAAAAACAACTGAAATGTATCAAGTTCGTTGATGTCTGTGTTACGATCTGTATCAATAAACTCATTGAAGTCGGCATTATACATGAGAAATCAATCTATATATACACTTCAGAAGGTAGGCCATCTTGAGATTTTCATTCATCAAGTAATTCCTTCGCAGGTGGTAAACTATCTTGCAGATCTCTCTGCCATCTAGGTAGATAGATGCCAGTATTTTTTTTAAAGCTAGCCTCCTTTTGCTGATAAAGAGAAGAAAAACAAGGTTTTAGTCATTATTCACTACAGTAAAAAAAAAAAAAAAAAAAACAGACAGCCACTTCTACCATTGCCATTGTTTTGCTAGCTTATCAAACCATGTAGCAAAATTAGATTGATAGATAGTGCCGTATTTGAGTAATTAAATCTTACCGAACTGTGTTTTATTTGAACCGTTCAAGGCCGGTTACTCTGTTGTAGAATTGAACAGAAAAAGAAAATGTAGCAGGTCAGGAACAGACAATACAATGACCAATACTCAAGCTATGCATTCAAGTTCACAGGAGATTGCTCCCGATTCCATTGTGCCTTGTCTGTGGGGGGGAACTCGAACAAACTAAACTTAAAAGGCATTTCACAACCAAACAACACAATAACATGTAATGCTGGTGTGCCGTGAGACTTTTTTCCCCATAGAATACATAGATTGTGCTTCGAGAGAAAAGGGTTTGGGGAAAACTGATTTACACCACTGGCGTTGCCCCTGCTCTATGGTTATAATATAAAATGGAGCAAACTAGCCAACACGATATGCTAAATAGCTAGCCTTAAAGCTATGGCAAAAGAGTATCTATGATATGTGCTTAAAAGAGCCTTCGTCATTAGAAAACGCAATATGTTACTAGCCAGGTTTTTACTTTCTCTCACTCTGCATGTTTTCAATAGCAAATACAAAATGCCAACCAATTTTACAGATTAAATTATCCAGGTTGGCTAGCTAGCTAACTTGAACTGTACATGTTACCTTAGCTAGCTACTATGGCTTACATTACCTAACGACTACAAACTGAAGGTTGTCAGTGCAAGCTAGCTAGTCAAAGTTAGCCAGAGCCTCATATGGTGTTGGCTACACTCACATTACGGCCCCCATTCAGCACACCAACATGACAGCACGACAACCTATACACAATGAGCCTTTCATCGTCAAATACAATGCCAGGGTATTAAGCTTTTTATTTTTGAGAACTCAATTAAAGTACAAAGACATTTACCTTTAGTCTTCTGCTGTCGTGTGTCTTGTCAGTGTTGAAACTCCGTGGTAACCAGTGCAAGAATGTTCTATTTGGGCGCGCGCAGACCCTACATCGGCCTCAATGCGGGAGGCGTATGAGAGCATAGACATAACACATGTATATGTCTATGTATGAGAGCATAATCTGTATGCTAACGGTATACTTTTAGCAGAGAGGCTAGCTAGCTTAAGCTACTATGGTTCTTAATGGGGTTTTGGTCTACGCGAAATCAGCAACCTAAAATAATATTTGAGAGCTTCAGTTAAAACCACCAATACTGTGCACCATCCGTGTTGCACATAAACAACTAACCGAGTCAATGTAGACGTATAAAAAGTCGTGTAGATAGCTTAATTCACATCAAATATTTCCCACTAACAGGCTACACGCCGCCATCTTTGTTCAGTTTCGATATTTTTGAGTGACTCACTCTCAACCAATCAGAACGCTTGATTTCATCTACCCGTGTTACAACAGTAAATATACGTATTTCTAATGGGTTTTTTCTGTGTAAAACAACAGAAATATTCTGTGTTTTTACATTTACAGTGATTTCATGTTATTTTACATTTGTCATGTAAAATCACAGTTTCTTTTTGTAAAATGAATGGTATTTTAAAAATACAGAAAAAAACTGTAAAATAAACAGTAAAATTCTGTTTTATTACATTTTTTTTTTACAGTGATGTTGTCTACTGATTTAACCGTCGTTGGTTCAGTGCAAACAAGCAAAGACGGCATGAGGGGGTCTTCTTAACGGCAATATAGCGGGATCTCGGTTTAAAACGAGCTCCAATCAGACTATAACACACACACACACACACACACACACACACACACACACACACACACACACACACACACACACACACACACACACACACACACACACACACACACACACACACACACACACACACACACACAAACACGCACACACACACACACACACACACACACACACACACACACACACACACACACACACACACACACACACACACGTACACACACATACTTTCTCTCTGTTCCTCTCTTCTTCAAAGAGGAAACTCATCTCCCACCCGCAGTTTGCCAGAACTCACCGGACCACCAGGGAAAGAAAGAGAGAAAGAAAAGAGAGAGGGAGAGAGGGAAGGAAGGGGAAAGAGAGATGGGGTATGAGATTGGTCTGTTGGGGGCTTTTGAAGTGAATGAAGAGTGAGCTCTGTGCAGGGGTCATTATTGATAAAAGGCGACTGGATGTCATAGGGAGAGAGAGAGAGGTGGGAGAGGATATGAAGGGCGTGCGACAGATGGATGATATTTGTGTGT
>NC_137915.1:6597767-6820267 GCF_963457725.1 Sprattus sprattus | reverse complement strand
CCATCACTGAAGTGTAGGTGACCTTCGCCAACGGCACGGACACAACCCCATACCATGACAGACCCTGGCTTGTTGCTGGTAACAGTCCTTTTCTTCTCTGGTCCGGAGCACACAGCATCCATTTCTTCCAAAAAAAGACCTGAAATACTGCTTTCCACTGTGTGATGGTCCATCCCAGATGCCTCCTAACCCAGAGAAGAGGACAGCGCTTCTGGACACGGTTAACATAAGGCTTCCTTTTGGCACAGTAAAGTTTTATCTGGCTTTTGGATGTAACTATGTATTGTAGTGCTTGACAAAGGTCTGCCAAAGTAACCCTGAGCCCATGTGGTCATACATCGCTTATAGATGAATGGCGGTTCTTGATGCAGTGCCGTCTGAGGGATCGGAGATCATGGTTATTCAGCTTAGGCTTGCCCCCTTGCCCTTTACGCACTGCAATTCCTCCAGATTCCTTGACTCTTGTAATTATGTCCTGCACCTTGTAGGGTGAAATATCCAAATCCCTTCATATCTTTCTTTGAGATTTTTTTTTTTTAAACATTTGAATTATTTGCTCACATATTTGTTGGCAAACTGGCAATCCTCTGTCCATCTTTGCTCTTAAATGAGAAGGGCTTTCCTGGATGCTGCTTTTGTACCAAATCATGATTACAATGACCTGTTGACTTCCCTTGTTTCAAATCACATAATTATTACATTTTTCTAACTCATTACTACCCCTAAATTGCCCCCCCCCGTCCCGACTTTTTTTGGAATGTGTTGCAGGCCTGAATGGCAGGAATGGATGTATATTTACAAATCAAGTCTACCAGACAAAACGTCAAGGTAAATTTAAGGTAAATTCAATTCAAGGTAAATTTATAAATTACTGCGTTCTTTTTTATTTGCATTTTCCATACGGTCCAACTTTTTCTGATTTGGGGTTGTAATTTGTGCAAATGTGAATCTGAATGTGCCAGCAAATGTATGCTCATCTTATGTGTGTGTGTGTGTGCTTGCGTGTGTGAGGGAGTGTGTGTGTGTGCACGTGCATGTGTGTTTACATGTTCTGGAGCATAAACCCAGCTCTAATCTGTCTGTTCAGTAAACAGTCAGTCAGACTAATGGTTTGGGAGACAAATGAGGAGCTCATGGTTTGGGGGGCCCTTAAAAGCTTTACCCCAAACACCCCCCCCCCCCCCCCCCCAAACACACATACACACATCTAAAAGCCCCCATAGAGACCGGGACGTTCCAAAGGCAGGCTGGGAGGGGGCATTTCCTATATCCTGTCCTCAGTCTCAGAGGAGGACACATGTTCATGTGTGTGTGTGTGTGTGTGTGTGTGTGTGTGTGTGTGTGTGTGTGTGTGTGTGTGTGTGTGTGTGTGTGTGTGTGTGTCTGTCTGTCTGTGTGTGTGTGTGTGTGTGTGTGTGTGTGTGTGAGGACCGGGATGGCCACAGCGATAAGAGAAGCAGCAGGAAGGAGACGTCCCAGACCCCTGCAGCCACCAGACTATCAGACTCCCGTTTAACACACACACACACACACACACACACACACACACACACACACACACACACACACACATACATACACACATATCTATAATAACACACACATACACACACACACACACACATACACACACACACACACACATACATACACATATCTATAATAACACACACATACACACACACACACACACACACACACACACACATACACACACACACACACACACACACATACACATATCTATAATAACACACACATACACACACACACACACACACACACATACACACACACACACACACACACACACACACACACACACACACACACACACATACACATATCTATAATAACACACACATACACACACACACACACACACACATACACACACACACACACACACACACACACACACACACATATCTATAATAACACACACATACACACACACATATATCTATATTCACACACACACACACACACACACATACACACATATAGTGATATTGTGTAGGAGGAGGGGAATGCATAAAGTTGGCTTGAGGGGCTTAGGCATGACCCCAGAAGTGTAAACACCTCCTGGACTCAAGGTTGGGTCACACGCCTACAGGGCCCAGCCAGCCTGCAGACAATAGATGCTGAACAGAAGCTCCTGGTAGTTGCAAATCAGTCAGCGATGGCATTCATCTCAAACACACATTCCAGTGTGTGTGTGTGTGTGTGTGTGTGTGTGTGTGTGTGTGTGTCTGTGTCCACTTAGTGCTGGGTCATTACAGGGAGACCCAATGTATCAAAGAGAACAAACATAACCTGACAGTTAGGACCAGGCTTACGGAGACAGAGAGCGTGTCACCCGCTCAAAACACACTGAAAACACACACTGGTACAAGCACACACTACCTTTCTCGTACTCCCAGACACAGACATACTCCATCTTAACCAAAAACGGTGGATCATAGAGAAAATAGATTAAACATATTCCATAGGAAGCATAACTGCAACATAAGCAACTCTTACCATTTTATACAGTAAAATAAAATGGTCGCACACATTCACAATGGGGCTTACACAACATGACTGTGAAAAACATGTTTGACATTTGATATTTCATTAGGTTTATGATAAATGAGAAAAAGAAAAAAAACATTTTTGTATGTCAGTTGCTGAGTCTTCTTCAGACCAAGGTGCTAAAAGTAAGAATAACATGTCGTGACCACTGCCACAGCTGTCCATTATTCAGTCTTCAGAGGATCAAGATTTCGGGAGCACTTTGCTTTGTGACAACGATACTCTACCTCCCTCTGGTGGATATTCATAGAATTATCTCTTTTTTTTCGGCCTCTCATCACCATGCCAAGGTCTTGTGCATATATTTTCATTACATCTCTTACGTGTACAACTGCAACTCTAGACTATGCAGACATCACAGGTTAGTCAGCTGCAATGTACAGCACAAATTAGAATGATCTCACATGTATGAAGCATAACTTTCATGTTGCCATAATATACAGTGCATCCGGAAAGTATTCACAGCGCTTCACTTTTTCCACATTTTGTTATGTTACAGTCTAATGCTAAAATTGATTACATATTTTTTTCCCCTCATCAATCTACACTCAATACCCCATAATGACAAAGCGAAAATAGGATTTTAGATTTTTTTGTGAATTTATTATAAATAAAGAACGAAAATATAACACATACATACTGCAAGTATTCACTGCCTTTGCTCAATACTTTGTTGAAGCACCTTTGACAGCAATTACAGCCAAATTACAGTGTTGTGTTGTTAAAGACAACACAAATCATGCTCCCTATTAGTGAAGTGCTCCTTAGGCAGCTGAGCACATAAAAGCAGAGTATAATATGAAAGTGAAATCTTGCTGGGTGCGAGCAAATGTTAGATCTGTACCCAATCCCTACATGAGATTTAGTTTTTAGACAAACTGGCTCACAAGCAGTAGGTTCCATAGACATACAGTTTGCAAAAAAGTAATCTCCGGCCCCATGAATAAGTAGGTCCCTAAATGATGTTTTTGTTTTGGCCCTGTGATCAGTGGCGGCTCCTGAAAAAATTCTCAGGGGGGGCAATTTTTTTTGGATGATTAAGGCGACCCATTCAGTAGGTACATTAAGTTATCCGATTTACTCATGCAGCGATACCTTTTTGTCGACTATTGGCAGCAACCAACAGTAATATCTCCCCTCTTTCTACATAGCTAGAGTAGCAAGATACAAGTGGAACGCTATGGAAGAAAGTTACATTCAGGAGCCTTCATAAGCAAACATGATGTGGCTCCACATTAAATGATCCCACTTTTTCATTATCCACATGTCTCAAATGTTGTATGTTGTAACATAGCTGAACAGGACACATGATATGTCCACTAACAACATAAAGAAGGGGGCAACATACGTCAAAACCAACGATATTTATTAACTGATCTTGAAAGTATTGGCTTACAAAAGCAAAATAAGTCATCACATAAAAAATTATTCAAAGATAGTTCACACTGTGAAACCTATGAAAAGTGACAGTGGTAAATAGAAATACAGACCGCGTTAGCCACTTCACGACCGCGATTTTCTTTTGTTCCAATTTCCCTCCCTTTGTAGAAAACTGTTGAATGGATACTTTTGGTCTAGGAAGTCCTTGGTCAATTTATCTTCATTATTACGCTGACTAAAAAGAAGTTTCTGTCAAAGAGCGGATGGAATTGTTGTGCTGAACAGGTGCCATCTTGACATGCCTTTGTCGAAGCTGTGTGACGTCCTCATTGGTTTTACCATAGACATGTATACATGTATACATGTCTATGGGTTTTACCATAGGCTTTTGCGTCGCTTACTTATGACTAGACTTGGAGGGGCGAGCCCATAGACATGTATAGGTATATGTATCTATAGAGCTCCTGCGTCACGTGACTTTTGATTGTCGGACGCCATTTTGGCAGTAAACATTACGACCGGCGCCAGCCTTGAAGAGTTCATACCGAACGAATATACGTATATAACTAATAATAATAAATAAATAAAATATAAATTAAGGTTGAAAATGACAGCCACTTAGGTTGGGTACGTTCAAAAACACAAACTAGCAAGTTACAGATGCACTGTAGTAGCTACCCAAGATAATAAACAAACATGCTAACGTGTCACTGCCGTACCTAGTCAAGCTAATAAACAAACAATGCTAACGTGACACTGTCTATCAAACTGGGATAATTTAATACTTACCCTTGAAGTGATGATGCCAAAATTACAGAGATTAAATATAAGTGACCCATATAACGCTCCTGGGGTGCTTTTCAAGAGCATAACATCCTACAACGAAGAATATATTTACCTGACTTGCGCTACGCTGACATCCACAGCTATCTGCTCAATTTTCCCTTAGTTTATACTGGGGACTCCCTCAGAGCATACAAAGGCTTGGAGGCTTATAAATGGTGTCAGTCCGGCTTCGTAACACAACTTCGACTGTGGAGTCTTGCATCCAAAAACTTCGGCATCATCACTGCAAGGGTAAGTATTAAATGATCCCAGTTTGATAGACAGTGTCACGTTAGCATTGCTTGTTTATTAGCTTGACTAGGTACGGCAGTGTCACGTTAGCATGTTTGTTTATTATCTTGGGTAGCTACTGCAGTGCATCTGTAACTTGCTAGTTTGTGTTTTTGAACGTACCCAACCTAAGTGGCTGTGATTTTCAACCTTAATTTATATTTTTTGAATTTCATACATAGGTTAATCACTCCCAACGGTTAAATGACAGTCAACTGAAGCCGTGACTGCCAGTCAGTGCCTGTCAGATAACTGACGCGATTACTGCCAAAATGGCTACGCCCATCGTTTTTCGGCACGCGACCAGCAACTATGACGACAGGCGCAGGAACTCTATACATGTCTATGGGCGAGCCCTCCCGGAAGCCATAGAGAATGCATTGAGAGCTCTGTTTTGTGAAAAAAAACGCATTTAACATGGGAGTCAATGGGAGAGGTCTGGGGCGATTTTCATTTCGTCCAAGATCGCCCTGAAGGGGCGGGGCCATTTGAATCTTGACTCTAGGCTGACTGAATGACTGTTACCTGATTCGACAATGACATACAGAGGCAGATAAGACGGTCTAGTGGTAGAATCAGACAGAAAAAATATATGAAATTTACATTTACATGTAGTCGTGCAATTGAATTTAAACATCAGGAATTTTTTATTATTCTTTTTTTTTTTTTTTTTTTTTTTCTTTTCCCATAGGCAGTGCGTCGCCCCAATCGCCCTTATGGACGAGCCGCCACTGCCTGTGATAGCACATTAGCATTAGCACATTAGCATTAGCACATTAGCACTGACCCTACCTCTCGCCTGTCAATTCTGCAGGAGAGGAACTGGATGGGGGTTGGTCCCAATGAACAGGATGCCTGCCCTTACTCTAGGTCTTCTGTAAGCCAGACAGAGCATCCAACATCATGGACTCCCCTGTGGCTGTCCTACCACAATGTTGGTTCATTGGTCAGTGAATGTTTGGGTGTTGGGGTGACCAGGCCGCCGGGGTTTGCCAGGTACCACACACTTAGCTGAAGCTACCTCCCTGTCTATGGTTTGCCAGGTACCACACACTTAGGTGATGCGATCTCTCTAATAGTCTAATACTTGTAAACAAAGTTTACAGATGTGCATGTGAAGGCAATCTTGACAACCTTACGCAATATTTCAATCTTTATTTAGGTGCCAAGATTCAAAACGTCATTAAACATTTGTTAATTGATCAGAATTATTATTTCAACAGTAAAGATCGGTGTCCATCAGCGTCTAGACAGATGGGTAATATATTTGATATAACTATTAAAAAAATATATAAATTGTGATCCAAAGGTCTGACGTAATCAGACAGCCAGACTGTGAATGATTATCTTATGACATGAGAAGAACTATGACTGAGACAAAAACACATATTCTGTCACCTCACAGCGTCTGGTTTTAGGGAAACAGAAAAGGTTGGTTTGAAGTTGAGTAGAAGGGAAATAGATTCATGTTTTTGTTTAGACAATGCATGATTCTACTTTATCCATTTCAAAAAAGATTTGCTACACACTACAAATCTCCAACTAGTGTAAGCATACCCCATTATCATTATATAATATGTATCATGTTTGTTGTACAATATTTATTTTTAAGATGCTTAAACATCTCTGTATATCTTCAGTGTTAGGAGCTTTAAATATGAATACATGCTTTACCCATTGATACAGCTATTCTGGTCTTCAGGACCAGAACATTATTTTGCTGAACACCAATGACAAGTTGCCTCCCTCTTGTGGCCACAGATGGAACTGTGATTGATAGAGTGTCCAAAGAGTGTATGAACATGAAAGCACCATAACTTACCAGTAGGGGTCACTGTGATTCAAGATCACCCTTTGGAACTTCAGACACTTCAAACACAATAGAAACTTACTACATCACCTTACACTGATACTGTGAGGACTACAAATTTGTTTATGGAGAATGTGGGACCAACTCGGCCTATGTGCTTTGTACATTGCACAAAAAACTGTAATTATACAATACATATATGAAAATAATGAAAGTGACCAGCAGCAGCCAACAACCCTCAAGAGCCACCTTGAGTCTGGCCTGGTGTTGACCACCCAGTCCTGTACCTGACCCAGGAGAAAGCCTAAGGGGGGAAAGAAAGGGGAACTCAATAGTGCCCTGATTAGGTGTGTCATTATAGTGGAAAAGCACCTGTGAGAGAGAGGGGGATCATGAGTAGGGACAGCAACGGTGTATTTGGTGAACACGCCGGTCAAGATGGGGACATTCTGTAATCCATTCTTGGATGGCTCCAACACTGCGATATCTATGGTAAGATCTAAATTGGCCTATATGAAGTGGCCCATTAAACTGTGGTGGTGGCTTAGAATGTTTTGCAACATGGCAATGATTTCACTCTTGGCACAACCACTGCTTTATGTCCGAATACATCCCAGACAGGTGACAGTGCTGTCGTACCAGTTCAGTGATACACTCAGTGCAGCAATGAAGAACTTTATTCATCAAAAAAGAGAGAATTCCAGGGGAGATAAAGCGCTGTGTGAGCATGTTTAGGTGATAGTTTCCCAATTGAAATGTTTTTTTGTTTTTTTTTAGACAACACTCCCCCAAACACTATTATCTTCGTTCATCATGGGACCAGGTGCATCTACCACATTTTGTTACCACATAAAGAAAGTTTCTGTGGTAATAAACTTTCTGTGTAGATAACCACACAAATTGTCCTGTGTTCACAACATTAGAGCAAGTGATGATCATGCACAATGACTGTTCATTGTTCTGTGCGATTTAGCAACTCAAATGCAACCCAACAGCTAGACTAGAAGGGCTGAATGAAGAAAGAAACTGTGTCAGGGACTTCAATCCATTAAAAAATTTGACATGAATGTTTAGATTCAGCTGGTATTTCGTCACTGACACAGTCTGATTTTGCTGTCAACGTAGATCGCAAAGCCAGGATACAGTGGCTCAGTGAATGTGGTGTGTATTTTGTGCAGAAGAGTCATTGTATCAGAGACACTGTAGAAAGACAGAGTTCCTGTCTTGTGATCAACATACACTCCTATTCTAGAGGTGGAGGTTGGCTTATGAGGGAGTGACATTTGATTATTATCATGTCTGAAAGTGTAGCCATATGAACAGCAGTTCAGTCTCCAGGACTTGTTATTGTTTCCTAGAAGACATTCAATAGCCTCTCCTTTCCTTCTGAGCCCTTTGTATGATACAGCAATGAAAACACGTGATCCTGACCACTCCACCTCCCAGTAGCAGCGTTTAGATACAGCTTCTCTACACAGCACCTGTTGCCAATAATCAAATCTGTCTGGATGGTAAGGATATGAATGATTCAAATTAGGGCAACATTCTCCAACTCTGTTTCCCTCAGACAGTGTGAGGTCATTATGAGCAGTGTTGGGATCCAGGGTTAGCTGGCAGGCATCTGAGGGAGGATAAAACATGACTCATTGAGCATTGGTGATTAGTGGCATATTGGTTTAAATTATTACTTTTAATTAATTTTCATGTTCATTACAAGATAGTACGTTCTCCTTTTTTATATGCGTGTTTGTATATTGTATGTGTGTTTATGTATTCTTACATGCAGTACATAGTATGTGTGTATATCATACACTTACATGCCAGGAAATCCTTTCTGGTCGTGGGCTCCGGCAGTGATAGAAAGCTAACAAGCTCTGCTGTAGCGACAAAGACACACCCATCAACAACCACAACTTTCTGAGTCACATCAACATTGTATTCAGAAGTGATGTTTTCAAAGTCAGGGCACTAATACGTTTCATACCAGTTTTAGAAATGGCCTTTAGTCCCTGCTGGAGTGAATCCTCGAGGCTCTTCCTGAGCTGAGAAAGTCTTTCTTTTACTTCATCAAAAGACAGATCTGTGTGGACTTTGTGTCTGGGTGAGTTGTAAGGAGCAGAGGAGGAACAGAGAGACTGGAAACAACAATGAGACAGAAATTTAGCCAAATGTAATTTAACAAACCTTCCTCCAGGCCCTTCTGGAGCATTTTGGCACAGACAAAGTAATCCAGTAATAATTATATTTTGTTTTATTTTAAACAATTGAGGTGCAGGAGACTAAAGACCCAGCCACTCTGACATGTCCAGCTCCAGTCTAGTCCTAGTCAGATTAGACCTAATGCAAGCAAAATGGCACTGATGTAAGAGGTTATACATTTGATATTTAAAATTATATAACAATCAGAATATTTCACTATGGGGCATTGTGTAAATAAAGAAGAGTTGCCTTGGTTACCTTTTCTTCTCTTTTATGTTTACCTCATTACTAAAGAGCACCTGAATAGGAAACTGGTGTTTTGACTGACAGGTAGAGCGGTCTCAACAGTGAGTTTTTACAGAACTGCATAAATCAACTAATCTCTTCTGTGATAATGAATCATTTCTGAGTAGTGACAGTACCTGAAGGAAACAAATGTGGTTGTCAGTGTGTGAAAGCTGCTCCAGCTCAGCATCTCTCTTCTTCAGCTCAGCAATCTCCTGCTCCAATTTCTCCACGAGTTCTTCTGCTCGACTCACTTCAGCCCTCTCCTGATCTCTGATCAGCTCTCTCACCTCAGAGCGTCTTTTCTCAATGGAGCGGATCATTTCAGTAAAGATCCTCTCACTGCCCTCCACTGCTGCCTGTGCAGAACTCTGTTTGGACACAAGACAAGACACAAGTCATGAATTGCTACAGCAGTCTCTTGTTATTTCCTCTGGATGATACAACTCACCTGCAGAGTTTTCACAGCCTGTCTCAGGTCCAGAAGTTCAGTCTCTTTTTCCTGGATTATCCATTGGGATTTTCTCAGAGTATCACCCAACGATTTCTGTGAACATGTGAATCTACTAAGAATGATGTATTTCATGCATTGAAAGAATAAAACATATCATGTATTAGTACAGATAAAAATCACTGTAGTCTTACTTACTTTCATTATTTAAAAAAAACGTAAATGTAACCATAACCCTAACGATGTTGATGTATCAAATGTGGGATTGAAATCAAGAAATTAGTCTGGAGAAGAAAACTGAGAGTAAAGTCAGAGAATGCTGCTGTTATTCACATTCACGTGTTTATCAGTGCAAAATAACATATTTTAGCTGGAAGGACTTTGTCAGTATCAGGAGTACCGGCTAAGCGAGTCTCACCTGTTTCTCAGTTCTCTCTGCTGCAGCTGAAACTGTATCATGTCCTTTATGTTCATCCATGACACACAGCACACATATGCATCTCTGATCAGTGCGACAGAAGACCTTTAGTAGTTCATCATGATGAGAGCAGATCAGATCTTCTAGTTTACCAGCAGCTTCAATCACTTTGTGTTTCTTCCCTGGGTTGAGATCATTATGAACTCTGAAGTGAGTTTCACAGTAAGAGGCCAGACACACCAGACAGGACTTGACTGCCTTTCGTTTTCTCCCAATGCAGACATCACACTCCACATCTCCAGGTACAGCATAACAGTGAGCAGGTGGAGCAGCCTGGAGTCCCATAATCCTCAGCTTCTCCACCACTTCAGCCAGCATGGTGTTTCTGCCCAGAGCTGGCCTTGGTGTGAAGGTCTGTCTGCACTGTGGACAGCTTTGGACTCCCTTCAGATCTTCCTGATCCCAGCAGCTCTTGATACAATCCATACAGTAACTGTGTCCACAAGGAATAGTCACAGGATCCTTCAGTAGATCAAGACAGATTGGACAGCTAAACTGGTCCTGACTCCATACAACACTGGCCTCTGCCATTTTGGATTACTCTCTGTCTGTCTCTGTGTATTTTCCTCTTTCTCTCTGTTCCTGTCGTTCACTGTTGTAAAGTATTCCTGACAGTCAAGTAAGAGGTAGACACTGAAGGGGTGCTAATTTTCAACAATAAATAACGCAAGACAGTTTCCTAATTTCTCTCAAAATTGAAGGACAATCATCAAGAAATACACATGGCAATAATTCTGAAAAAACTAAATAACAAAGAAACTATACATAGAAGGCCATGCATTAAGTCTCTTGATGCTTTAGTCCATTATGAGGTTGAACAAAGGAGGGCCCAAAGAGAAAAAGTAGGCCTTCAAACAATATCCAGCCCTTGTTAAGCAACAAACTAAAAGCTTGGTGTCACCCAAAAAAAAACTCTTCTCTTGCAAAAAATTGTATAAAAATCAAAGTGCAGTGTATTCCAATGAGCCCCAAACAGGCAAGTAAGAGAGAATATACTCCAGAAACTTGGCATAGGTTTTACACACACAATGGCTTCTCCACCTGCTAGGAAAGTCTTCCAGGTGTCCCACAGATGCATTTCTTTCCTGCTTCCTCAGGTGTGCTTTTTATTAGAAAACTTAAAAGTCCCACTTCCTGTTAGAATCAGTAAAAGTCCTGATAGCAATTATACACAGGAAAGTAAATAAAATATATAATTATACAGGGAAATACATAAAGAATAGAATGTCACCATTTGCCAGTAACTTAGAAGTAAAGAATAGATTTCCCTTTAGGACTTAGGGTTATCTAACCCGCTAGCCTCCATCCCTAATACTTCAACACCTTAACATACTCTTTGTTACTTAACTGGGGTGTGTGTGTGAGGTTGTGAACTACGTCCTACTGAGTCTGTGGCAGTGTCACAGCATCAAATGAAACTTGTCCACAGTTCTGCAGTTCTTCTTTTTTGTTGTCTTGAATCCACTTTACACCTTTCAGTCCTTCATTGTTATCATGAATAGTCCACTAGAACCATGTGTCTTTGCACTAATGTCACAGTTGTAACCATACTGTCCATACTGTCAGTCCGCACTGGTTTTCTCTGTCATCACCCATCACAGTTTTGTGTATTTGGTGTTCTGAAGAGAACTCTCATCACATTTTGGCACTTGATGCAGATTCTCAGACTCCAAGAAAGGAAGGACTCTGGTGATTTTATTAAGCCACTGGTGATTGTGTTGTGGTTTGGTGAAATGTTTGTCTGTCCGCGCTGTCCTCTCGGTCTTCTTCTTAGGGGTCTGTATCACTGGATGCCAAACCAGACATGTCACACACAGGGTGAAGTAGACATAAAAAAAATAGCAAACAAACTTAAGTGAGCACTGTGAGGGACCGGGCGGTCACCCCACGTTGTTTTGGGAGGTCGCGACTGGACTGGGTGGTGTAGTTGGGAAGAAGGGTGCAGGAGATGGTGGCTTCCATATAAAAATATATCCTTGTTTATTTTCTCACATGGGGATTCGTTTGTATCCACCCCGAAGACACGTATATATACACAAATTAAACAAACACATAGTCAAAACACAAAGATGGCTGCACTTCAAGTGCTACAAACCCAAAAGGAGAACTAGGCATATTATTGAGGCATCGATTCATTATTCACTTCAGATCACCAATCACAAGTACACTTGGAACATTTCACAATAGCACAGTTCACTAGTCTCAAGCACAAGTTCAGAAGGAACATATTCAATACACTGGTTCACTAGGAACATATTCACAGAGCACAGGTTCACACATCTCACTAGTCTCAAGTTCAGAAGGAACATATTCAATACACTGGTTCACTAGGAACATATTCACAGAGCACAGGTTCACACATCTCACTAGTCTCAAGTTCAGAAGGAACATATTCAATACACTGGTTCACTAGGAACATATTCACAGAGCACAGGTTCACACATCTCACTAGTCTCAAGTTCAGAAGGAACATATTCAATACACTGGTTCACTAGGAACATATTCACAGAGCACAGGTTCACACATCTCACTAGTCTCAAGTTCAGAAGGAACATATTCAATACACTGGTTCACTAGGAACATATTCACAGAGCACAGGTGAGTATCCACACAGCTAGATACCATCACACTTAGCCTCACAGCAGGTTAGTGTTTTCCAGATTTTTACAGCCTCTCATGCCTGCCTTCAAAGTTCTCCCATGGCCATCTCAAGACAAGTCTCCCCTCATGAACATGAGGCACCCTTTAAAAAGGCACAGCCACTTGGGCTTGATTATGTCCAACATAACATTGGCATCAGGTGAGCCAGGAACCCACCATTATGGGGGAGGAGTCCAACAGTCTTAAAGGGCCCCATCCCTTTTTGTCTTGGTGAGGAGGGGAAGAATTCACCTTCTCACAAGCACACAAGCAAAATGCCAATGAAAAGGGAGGGCAGGCGAGCACAAGATCTAGCCCAGGACATATGACCATTACCTTGAGCAAGTCATCCACAGGGGCGGTGGTATAAACCAGCTCCGTCTGTATAGCTACATCTATATGACCCTTCAATGCAGGAGCATAGGAATTCAATGGGGGCAAAACTTTGCATGTAGGCTTTGCCAAAACAAAACAGTTCCTTTCCCTGATTCAAAAAAAGAAAAAACACTGTTCCATAATGCAGTTGAGACCTTTCTTTTGTTACCATATCAAGTTAAGTGAACCTACAGTTAGGTAACAGGCTAGTTTGGCTGGTGACTAGCAACACTAACCAGAAATGTTTAGAACTCGTTCAGTTTAATCCTCACACGAATGCAGGTGATCCAGTTTAACTGTCATGTCTTATAGACTAGGCTAGGCTATTTCACCGTGCTCCTTTTGGCACATTACCTCCTCTGCTTCCAGTGGTTAATCCACAAAATAATTGTGGTGATACAGTGAATTGTGGCATTTCCAAGCCTTCAAAGAGCAAGATTATGCCAGCAGTGTTTGATGCCATAATTTCCCTTGGCTGGATTTCCAGTTGTAATAAGATCAACAGACTGCACCCACATAGCAATGAAATCACCATCACACAACAAATGTAATGTCAACAGAAAGGAATTTCATTCCATCCATGTTCAGATCATCTGCGATGCACACTAGACCCTGTTGGTGCCCTGGGGCCTGGAGGACTGCATGAGTCCCTTAGCCAACTCCAGGACCCAACAGGAGCAGACTTATAACCAGGCCCATGTACACTCTAGATCCACTGTTGAGCGTGCAGTAGGCCTGCTGAAAGGTTGATGGCTTTGCCCTTCTAGCACGGGGTGCACACTGCAGTATTGGCCTGGAAAGTCTGCCACATCGTCAGGGCTTGCTGTGTGCTCCACATCGTGATCAGAGCCCCCATGCCTGACAAAGATCCTTACCACCTCCTAATGCCGCTTTCATTCAGGCGAGCGCTGAGGTCGTACAGCCTAGCACTGGGGCCATACAGACAAGCACTAGGGCCATTCAGACGAGTGCTGGGGCCATACAGAGATTTTAGGGAAGTCTGCCTATTAGCCAAGCTTGGCAAACATTAGAGAAAAGCATTTATTCTGCAGTATGGTCACAAAGTATTATTATTTAAAATATTAGTTAACAGTCTAAGGTGTATTAAACATTTGGGTTGCACAGGAAGCTTGTTTTACTTGTTGATTTTTTTCCATGAATACATTGGAAACATTGGTCAGTTGATTTATTTTACTTATTACTTTGGTTGTGTCCTCTTGTTTTGTAGAACTGTATCAGTCAGCACTCAGTCAGTCACTGTCTCCATGTTCAGTGATATTAGAGAGACCTGTATCACCAATGATGCTGGCAATGTGTGTGTCCAAAGGTAAGAGGAGGTCTGCTCTGCTCTGTCCTCCTATGTTCTCAATGCCATCTCTACTGGTTACTAGTATGTATTATAAAACAAACTGTTGTTAATGTGTGTAATTCTGTTATATTAACCATCAATCAAATGAATATTCCCATCTGCACGTCTTCAGGAAATGCTCTAATGAGAGTGCTTATGTATTCCGGTGTAAGTGAAGAGCAACCTCGGGAGGTCAATCTAGTTGTTAAAAAAGTCAAAGTATCCATTGCTACTTTAAAATTAGTCAACAAAATCTCAAAAACAGGACAGGTACTCTGTTCACCTGTTACAATTAGGTTTCACATCTGTTGATATGTTTGACATGTAACATGACGTTTTTGACTGCATAGATCGACAACAAGAGTAATATTTTTGAAAGATTTTAGTTTATTGCAAATAATACAAATCATAATGAAGAACTTCAATAATCAAAATATATAGGGAGATAAATCTAGGAGACAGAAGTGGATGTGTGAGCATGTGTGCAATGAGAACATCACTACAGTGTTGAAGGGAGACAGAGAAAGTGTCTGTAAGGGAAAAATATGATAACATGGTGTATGGTGACAATAAATTGCATGGCAGTTAATTCATTAATTAATAAATTCCTTACTAAAATATGTTTTTGGGAAATATAACGGTAACTTGACCAAATAGAAAGGACAACCCTCCCTCAAATTTTAATAATAAAATGTCAAATGTATTAAGTACTAGTTCTGCAGATGAAAATAGGCTTGTGCATCTACCACATTGTGATACCACATGAAGTAAGTTTCTGTGTTAATAAACCTTCTGTGCAGGGCACAAATTGTCCTGTCGACACAACATTAAAACAAGTGATGCTTTTGCATAATCACTGTTCATTCTTTTGTACAATTTAACAACTCAAATGCAACCCAACAGCTGGATGAAAAAAAGAAACTGTGTGTCAGAGACCTCTATCCATAAATATTTAACATGAATGTTTTGATTCTACTGGTATGTTGTCACTGACACAATTTGATTTTGCTGTTAGGATCGATGTAAAAGCCAGGATACAGTGGGTCAGTGAATGTGGTGTGTATTTTGTGCAGAAGAATCATTGTATCAGAGACACTGAAGAAAGACAGAGTTCCTGTCTTGTGATCAACATACACTCCTATTCTAGAGATGGAGGTGGAGGTGGGCTTATGAGGGAGTGATATGTGTTTATTATCATGTATGAATGTGTAACAAGATGAAGAGCAGTTCAAACTCCAAGACTTGTTATTGTATCCTAGAAGACAATCATTAGCCCCTCCTTTCCTTGTGAGCCCTTTGTATGATACAGCAATCTGAACATAATATCCTGACCACTCTACCTCCCAGTAGCAGTGTTTAGATACAGCTTCTCTACACAGCACCTGAGGACATGTATCAAATCTGTCTGGATGGTCAGGATATGAATGATTCACATTAGGGCACCTTTCTCCAACTCTGTTTCCCTCAGACAGTGTGATGATATTATGAGCAGTGTTGGGATCCAGGGTTAGCTTGCAGGCATCTAAGGGGGGATGTAACATGACTCATTCAGAGTGGTAACTAAGGGCATAATGGTTTAAACTATTACTATTGATTATTTAATTATTATGTGCACCTCCAGATAGAGCAAGGCACAATGTTCTCCTCTTGTATATGTGTGTATTTTGTATGTGTTTATGTTTTTTGTACATGCAGTACATGTGTATCATATACTTACATGCTAGGAAATCCTCTCTGGTCGTGGGCTCAGTTAGTGATCGAAAGCTAACAAGCTCTGCTGTAAAGACAAAAAGCCACCTATCAACAATCACAACTTTCTGGGTCACATCAACATTGAAAACATTGCTTCTGAATACAAAGTCATGGTACTAATGTGGTTCATACCAGTTTTAGAAATGTCCTTAAGTCCCTGCTGGAGTGCACCCTAGTGTCTCCCCGAGCTGAGAAAGTCTTTCTTTTACTTCATCAAAAGACAGATCTGTGTGGACCGTGGGTCTGGATGAGTTGTCAGGAGCAGAGGAGTACCAGAGGGACTGGAAACTCTACATTAAGACAGAAAATTTGCCAAATGCCATTTAAGCAAAATAAACCTTCCTCCCGGCACTACTAGAGCACTTTGGCACGGACCAAGGCATCCCGTGCCCTGCCACATAAATATAGACACCGGAATTGGTGTGAAAATTAGGTTCTAATCATTTTTTATTACAACAAGTGAGATGCAGGAGACTAAAGACCACGTCCACTCTGACATGTCCAGCTCCAGTCTGGTCCAATCTAATTCTAGTCAGATCAGATCTAATGCAATGAAAAATTGCACTGATTGGCGTTATGAATATAATGTTTGATATAATACCACAATCACAATGTTTCTGCATGGGGCATTGTGTAAATAAAGAGTTGCCTTGGTTACCTTTTATTCTTTATTATGTTTACCTTATTACCAAAGAGCACCTGAATAGGAAACTGACGTTTTGACTGACAGGTAGAGCGATCCTAACAGTTACTTTTTACAGAACTGCATAAATAAACTAATCTCTTCTGTGAAAATGCATCATATCTGAGAAGTGACAGTACCTGAAGGAAACAAATATGGTTGTCAGTGTGTGAAAGCTGCTCCAGCTCAGCATCTCTCTTCTTCAGGTCAGCAATCTCCTGCTCCAGTTTCTCCATCAGTTCTTCTGCTCGACTCACCTCAGCCCTCTGCTGATCTCTAATCAGTTCTGTCACCTCAGAGCGTCTTCTCTCAATGGATCGGATCATTTCAGTAAAGATCCTCTGACTGTCCTCCACTGCTGCCTGTGCAGAACTCTGTTAGGACACAAGGCAAGACACGAGACATGAAGTGCTACAGCAATCTCTTTTTATTTCTTCTGGTTGATACAACTCACCTGAAGAGTTTTCACAGCCAGTCTCAGGTCCTGCAGTTCATTCTCTTTTTCCTGGATTATCTGTTGGGATTTTCTCTGAGCATCACCCAACGATTTCTGTGAACAGGTGAGGCTATTAGAGTTGTGTATTTCATTTTTTGAAAGAATAAACAATATCCTGTATTAGTACTGATAAACTCACTTTCATGATTAAAAAAGTAAGAAGTCATCAACATCAACAGTTTGACTATTTTCATTTAACCATAACCCTGAACCCTAAAGATGTTGATGTGTCAAATGTGTGATTGAAATCAAGAAATAAGTTTGAGGAATAAAGTCTCAGAATGCTGCTGTTATTTTCATTCATGTGTATCAGTGAGCAATAACATATTTTAGCTGGAAGGCCTTTGTCAGTATGAGGAGTACAGGCAAAGTAGGTCTCACCTGTTTCTCTGTTCTCTCTGCTGCAGCTGAAACTGTATCGTGTCCTTTATGTTCATCCATGACACACAGCATACATATGCATCTCTGATCAGTGCGACAGAAGACCTCCAGTAGTTTATCATGATGAGAGCAGATCAGATCCTGTAGTTTTCCTGTGGCATCGATCACTTTGTGTTTCTTCCCTGGGTTGAGATCATTATGAACTCTGAAGTGAGTTTCACAGTAAGAGGACAGACACGTCAGACAGGACTTGACTGCTTTTTGTTTTCTCCCAATGCAGACGTCACACTCCACATCTCCAGGTCCAGCATAGAGTGGGCCTGGGAAAACATATTTAAATCTTGTCTTTTTTATCATATCTACCATGTCAGCCAGCATGGTATTTTTCCCGAGGACTGGCCTTGGTGTGAAGGTCTGTCTGCACTGTGGGCAGCTGTGGACTCCCTTCAGATCGTCCTGATCCCAGCAGCCCTTGATACAATCCATACAGAAACTGTGGCCACAGTTAATAGTCACAGGATCCTTCAGAAGATCAAGACAGATTGGACAGCTGAACTGATCCTGAGACACCAAAACATTGGCCTCTGCCATGTTGCTGAAATACACAGACACTCACAGACCCAACGACTGAACAGGAAGCATAAATTGCTTTTGTTTTTTCATGAAGTGGGAATAGTCAGGGCAGTGGGAGTGGCCTCTTAGGTCACATGGGCAGAGCGATACACAGAGACAGGGTCAAGGTAAGGAACAGGGGAAAAGAATGGGGAGGGGAAAACTTCAGTGATTATAGGTTTGTTTGAATGAATTGAAAGGAGAGCAAAGTAGAGTTTTTGTTTAGATTTTAGATTTCAACCTGCATATCTGCACCACTGGCGAATGTAAATGCTTAGTGGAATGGCAGATTTATAGAGTGCTGCTTCATGTATCAAGTTGTTAGATCGAAACAGGCGGTCTTTTATCAATATATCAGCAGTAATGATTAACTAGTCTGTAGATTTTCTGTCTTTAAAAATGAGTTTTGCACCCTTAGGGTGCAGGCAGAGAGTGGACCACCCCATAGAGTGCAATATAGGTCAACAATTTAGACCCACATTCTCAATGCACTTGATAGGTCTTTTTAAAAAGGCGACTGATTCATGCCGTCTATAAATGCTATTCAGAGATGTTGTCTGCTGTTCTTGTGTTACCACAGCGGTGTCCTGTCTTGTGGTTTAGACCACTAGACCAGTTAACTGGACATCAATAAAATATTGTTTTAGATATGTGATCAGCCTTTAGTAGTGTAAATATACTGTACTTATCTTCAGATGTAATGCTTTGTGTAAAGGAGCCCTCTTCCAAGATTAGGAATGATGCTTTAGTGCTGATGGAACCCAATACTGCTGTCTTCCTGTTGTGTCAGACATGCACTGAGTGCTTTATTTTTGTACCATCTTACTCTGTTACCCATGCCCCTGGATATTTACTCTGTCTTTGTCTCAGTACGAGCAAATAACTGAGATCTCACTCATTAGCATTCAAATGGCTTATGTAAGAATCTAAGTTGTCCTGTAGCATTTTAACTCCTTTCCCCCAAATAGCCTCCTTCTTGCTATGAACAGCCCTCCCCCTTCACCTTTGGACTTCTGTACTGTACTGTCCACACATGTATGGAGATATGGACAGAAGTTACTGTGTGAGACTTAATATGGGTTATTTGACAGTGAGTTTTTCATAAACCTTCTTTCTCACCTGGACAACAGTGGAAATGTTTAGGGTAAAACTATATAAAACTAAACTTAACCTGAGTAACTCGTGCTTGCAACAGGGATAGTGACAGGACGTGGCCAGCAGAGGGCGTAATATATCTGTGCCTAGAAGTGTTTTTTTCACTCTGGCATATGAGGAGAAACCGATGAAGGTATGAAGGTGCTCTGTCACTGTGTGTTAGAACATCACTCCTCCTGTCTGTATCTACTGTGGCAAGTCACACAGGCATGCATTCATCTGCAGGGATCAGGGATGTATGGCCACAGCTTCAGTGTGTCATATTCAGTATAGGTGTAACTAAGCTATACATTAAGTCAATTTCTCAACACATACCACCACCAGCTTCTGGATCCATTCCTTAATGAAAACACAGGGATATGAATAGTTGTGCAAGCAGTATATTAATAAGTCATTCCTTTGTTTATGTATTTGCTTATTATGTTCCTACAGTGGCACTGTGCAGTATGTGTGTGTGATTATGTGTTTTATGTGTAAACTTTAATCAGTAACATGCATCTTCAATAGTGGATGTTGTACAGGCAACGACTCTCAAGCACACACCATATTCACTATTTATTCACATTTCATATGAAAGTTTACGCCCTCCAAAAAGGGCGATGAAAGAACTATGCTGTGTAAAGTACTATGCACTACAGTTGCATTACATATTAGAACACTTTTACAAACTGGATTAGAAAACCAAAACATGCATTCAGAACTGGTTAATATAGTCTACATGGTATAAAGTCTATTAACTATAGGGAACTTAACAACTGATAACGATATCAATGCTTTTCTGACTGTATTTGTGCTTCCAGTGTATTTCATTATCCTGCAGCTTTTCCTGACATATAACTGGGACTGTGGCAAATAGCAATCTCTGCATGGCTGGTGCTTTTGTCAAGAAGAAAATATGTCCAAAAATCCAAAAGTAAATAGAAATATGATATCCAGGGATACATACATTATCTCTATTCAAAATACTGTATCTAAGTCAGTATTTCAGTGCTTGTGTGCTGTCATTCCTGATATTAAGATGACTTCAACTGACAAAACATTACCTTTGATCCATCTCCAACCCCAAATCCTGGATAGAGTGGTTGGGTAAATGTGGTCTGGACTTTGTGGATGAGGTTCATCCTTTTGCCAGAGACACCGTAGAAGGACAGAATCCCTGCCTTGTGATCCACATACACTCCAATTGTGTGGGAGCCGGGGCCTGTGACGTTAGTCCCAGCATTATTGTGTCTAAACTGATAAGTTGAAGGGGTGCAGCCCAGACTCCAGGACTGCTTATTGTGTCCAAATACGCACTCATCTCCTCCTTTCCTGCAGACGTCTTTGTATGAAACTGCTATGTAAACTCCTTTACTCCCACTCCACTCAACCTCCCAGTAAGCTCGTCCTGACACCCCTTCTCTACAGAGCACCATAGACCTGTTGTCAAATCTCTCGGGATGGTTGGGATAATCATAGTGAAGAAATGTTTTCGTAACCTCTTTGTCAGCCAAGCAAAGTTTCTTATTGACTGTGTTCCTATCAAATGTGAGTTGGCAGGAATCTGAGGGACACAAAATTGCAAAATACAGTTTAGTTACAAATACGAATTATTGGATTAATCATGAACCACACTTGTAATCATACACTTTGGTGTATATTTTAGTTGTGAGTGTGAATATTTGAAAGATTCTCACATGTCAAAAAATCCTCCCTGGTCTTTGGCTCAGGACATGGGATGATAGCAGCAAGTTTAGCTGAAAACACAACAAAGAGTTTTTTTGTTGTTGTTATTTATTACATATTTAAGTTAAGCTTGTTATTTAAGGCGTATTTTTATAGTTACAAATATGAATTATTGGATTAATCATGGACCACGCTTGTAATCATTCACTTGTATTTTTTTTAGTTGTGAGTGTGAATGTTTGAAAGATTCTCACGTGTTAAAATATCCTCCCTGGTCTTGGGCTCAGGACGTGGGGTGATTACAACACGTTTAGCTGAAAACACAATACATGTTTATGTTGTTGTTATTTAAGACATGCATATGTTTAAGTCCAGTGAATGTCTTCATGAAATCACACTACTTCATACCAGTGCTAAGTGCTGTGTGGAGACTCTGCTGAAGCTCAACTTGGAGTCTTTCTCTCAGCTGAGACACAGGTTTCATCACTTCTTCATAGGACACATCAGTAGAGATGACTGGCCTGGGTAAACCCTCAAACTCAGGGGAGGAACAAACAGACAGGAAACTCTATAAAGACACACATTGAATCAAGTTAACAACAGGACACGGAACACTGCTAAATCACATTCATCATTGATAAATCACATTCAACAAGTTATATTACCTGGAGGAAATTAATGTGATCATCACTGTGTGAAATCTGCTTCAGCTCAGCATCTCTCTTCTTCAGCTCAGCAATCTCCTGCTCCAGCTGTTTCATGAGTTCTTCAGCTCGACTCACCTCAGCCCTCTCCTGATGTCTGATCACCTTTGTCAACTCAGAAAATCTCTCAATTGAGCGGATCATTTCAGTGAAGATCCTCTCACTTTCCTCCACTGCTGCCTGAGCAGAGCCCTATCAAAAAACAAAAATAATCCACAAGTAAATGTGTCACCAGTAGTAATAAATGGTATTCATATTGCATTAGTAGTCACTCTGCACAGGGAGTCAGTGTGACTGGTCTGGACTACTTGAGGGCAGGCGCGTATCAGACGGGGGGGATGAGTACGATGCATCCCCCTCACTTCTATTGGAAGGCCATTCCATCCCCTCCACTTTTGTTCGTCAAATCCTCACAAAAATCAGCTTTTGTAATACAAAATAGTAAACGTTCCCCTGTTGTATGCAATTTAAAATGGTTGCTATGATTGCATCCCTTTGTATCAAATTATCACTCTGTAAATCCCAGCGCTACAATTGACGTTAGGTAGACTAAACAGCTTGCGCAGCCTGCAGAAAGCGCTGGCAGCGGTGCTCCCGAGACCCGACTGCCTGAGAGCTCAGCGCGGTGATCGCGGTCATTCAAGCAGTTTGCTGTGCCTAACTGTTTGTGCTGCATACAGACTTGACGCCTTCAATGAAAAGGTAGAATTGAATCACTGTTTTAGATCAGCATCATTCACTGCCTGTAATGAAGGCAACATTTTCAGGCATATTAAGCGATTAAAGCGATTCATTATTAATCATTAATAGATGCAAGGTTCATGGCTCTCTATTCAAGAGCTAGTTACCTCCTAGCATAAGATCCCATTCATTCTTCCGACTGGAACTAAGCCTACTTTAGTTTTAAAACTGTTCTCTTTTTTCGTGCAATATAGCCAATCAATAATGCCGAAAAGAAAAAGACAGGGGACTATAGACGGCTTTTTCAAGAAAAAACAAGTAAGTTGACTTCTCTCCCTCTGCAGACACTGACGTGCTTGCAAGTTGCAATAGGCTATCTGTTTCGAGTGCTACCGCGGTTGGGATGCACAGGTTTGACTAGGGCTACAGGTAGCCTTTACGGAGAGTAGAGATCCTCGTGCGATTCGTCATTTTCAAACCTTGAGAAAACGCACTTCAATCTACAAGGTGTATCACTCAAAATATACACAAAGTATGTGTCACAGCAATCAATTTAGGCCTACTGGTTTGTCACCGCAGAGATTCTCAAACTGACATCAGTCTGTGAGAAGCCCTGCAACAGTCACTGAATGAATGTGAATGCAAGTCTTATTTTTATAATGTTTTGTCGATTATGTCAATACTAAAACATCATAATTCAGATCTTTGTAGAACATAATATCTGAAAATGTGCCCAAACTAATTCTTGCACTGGCTTAACATGGCTATAGCCTACTACATGATATGCACACTGTATGGCTAAAGGTTTTTGTACAGTATATCCACTGTAGAATGCAATATTGACACATCTGTCATAGAGCAGTATCCTGTTACTTAGAATTATATCAGACACGTTTTATTTTCAGTTACTGTATAATCAGTAAGACCACACCATAAACACAGAAGCCCAACATTAGCCTATACATAGATCATAGATAGGTCTCAGCATGAAATGGAGAACATTTGAACTTGACCACTGGTTTGACAGCCTGCACTCTGTGTGTCACTACATAATAACATCACTACATACAAGTAACAAATGCTGTAGCCAAATGTCATTAGAGCTACAGTTATTGAACATTCATGCAACAGCCTCAAGTGGCTTTACAAATGTGTTTTGTCTCTGCTCATTACGACAAACTAATTGTTCTGCAATCATTTTCCTGTCCAACAGATCCAGCTTGTGCTTTTGAACATAACACACGGTTACACTGTTGAGACATGTTTGTGTCATTGTACTTCGCATCCATGTTTTCAGCCTTCAGAGGCTGCTGAAGCTCCTTTCAGCTTTATCACACAGTGTGTGTGTGTGTGTGTGTGTGTGTGCGTGTATCAAACAAACACACAATGAGTCATACACACACACACACACACTCACACACACACACACACACACACACAGTGTATCTGCTCGCATTTCTTCCATTTTGTAGGCCTAGATGTATGTAAAAGTTCATATAATTGATCATCGCTATTTGGAATGATTATTTCTTCGCCTGTTCCAGAACACCCCCACTTTTGGAAAGCTTGATACGCCCCTGCTTGAGGGGATGCATAACTGTCCTCCTGTGGCAGCGCTTACCTTCAGAGTGTCCACAGCCTGTCTCAACTGATCCAGTTCCCTCAACCTCACACTGATTCTCTCCTGACATGTTGTGCGAGTCTTCTCCAGCTGTTTCTGTTGACAGAGGAAGATACTCAGTTGATCATTTTTAGCTTGTAAGTAACTAAGTCACTGATGCATCACTATTTTAGCAGTTGGAAATGTGTATTATAACTGGCACCACACAACGAAGGACGGTCATAGGTGTTTTTGCTTTTTTCAACCAATTTCGACCTTCCCACCAAAGGTCGACGATATTATATACTGGCTGACACATGGCTGATAAACAGTCAAATGTTTGTGTCCCTATATGTGCATTTCCCTTTGTGCTTGTGCTCCTGAAGTGGAAAAGCCTACATGATGTCATGAATTGGCCAATTAGGGTTTTTATTACAGTTTTTTTACAATTGCTAAAACACTAAAACCCATTGGCTGAACAAAGTTCTCAGTTGCCTGAACTCATGAAGCTAATTGTGCAGTCTGTTGTCAATACCTTAAACCATTGCACACGGTAAAACACAATTTGCAGGTCTCACTTAGACTTTTCAGCAAAACTCTAAACACATTATCAGTCTTAAAACACATTCTGCACTCTAATTCACATGTCATCCATACTGGTAAACACAAGTGGCAACAATCAAATACAAATAGAGAACAAATGTCATTGATTGAACACAACCACTCAAAATTGATTTAACTTGTATCAAATGATGTGACACAACCAATATGAGCCAGTTTAGGGAGCAAACAGGTTGTTGAAGGTGGGAAGGAGTAAGTCTGAGAATGAATAGAAGAAACAATGTGAGGGGAGGAGGACAAGTAAACACCACGTTGACTCCTTTGATTTGTGTCCCTTTTACTGTGGTAGTGTATACTGTAGTAGGCCTACAGTGCATTGTAGGCTGTATAAGGACAATACGTAAACAAGTTGTATGGCCCTGAACATTGTGCTTTCTATTTGGTACAGTTACAGTACTGATGGCTCAATAGATTTTGACTGGTTGCAGGTTCGTATCAACAAAGAACAAGACTGAGTTGTGAGTAGTGAGATGCAGGGTATAGTACTACTGTAAGGAGAAAGAACCAACACAAATTAGAGCAAAGAAAAGTAGTAATTTCTGATACATTTGTATAGCTACTATGAGAGAACATGTTGTCATTCATCAAAAGTCAATGATAGATAAATATGAAATTTGTTTTGAGGTAAAAAAAAAAAAATGTACTTCTCCCTGAGAACTATATGTTTTGAACAGTGTGTTTTCTATTTTTTGGTGTATTGTTTACTGACTGCTTGAAAGTGTATAGAATTTTGAACACTTTGTTTATGATTTGACAGCAGTGTTTGATTTTGAGCACAGGTAAAACTGTTTTGAGGCGAAAGTTTCATTTTGCAAGAGGATTCAGAGGTTTTGTAAATAGTACTTGAAGATGAGGTTTTGTCTTTAGAGTTTAGAGAAAATGAGTGACTGTTTCAAGAATGTGTTTTAGCAATTGTAAAAAACTGTAACAGTTCCTTTCCAGCTCTTTCAACAAAATGGCCACCAACATAGGTGATAGTGTATACCCATCCTGTTATTAATGTTGATACTTGTACACCATAATGCAGCATTAACTCTACATTTGGTATTATATTCAAACAAATTCTTGCCTTCAAATAATAGTCCTACATTTTATACATACATGCATATTTTTTTCCAAACTTTGTAAATAAATGCCAAGGACAGTCCTTTAATCAAGCTCATATGAACATGTTGCTCATGCATACATATACATTTCACAAAATACATTGTCCTATAATGAATTTAGGGCCCTGTATATGTTCTTCTCCTGTAGTCCTCAGACGTAGACTATGTCAATATACACACTGTGCATTAAATTAGTCCCATAGCCAGCAAGTTGACACTTTGACAAGAGCTATAGCTATATTTGAGCAAGAGCTATATTATATTCAGGACTACACATAATATGATAATCCCAATCACAGTTTTACCTGTTTCTCAATCCTTTCTGCTGCAGCTGAGACTGTCTTGTGCCCACTGTGTTCATCCATAGCACACAGCAAACATATGCAGGTTTGTTCAGTGCGACAGAAGACCTCCAGTAGTTTATCATGATGAGAGCAGATCAGATTGTGTAGATTTCTTGCGGCATCAATTACTTTGTGTTTCTTCCCTGGGTTGAGATCATTATGAACTCTGAAGTGAGTTTCACAGTAAGAGGACAGGCATACAAGACAGGACTTGACTGCCTTTCGTTTTTTCACAATGCAGACGTCACACTCCACATCTCCGGGTCCAGCATAACAGTGAGCAGGTGGAGCAGCCTGGAGTCCCATAATCTTCAGCTTCTCCACCACTTCAGCCAGCATGGTGTTTCTGCCCAGAACTGGCCTTGGTGTGAAGGTCTGTCTGCACTGTGGGCAGCTGTGGACTCCCTTCAGATCTTCCTGATCCCAGCAGCCCTTGATACAATCAATACAGAAACTGTGTCCACAGTTAATAGTCACAGGATCCTTCAGTAGATCAAGACAGATTGGACAGCTAAACTGGTCCTGACCCCATAAAACACTGGCCTCTGCCATTTTGGGTCACTCTCTGTCTTTCTCTGTGTATTTTTCTCTCTCTCTCTCTCTCTCTCTCCGTTCCTGTCGTTTACTGTTGTAATCTCTTCCTGACAGAGTCAAGTTAGAGGCAGAACTGAGTTTCGTTTCTCTGGAAAGGGTTGAGCCCTGAGGGGTGGGAGTTGCTTCCTAAAGCCTAATTTATACTTCTGCATCCCTCTCCGTCCTCGAAAAAAAAATGGGCGGGCGGGGGCAGGCGGTTGATTCAGAAAAAATTGAACGTACTGGTCGGGCTTACATACTACTCCGACGGCTATGCGTCCTAAAGCCTATTCAACCTATTCAACGCCAGACCGCTGGGTGGGGTAACTACTGTTTGTCGAGCCCGTAGCTACCACATAACCTCTTTATTGGAAGTCATTGATTGTTTTTCCTCCCAACTGTCACTGACATGACACGGATGCTGCTTCAAGACCTGTCGGGCAGGTGCAGTCACATGGGCCTTGGAGACATGTAGCACAGTCAAAACTAACATGTCTAATGCTATATATTCACTTGAGTAGGCAAATGTATCTCCATCGTGGTGGTCATTTTTTTGTGAAAAACATTGCGATTTATAACAAAACGATATGCTTATCTTACATACAATACAGAAACTATTATAAAACGATCCAATAAAATGAATACGTTCTTATTTTCTTTGGTATTTTTGTCACATTCATACTGCAATGATCGCTGGGTAACCTTTGAATAACTACAACGCTATGACAATGCACTCATTGGCCACGAGACGGTTGCCCTTGTCAAAAAGTGGTAACGTGAATGTGTCACTATGAAACAAAGCATGCACACTTCGAACAAAATTACCCCCCAAACTCTGAGGACAGGGCCAGAAAAATAAACCCACGGTATTCATCATACATCATGCAGTGTTATAGTTATATCAGACACACAGCAAGAACATGCATACCTCAACATACAGTTGTGGGACTGCGATTTCAACCATGAATATGTTGGAAAAACACATACATTAGCACACTTACTAATGATCATCTGCCAGGCTCTCACACACGAAAAGTTGATTCCAAAACTCTCGAATTTAAGACAGAGTGGACTGACAAGTAGGCTATGCATTTGTGCTGCTTGTGGGCAGGACAAACCCGATGTGTTTAATCTGCAACGAGACGGTTGCCCTTGTCAAAAGTGTTAGCGTGAAACGTCACTATAAAACAAAGCATGCACACTTCGAACAGAAATACCCGTAGAACTATGAAGTAAGGGGCAGAAAATTAAACCCACTGCAGTCTTCATACCAATCCACATGCAGTGTTATAGTTATATCAGAAACACAACAAGAGAACTAACAACTAACAGACAATGGTTGATGGTGGAGCTGCTGGACTAGTTTGAGTTATAAGCAGAGGACGTGCTTGTAGCGATTTGAGCGACAACTACAACAACAACAACAGAACAGGAGACAGGTGGTACGTACGTTTACTAGATTTTCCGCTAAATCAAGCGTTAGCGTATTCACAATAACTCTCAAAAGTGTGCTGCTAATAAGTACAACGTTGTCGTGCCGATTATGCTCTCACACGCCACCCTCATTGAGGCAAAAGTAATGTTTGACTCAAATGTCTTTCACTGCCGTTTTATGTAAAGTCAGTCATTCTAAATAGGTTCTACACATACATGAAATACATTTCCTATTTAATAGATGCAAAGTAATTATGCTGCCAGCATTACTCCGTAGCAAATTACGTTAGATGTCAGTTGAAGCTGGTTGGAGAAGGCACTTTCAACACCGAGCCACCAGCCAAGAGACCAACAGTGGTCGGGAGAAATGTACTTTTCGAGGGTTTATATAAAATACGGTAGCCCAATGCTGCATGCTGTGCAGCTTTGTAGTTTACCAAAGTCGTACTAAAACATTTTGACAGAAAACAGGAAATGTGAGGTCCTGACATGTGTGATTCCGGAAATGATGTTGTTTGGAAATGGTGTCGTAAACTGGCCAATCACAGCCAAGGGGGTCTCCGACTCTCTCCGTCTCTTTAAGAAAAGTTAGAAAAAAGCGTTTGTCTCCGACCAGCTCTACGACGGCTCTCCGACGGGTCGGATGGGCGGCAACACCTGGGTGAAGGTGTTACCAAGGCGTGCCAAAGTGTCCCTCTACGACCAAATCGGAGAGAATCGTAGAAGTATAAAAATGCCTTAAGTCTGTGAGATGGGAGGAAGTGGGAGGGGCAGCAGTGCAGCAGTGCCGTTAAATATAACCCTGAACCCTAAATCTGTTGCTGTATCAAATGTGGGAATTAAATACAAAAATAAGTCTAAAGAACAAAAACGGACAATAAAATCAGAGAATGCTGCTGTTATTCACATGAATGAGTTCATCAGTGCACAGTGATATTTTAGCCGGAATGTCTTTGTCAGTATCAGGAGTACCGGCTAAGCGAGGCTCACCTGTTTCTCAGTTCATGAGGAGAACATATGAAATGCATTCAATTAAATTGTGATGTCTGCTTTGTGCTGATGGACTGATGCTGGTAGGCTGATTCATGTCAAAAACGAATCTATACAGCGGCAGGACTGAGACCACTCTACCACTCAGACTGAGACCATTCCAATAGGCCCAAACATGACAAAGAAATCATCTTCCAACGCAATATTTCACTTAGCACACTTCAATTAATTTCCCGGCCCTTAGTTTCACCCTGGCATGGAAAAGCACAGTGACAAAGCCAGAGACAGAGGATAGAGATACAAGTCTCATCAGGGGGCTGGGAAGATAAACAACTGGTACAGTGCAGTCCTGGAATGTTTGTTAGAGGCACCATAAACCAACACCTAACCCACACCAAATGAGTAATTACAAGTGGGAGAAGGCGCTCTGTGGTTTTAAAATCAAAAGATTCCCTTCCTGCCTTACACTGCGAACACTGACTGATTCTGGAGGAGCCATTCATTGTGAATCACCAAAACCTCAGGACAGGTATTCTGTTCACCTGTTACAATTAGGTTTCACAACCGTCCATGTTTTTGACCGCACAGATTGACGACAAGATTTACAATTTAAAAGATTTAGTTTATTGCAAATAATACAAACAGCAATGAATAACAACATGTATCACAAAAGGGAAATAATTCTAGAGGAGAGAAGTGGATGTGTGAGCATGTGTGTGAGCATGTGTGTGATGAGAGCGTCACTAGAGTGTTGGAGGGAGATAGAGAAAGTGTCTGTGGGAAAATAAAGGTGATAACATGGTGTATGCGGGCAATAGATTGTATAACGGTTAATTCATTCATTAATGTATTTGACATACTATATTTGGGCTTTCAACATTTATTTATTCCTAACTTAAATAATGTGGAATATTACGGTAACTTGCCCAAATAGAAGGGACAAGCCTCCTACTAACACTCCTGAGGTAAAATTATTTTTTTAGTACTAGTCATGCAGATGAAAAGTAAGCTTGTGCTTCATTCATCTTCTGTCATCATGTGACCATGTGCAGCTACCACAATATGTTACCACATGAAGTACGTTTCTGTGGTAATGAACTTTCTGTGTAAATATGTCTTCACAACATTAAAGCGAGTGATGTTCACGCACAATCAATGTTCATTGTTCTGTACAATGTAGCAACTCAAATGCAACCCAAAAGCTAGGCTAAACGGAAAAAATTAAGAAATAAGCTTTGTGTCAGAGACCTCTATCCATTAAAAATAAAACATGAATGTTTTCCCTCTGCTGGTATGTTGTCACTGACACAATCTGATTTTGCTGTTAAGATTGATGTAAAAGCCAGGATACAGTGGCTCAGTGAATGTGGTGTGTATTTTGTGCAGAAGAGTCATTGTATCAGAGACACTGTAGAAAGAAAGACTCCCTGCCTTGTGATCAACATACACTCCTATTCTAGAGGTGGAGGTGGGCTTATGAGGGAGTGACAGAGGTGTACCATCATGTATGAATGTGTAGTTAGATGAAGAGCCGTCGAACCTCCAAGACTTGTTATTGAATCCTAGTAAACAATCACGACCCACTCCTTTCCTTGAGAGCCCCTTGTATGATACAGAAATGCGAACATTTGATCCTGACCACTCAACCTCCCAGTAGCAGTGTTTAGATACAGCTTCTCTACACAGCACCTGACAATATGAGCCAAATCTGTCTGGATGTTCAGGGTATGAATGTTTCGCATTAGGGCACCTTTCTACAACTCTGTTTCCCTCAGACAGTGTGAGGGCATTTTGAGCAGTGTTGGGATCCAGGGTTAGCTGGCAGGCATCTGAGGGAGGATAAAACATGACTCTTTGAGCAGTGGTGATTAGGGGAATAATGGTTTAAATTATTACTTTTAATTAATTTTCATGTTGTTCATTGCAGGGCAATATGTTCTTTTGTTCATGTGTGTTTGTATTTTCTATGTGTGTTTATGTATTTGTACATGCAGTACATAGTATATGTGTATCATACACTTACATGCCAGGAAATCCTCTCTGGTCGTGGGCTCAGGCAGTGAAAGAAAGCTAACAAGCTCTGCTGTGAAGACAAAAAGGACATTGATCAACAACCACAACTTTGAGTCACATCAACATTGTATTCAGAAGTGATGTTTTTAAAGTCATGGTACTAATGTGCCTCATACCAGTTTTAAAAATGTCCTTTAGTCCCTGCTGGAGTGTATCTTCTAGTTTCTCCCTGAGCTGAGAAAGTCTTTCTTTTACTTCATCAAAAGGCAGATCTGTGTGGACCGTGTGTCTGGATGAGTTTTCAGGAGCAGAGAAGAAACAGAGAGACTGGAAAGTCTACAATGATACAGAAAATGAGCCAAATGTCATTTAACAAACATAAACCTTCCTCCAGTAGGGCCTGACATTTTGGCACAGACCAAGGTATCCAGTGCCCTGCATCATAAATAAAGACACTGGAATTGGTGTGAAAATTAGGTACTGGTCATTTTTATTACAACAATTGAGGTGCAGGAGACTAAAGACCACGTACACTCTGACATGTCCAGCTCCAGTCTGGTCCAATCTAATTCTTGTCAGACCAGATCTAATGCAATGAAAGATGGCATTTATGTCTGGGGTTATGAATGTAACATTTAAAACTTTATAACAAACACATTGTTTCTGCACTGGACATTGTGTAAATAAAGAAGAGTTGCCTCGGTTACCTTCTCTTATCTATTATGTTTACCTCATTACCAAAGGGCACCTGAATAGGGAACTGATGTTTTGACTGACAGGTAGAGCGGTCTCAACAGTGACTTTTTACAGAACTGCATAAATAAACTAATCTCTTCTGTGATAATGCATAATATCTGAGTAGTGACAGTACCTGAAGGAAACAAATGTCGTTGTCAGTGGTTGAAAGCTGATCCAGCTCAACATCGGTTTTCTTCAGCTCAGCAATCTCCTGCTCCAGTTTCTCCATGAGTTCTTCTGCTTGATTCACCTCAGCCCTCTCCTGATCTCTGATCAGTTCTTTCACCTCAGACCGGCTTCTCTCAATGGAGCGGCTCATTTCAGTAAAGATCCTCTCACTTTCTTCCATTGCTGTCTGTGCAGAACTCTGTTTGGACAGAAGACAAGACACATTAAGTTCTATAGGAGTCTCTTGTTATTTCCTCTGGTTGATACAACTCACCTGAAGAGTTTTCACAGCCTGTCTCAGGTCCTGCAGTTCATTCTCTTTTACCTGGATTGTCCGTTGGGATTTTCTCTGAGTATCTTCCAACTGTTTCTGTGAGTAGATGAATTAGAGTTGTTAACGTTTTTTAAAGAATAAAACATATCATGTATTAGTAGTAATAAAGTCACTTTCATGATTATAAAAGTTAGAAGTCATCAACATCAATACTTTGACTATTTTCATTTAACCATAACCATGAACACTATACAAGTATATGTTGCTGTATCAAATGTGGGAATGAAATCAAGAAATTCACTTTAGGATCAAAAACTGAGAATAAAGTCGGAGAATGCTGCTGTTATTCACATTAATGGGTTTATCGGTGCACAATAACACATTTTAGCAGGAAGGCCTTTGTCAACATCAGAAGTAGTGGTTAAGTGATTCTCACCTGTTTCTCAGTTCTCTCTGCTGCAGCTGAAACTGTTTTATGTCCATTATGTTCATCCATGACACACAGCATACATATGCTACTCTGATCAGTGCAACAGAAGACCTCTAAAAGTTTATCATGATGAGAGCAGATCAGATCTTCTAGTTTACCAGCAGCTTCAATCACTTTGTGTTTCTTCCCTGGGTTGAGATCATTATGAACTCTGAAGTGAGTTTCACAGTAAGAGGCCAGACACACCAGACAGGACTTGATTGCCTTTCGTTTTCTCCCAATGCAGACGTCACACTCCACATCTCCAGGTCCAGCATAACAGTGAGCAGGTGGAGCAGCCTGGAGTCCCATAATCTTCAGCTTCTCCACCACTTCAGCCAGCATGGTGTTTCTGCCCAGAACTGGCCTTGGAGTGAAGGTCTGTCTGCACTGTGGACAGCTGTGGATTCCCTTCAGATCTTCCTGATCCCAGCAGCCTGTGATACAATCCATACAGTAACTGTGTCCACAGTGAACAGTCACAGGGTCCTTCAGTAGATCTAGACAGATTGGACAGCTAAACTGGTCCTGACTCCATACAACACTAGGCTCTGCCATTTTGTGGTACTCTCCGTCTGTCTCTGTATTTTCCTTCATCTCTCTGTTCCTGTCGTTTACTGTTGTAATGTCTTCCTGACAGTCAAGTTAGAGGCGGAACTGAGTTACCTTTCTCTGGAAAGGGCAGAGCACTGAGTGGTGGGAGTGGCTTCCTAAGTCTGTGAGGTGGGAGGAAATGGGAGGGGCAGCAGTGCAGAGAGCACAAGAGAACAACACTACCTCATGTTAACCCAAGAGAAGGATTATGGGAAACAGGACACATAGCATAGCACACATTTCATATCACACAGAAAGCAGTAGGTTCAGATCATAAAAAATGGGCTTCTTTCTAGAAAATTAATTTATAATTTTTTTCGAGTCACTGTAGGGGTGCACATTTTCAACAGTTAATAAATCAAGACAATTTCCTCACTTCTCTCAAAATTTAAAGACAATCATCAAGAAATACACATGGTAAAAATTCTGAAAAACCTAAAAACAAAGAAACTATGTATAGCAAATCATGCATTAAGTCTCTTTATGCTTAAGTCCATTATGAGGTTGAACAAAAGGAGGGCCCAAAAAGAGTAGGCCTTCAAACAATATCCAGCCCTGGTTAAGCAACAAACAAAAAGGTTGTCTTACCCAAAAATAAACTCCTCTTCTCTTGCAAAAAAAGGATCTAAAAAATAAAAGTACTGTTATTCCAATGATCCCCAAATAGGCGAGTAAAAGAGAATATACTCCATAAACTGGTCAAAGGCTCCATGCAGAAATCTTCCAGTTTATGTTGTTCAGCACACGCAATGGCTTCTCCACCTGCTAGGAAAGTCTTCCAGGTGTCCCACACATGCTCATCTTTCCTGCTTCCTCAGGTGTGCTTCTTATGAAAACTTAAAAGTCCCACTTCCTGTTAGAATCAGTAAAAGTCCTAATAGCAATTATACACAGGAAAGTAAATAAAGAATAGAATGTCACCATTTGTCAGTAACTTATAAGTAAAGAGAAGATTCCCCTTTGGGACTTAATCTAGCCTCCCTCACTACTACCTCAACACTTTTACATAGGCCCACACTTTATTACTTAACTGGGGTCTATGTGTGAGGGTGTAAACTACGTCCTACTTAATCTGTGGCAGTGCCACAACATCAAATGAAACTTGTCCGCAGTTCTGCACAGTTCTTCAGTACCTTGTTGTCTTGAATCCACTTCAGACCTTTCAGTCCTTCATTGTTATCATGAGAACTAGAATCATGTGTCTTTGCACTAATGTCACAGCTGATCAAGCTTTTCAACCAACATGATTTAGCCATTTATACGTATGTTAGAATAAATCAACAGGACAAGCACTGATTTATCATCTTTTATTACCAAGTATACAAAAAAAATGTACATTCAAATACCACTTGGCTTGACTGACACTGTGTACAGTTCTCAGGTAGATTCCACCCATACTGTCAGTCTGCTCCGGTTCTCTCTGGTTCTCTCTGTCATCACCCGTCAGTTTTGTGTATTAGGTGTTCTGAAGAGAACTCTCATCACATTTTGGCACTTGATGCAGATTCTCAGACTCCAAGAAAGGTGATGTTGTTATTAAGCCACTGGTGAAACTGATTGTGGCGTGGTTTGGTGAAATGTTTACGTCTGTCTGCGGCGTCTTTTCCACTCCAGGAGGGTTACCGGCGCACTGGTATGTGTCTCCCCTCCATCTCTACCAGCTCCATCTCCTTGAGAATGAAGGCTTAGTTTGTCAAAATGGCTTTGCGTGTGTCAATAATCCCTTCGCTTTCCAGCTTGTACTGGGGGTAGGGGGACTTCCATCGTGCTTTTGTCTGACTACTATTAGGGAAAGCCTCCCGATAGCAGCTATCCCTCCACATACAACCGTAGTCTAGGGGGTAGGCTATATCTGGATCCCACTGTCTACCGGAGAATCCCCTAATCTATATGCGTTGCATTGACTGGTTAGTCAGCGGTGTTCGAGGCTAGGTGTCTGGGATGTGCCAGAGGAAGTTGCCAGCTTACCTTGGTATAAGGCTTGGCCAGCCCAGATGAATGACCCGGCGCCGACTAGCCCCGTCGTAGCCGCTATGCGTGGAGAGTTCACAAGTGGGGAGGAAAACAAAAGAAAACAAACGCACCGAAATGTCCGATAGGCAAATAAGTCCCGCAGTTGAGTTACGGCGTCAGAGCTAGGCCGTCTCTCTCTGCTTGCTACGTGATTCCACTCCGCCCTCCTGAGTGCTCCCAGGTGAGCCATTATCACCTGTTGCCTCTTTTCGCTCAGCCAATGAGCAGCCTGTGTAAACCGGCACTCCCCCTGGTGTATGGGATGTGAAAATGGTAGTGTACTGTCTCAGTAATTGCATCTATCTTTGCCTATCGTAACATCCCTCCCCCCTTCAAAAAAAAAAAAATTCTATTTATATATATTTTTTTTAATTCCTTTTCCACCACTTTAAATATTTTTTTTTGTTTTTTTTATATTTTTCTCTAAAATCCTACCTTCTCTAAAACTGCCTTGACAAATGTCTTAATATGGCCCCCCATAGTCACGGGCACACAGCCGTAGTCTAAGTCACATTCGACCAAACATCTTACCCCGTTGCGTTTAAATTCGCGACAAGGCATCCGCAATCACGTTGTCTTTCCCCGGTAAATGTTTAATGACTAGGCTATAGGGCTGAAGTATCAAACTCCACCTGAAAACTCGCTGGTTGGAACCACTGAACTTGGCTAAGAAAGTGAGAGGGTTGTGATCGGTATAGACAATAATATCACCACCTCCTCCCGCCAGATACACTTCAAAGTGCTGCACGGCTAACACCAGCCCAAGCGCTTCTTTTTCCACGGTGGAATAACCTCTCTGATGTTGGTTCAATTTCTTCGAATAATAAGCCACTGGCTTTTCTACTCCTGCGCAGTCAGCCTGCAACAGAACTGCCCCTGTTCCCACATCACATGCATCCACCGCTAATCTGAATGGAACCTCAAAATCTGGAGCAGCCAACACAGGCTCACATGACAGAATGGCTTTGACCTTTTCGAATGCCATCTGACACTGGTCGGACCAAGAAAACTTCACACCTTTACGCAGCAAATTGGTCAGTGGTTCTGTAACCGCAGCGAAGTTGGCCACAAACCTCCTATAAAACCCACACATACCCAATATCCGCATCAACTGCCTGCGGGTGGTTGGAGGCGGCACATCGAGGATGGCCTGGATCTTGGCTGCCCTAGGCATAACAGACCCTTGGCCCACCTGATGCCCTAGATATGTCACTTGACCCTTCCCCAGCTCACATTTAGGCAAATTCACCACTAGATCTGCTATCCCCAATCGATCAAAGAGCTGTTCCATGTGCTGTATATGATCTGGCCATGAGTTACTGTACACGACCACATCATCAATGTACGTAACGGTGTTGGTCAAACCGGACGTAACCTGATTCATTAGCCTTTGAAACGAGGCCGGAGCATTTTTCATGCCAAATGGGAGAACTAAACACCTGTATAATCCCTCAGGGGTAACGAACGCAGACACCTCCTTGGCATGATCAGATAATGGGACTTGCCAATAACCTTTCAACAGGTCAAATTTTGACACAAAGTTGGCTTTCCCAATCTGATCAATGCAATCTTCTAGTCTGGGAATAGGAAACGCATCCGTTTTGGTTACTGCATTCACCTTACGAAAATCAATGCAGAAACGAACAGACCCATCTGGTTTGGGAATCAGCACCACCGGTGAGCTCCACTCACTTTGGGCCGGTTCAACAGCCCCAATGTCCATCATATACTGTAACTCTTCTCTCACAAGAGCACGTTTAGCTGGATGCATCCTATAGGGATGTTGCTTAATGGCCGGAGCATCACCGGTCTCCACATCATGTATGATCAGAGACGTAAGCCCTGGCCTATCTCTAAACAGGGATAGATGAGACTGAACCAGTGCCTTTACATCTTCTTGTTGGAATGGAAGTAAATGTTTCAATAACACATCCAGATCTGCCAAGGCAGCAGAATTCTGTAGCCGAGCACTGACTGGTCCTCGACAGTCTACCTCCGCAGGTTGCTCTGCCTCTGACGGCAAACCACACCCCACCTGCTCACAGGTTGACACGCTACACACACTCTTTTGACTGGAACGTTGATAGTACTTTTTCAACAGATTAACATGGCATAGCTGGGTGGACTTACGACGATCAGGGGTCCCCACCACATAGTTGTGATCCCCTACTCGCTTTACAACCGGATATGGTCCACAGAACCGTGTGCCAAAACCATCCCCCCTCATGGGCATTAGCACAAGCACCTGCTCACCCTCTGAAAAATTCCGCGCTACTGCCTTCTTATCATACTGTTTCTTCATGACTTCTTTGGACTCTTGCAAATTACTACGGGCTACCTCACAGGCAGAGGTCAGTCTGTCCTTGAACACAGCCACATACTGCAACAGACTGCCTTGTTCCTTGGGTTCCAAAAACTTCTCTTTCATGATTTTCAAAGGCCCTCGCACCTCATGCCCATAGACTAACTCAAAAGGGCTAAAACCAGTTGAATCATTCACTGCATCCCTCAGTGCAAACAACAGGAAAGGCATCGCCACGTCCCAATCCCCAGCGCACTGCACAGAAAAAGTCTTGATCATGGTCTTAAGCGTCTGATGACACCGCTCAATTGCTCCTTGTGATTCTGGGTGGTATGCCGAAGACACAATTTGCCTAATACCCAATTCAGACATAACCTCCTGAAAAACCCCAGAAGTAAAATTGGAACCTCGGTCCGACTGCACCTCAAGAGGCAAGCCAAACCTCGAGAAAAATGCAAGCAATGCCTCAATAACTGGTCGCGCCTTAATATTACGCAAGGGTACTGCCTCGGGAAAACGTGTTGTGACATCCATGATGGTAAGCAGATATTCATTTCCTTTCTTAGTTTTCTTAAGGGGACCGACACAATCAATCAACACTCTTGAAAAGGGTTCTTCCACGACCGGAAGTGGTTTCAGTGGCGCTGTGGGGATGGTTTGGTTGGGTTTCCCCACCACCTGACATGCGTGACATGTACGGCAAAACTCCACCACATCTGCACTCAATTTGGGCCAGTAAAAATGTCTAGCAACCCTCTCCTGGGTTTTACGAATACCTAAGTGTCCGGCCATTGGCTTCTCATGAGCCAGTTTTAGGACTTCCTCGCGATAACATACCGGTAAGACAATCTGACACAGCACCGACCACACCTCAGTGGCAGGACGCTTGGGTGGCCTCCACTTTCTTACTAACATGCCATCTCTCAGATAACAGCCCTCTGACAATGTTTCAATTTCCTCCTCAGAGGCAGCGTTTTGTATTAATGTAGCCAGCGAAGGGTCATTTTGTTGTTCTTGAATTAATGTTTCTCGGTTACAAACCAAATCAGCTGACCCCCCCAGCACTCTACCCACTACTGTGTCGCCCAAAGGAAAACCCAACTCATCCTGGGTACCTGGTACTTCTCTTTCTCCATTTCGAGCCTGAGAGCGAGTCAGCACACACGCACTGAACACCTCCGGATATTCTGCCTCCAAGGCCTGTGTTTCTGGGACTTCACATGGTGAACTGCCCACTACTGGGTTGACACAGACTTGATCACCTGCAAGGTCATTGCCCAACAGCAAATGGATGCCCTCTACTGGCAGTGAGGGTACTACTCCTAACACCACCGCTCCAATCACCAAGTTACTCTTGAGATAGAGTTTGTGTAAGGGCACTGCTCCAAATTCACCACCTAGGCCTTTTAACAGCACCGAACTAGTTGCCTTCTGTGTTGATAGCTCTACCACTCCCTCCAGCAGCACAGACTGGGCTGCACCTGTATCCCGTAATATGGTTACAGTGACCTCTGGCTCACCCTCACTGAGAGACAGGGCCCCAGTAGACACAAAACCATGGAATATTTCTGGGGTAGTAGCTACTTGAGTCTTGGTGTTGATAAGCCCCACTGATTTTGGATGGTTGTTTGTTTCCCACCCTGACTGAGATTTCTCCCTTCGCCCGGGACAACTCGATTTCAGGTGCCCTGGTTTTCTACAGTAGTAGCAAATCACTTCTCTCATCTCTCTAGAATCTTTCCAGGGAGGAGATCTAGAGGACCTAAGATTTCTACGATACGACCTATCGCTAGAGGGTCTATAACCATCTCGATCATCAGTGGAGCTACTCTGCTCTGCTGGCCATCTTCTCGCCACTCCAGGTCTTTCTCTCTGCACCACTTCCTTCTGTGTTAATTCATAAGAATCTGCTAGCATAGCAGCTTTACGGAGATTACCTACCTCTTGAGCATTCAGGTACATCCCTATGTGGCCTGGGATACTATTCTTAAACTGTTCTAACAACATTAATTCCTTCAACTCTTTAAAAGTAAAAGTCTCAGAGCCCTTCAACCACCTCTCGAAAACAGCCTCCTGTTGTCTCGCTAGGTCTAAAAATGTTTCTCCGGGTTTACGCCTAAGGGATCTAAACATCTGACGATGCCCCTCAGGAACCACCTCATAAGCCCTGAGAACCACATCTTTGATCACCCTATACTCCGTGCTCTGAGCTGGATCCAGTGCCACATACGCCTCTTGGGCCTTACCGATAAACGCGCTTTGCACCAAGATTGGCCACTTTTCCACTGGCCATTGTAATTCTGATGCTATTTTCTCAAATGCATCAAAAAAAACTTCTACATCATCGGTGTTAAATTTCGGCATCAGTTTCAGACAACAACTCACACTAAACCTGGCTTCATGTGTGCGTTGATATTGACTATCGGTGCTTTTAATTTTTTCACGCTCAACCTCCAGTTTAGCTCGCTCAGATTGACCTTGCTGCTCAATTCTTGCTAGCTCTACCTGCGTTTCCAATTTTTTCAACTCTATCTTCGTTTTTAGATCTTCTGTTTCCGACCCAGTGAGACCAAGCTGTTTAATAATAAAGTCGATCATCTCAAGCTTTTTAAAAGTGTGGTCCATGTCAATATCCTGAAATTCCGCTACCTTGCAGAGCTCTGCCTTGGATAACTTTAACCAATCCTTTCGAACAAGGTCTTTCGAAAAAAACTCCGCTGGATTGAACGTCATTGTGCTATACTACAAATCAAGGAGAGAACAAGTTGTGAATCACAAGCGTCAGACCCCACACTTGCCTCCCTCCTGACTTCACTTTACTCACCACGACGTTAACCACGCCGTGCCAACTCTACATGTGGTACAATCGGCCTCCCATCACTATTATGTCGCCCAAACAGCAATGACCGCAACCAGCTGTTCCCTGCGCGAACTCGCGGTCTCGGAAAAACAAACCTGTTGGTTATCCCCGCTGATTTCACAGCCTAACTATAGTTACACGGCCTAACACAGTTTCCAAACAATCGCGTTGCCACCCGCAGTTGTTTTCACTACACAAGACAATTTACTCACCCTTACCTTTGAATGAACCAACACCGACTAACTACTACTGTTCCACCACGACCGTGGCCTCAATGCATCACCAATCCACCACCGTTTACACGTCAATCTAACTCACAGTTTGAGATCAATCTCGGACGAGCGCCCACTTATTAGGGAAAGCCTCCCGATAGCAGCTATCCCTCCACATACAACCGTAGTCTAGGGGGTAGGCTATATCTGGATCCCACTGTCTACCGGAGAATCCCCTAATCTATATGCGTTGCATTGACTGGTTAGTCAGCGGTGTTCGAGGCTAGGTGTCTGGGATGTGCCAGAGGAAGTTGCCAGCTTACCTTGGTATAAGGCTTGGCCAGCCCAGATGAATGACCCGGCGCCGACTAGCCCCGTCGTAGCCGCTATGCGTGGAGAGTTCACAAGTGGGGAGGAAAACAAAAGAAAACAAACGCACCGAAATGTCCGATAGGCAAATAAGTCCCGCAGTTGAGTTACGGCGTCAGAGCTAGGCCGTCTCTCTCTGCTTGCTACGTGATTCCACTCCGCCCTCCTGAGTGCTCCCAGGTGAGCCATTATCACCTGTTGCCTCTTTTCGCTCAGCCAATGAGCAGCCTGTGTAAACCGGCACTCCCCCTGGTGTATGGGATGTGAAAATGGTAGTGTACTGTCTCAGTAATTGCATCTATCTTTGCCTATCGTAACACTACCAAACAAACCTAACATGAAGAGAAATACCATGGAAGTCATGGATTAATGTACACACATCTAACTTGGTCAATACACTAAACAGAACCCCAAAGGAAGTGTCTGGCTCCTCCTCGCATTAAGTCAAAATAAGTGACCACGACATGTGTGATCAAAGGCTTGGATTTTCCCACAGAATATTTTTTCTCATCACTACATTGGGGGCTGTTGAGGGTTTTGATGATATAAAACAGGACCTCAGGCCTCTGGTGGTTCTGTGACAATATTTGCCAGGTAGTCATTTAAAGGTTTTTTTTTAAAGCACTGTGATAGTTTAAAGTGCAATCATGTGTGACATCATCAGACATAATTTTCCATTTAGGTTCAGTCCTGCTCAATATTTCTCTCAATGTGCATATATTGTCATTAAGCCAGGGCTGAGAATGAGCTTTGGGTCGACACTCCCTTATAAGCGCCATAATGTCAAGAACTGAAGTACAACTAGCTCATCAACGCCTGACTGAGAATTACACTAATAAACTGGTATCTCTACAACAAATGTGCTGCTTATTTAGGCCAAACAATGGTGCTGCTTATCCTTCTTGTATTGTAATGGCAAAGTGGCAGTAAATATAGGCAGTAATGTCAAACTTGTTGAATGGAAGTTCACACCTGACCACACACACAGCAATTGCAGTCAGCTGAAGCCATTTGGTTAATTAGGATTCAGCCAGAGGAGCCTTGCCTATAAAAGACCAGCTTTGTTGTTTGGGAATCAAAGCTGGGGTGTTGCAGTGGTGAGGAGAAGAGTGCTACTTTTGGGTCTTAGCTGCAAACCAGTGAAGTTGGCGATGACTCTTGGCATGATGTTCAGGTACAAATTCAATTGATTTGTCTTTAGGTTGTCTTTTTCTCTCTGTTACCTGGTCTAAACAAAGTATATTCTGCAGGTTGCCTTGGATTTGCCTTTACTTCATAAGTGAAATATGCGGCCAACAACTTCAACAAGGTATGGATTGGTGCTTTTTTTTTTTTTTTTTTTTTTCAGTAAAGTTGCATGTTAAGTATATTTGTACTGAAGCCCTTGTTTTGTTCTAGGGTTTGAATTACCCCAGAGTTCTGGGTACTCTAGCGTAAGACCCAGGCCTCCTGGCATTGGCTCTGTACCTTCCATGAATGACTTCAGCTCAATCAAAGGTCAAGCAGTCCTAAGTTACAATGAACCTTCTAAAGAAAGGAAAGTAAGCAAAGCAGAGACTCATGCCCCAGCAAGCCAGATGCAGATGTCATCAAACCAGGAAGGGTCTCCGGTGAGTCGCGATGGCCTGGTGAACTCCGTGTGGACTCCCCTCACCCCTGCTCAGGAGGGCCAGGATCAGCAGTCTGTAGGCCAGGCAGCCAAGATGCCCCAGGCGCAGATGCCCCCATCATGGGTCCAGATGCCCCCTGCCCCATTGAGCCAGGCAGCCAAGATGCCACAGGCGCAGGAGCAAACCAAGATGCCTCCAGCCCCCGTGAGCCAGAGAGCCAAGATGCCCCCATCATGGGTCCAGATGCCCCCATCCTTGGTGAGCCAGGCAGCCAAGGTGCCCCAGCAGCAGGCCCAGATGCCCCCAGCCCCAGTGAGCCAGGCAGCCAAGGTGCCCCAGCAGCAGATGCCCCCATCGTGGGTCCAGATGCCCCCAGCCCCGGTGAGCCAGGCAGCAAAGATGCCCCAGCAGCAGATGCCCCCATCATGGGTCCAGATGCCCCCAGCCCCGGTGAGCCAGGCAGCCAAGATGCCCCAGCAGCAGATGCCCCCATCATGGGTCCAGATGCCCCCAGCCCCAGTGAGCCAGGCAGCCAAGGTGCCCCAGCAGCAGATGCCCCCATCATGGGTCCAGATGCCCCCAGCCCCTGTGAGCCAGGCAGCCAAGATGCCCCAGCAGCAGATGCCCCCATCATGGGTCCAGATGCCCCCAGCCCCGGTGAGCCAGGCAGCCAAGATGCCCCAGCAGCAGATGCCCCCATCATGGGTCCAGATGCCCCCAGCCCCAGTGAGCCAGGCAGCCAAGGTGCCCCAGCAGCAGATGCCCCTATCATGGGTCCAGATGCCCCCAGCCCCAGTGAGCCAGGCAGCCAAGATGCCTCTGGCCCAAGTGAGCCAGGCAGCCAAGGTGCCCCAGCAGCAGATGCCCCCATCGTGGGTCCATATTCCCCCTGCCCTGGTGAGCCAGGCAGCCAAGATGCCCCAGCAGCAGATGCCCCCATCATGGGTCCAGATGCCCACAGCCCCGGTGAGCCAGGCAGCCAAGATGCCCCAGGCGCAGGCCAAGACGCCTCTGGCCCCAGTGAGCCAGGAAGCTAAGATGCCCCAGGTGCAGGCCCCGATGGCTTCAATGCCAGTTGAGATTCCCCAGCCTCAAATGGCTCAATCCAACCCTTTAGGTAGTCTTGAGAGCTCCTCCATGGATGTCAGTGGAGAAACCACTTCTAATGGCGGTGATGCTGAGGGTCCCTCATCAGGGCAAGAGCGCTACCTTGTGATCACAGAACCATCAGGTTTTCAAACGCGCTACGTGGTTAAATCCTTTAATCGTTACGTGCGTGGAAGAAGGGTCTTTTCCCAAACCACCTACATCCCACTGGACGTTCCTCCAAGTGATGGTGCTGCTCAGCCTGCTCCTGTCCCCAGTTTCCCTGGACATGAAGCCCAGACTGGCCAAACTGTAGACTACGCTCCTTCAAGGTAGGCCTGGGAGTTTCTGTATGTCTGTGGTTGTAAGTGAGTGTTTGAATTCTAATGTGTTTCTTTCTCTTCAGGAAAGGATAGATTTGCCCAGTTGATCTGACATGGAGGTATATGTTACATTTTGCACTCAAATTCTGTGTTTCATGTAGGAGGGAGTCTTCCTTTTCTAATTTTGTCTTGTCTTCTCAGGACCTGAACTCCAACCTGATTGGATTTCTAGGATTCACTTTACCTTGTGGTTAAAACAATAAAAAGATTTTCTCAAATGTTGCTCTTTTATTTCTTGATGACCTTTGAACCTCCTGCTAAAACTGAATGGGATTGAGGTGTAAAAGGCAGGCTATCCAAGTATAACATGGGAATGTTGTCCTGCTGTTGAGGGAAGCCAATTGATTACAGTATTAATGGAGAAAGTCGGGATGTTCAGGAGGTAGAATTTCTTTATTGGGTTCTCTGACAAACCAAGTTTATAAGAAGCCACCTTCAGTCAAATGTCTGCTTATTTTTCAACTGTTAAGCTGTAGGTGTGTAACCTGCTGCCATTGGTTATACCATAGAGGCAAATGCTCTATAAAATGGGCTATATTTGTAAGTACCCTGCATCAGTGTTTTAATGTTAAATCTCCTGTCAACCACATACAGGCAAGTTTTATTTATGTAATTATTCAAAGTTCCTTACTAATTCATTTCAGATGGTTTATTTTAAAGAACATGGAACAATACAAAGGATGCACTTCAATTCCATGGTCAGTTTTACAATAAATGGAGTGCATTTGATCAGCTAACAGCCAGCATCTAAGAACAGTTGAGTCTTGCTGGCTACAGCTACTGACAACAAGTGTGATGTCATCTAAAAGTTGGTTCTGGCACAATTGTATGACAGAAATATGAGTATACTGTATGTAGTACACATTTCTGAAGATATGTGAAAAGGACACTAAAACATATATAAAGAGTAATGTTAGACACTTGACCATGTGTCAACCACATAAAGGCAAGTTTTATTCATGTATGTAATTCAAAGTTCTTAACTAATTCATTTCAGATGGTTTATTTTAAAGAACATGGAACAATAAAAAAAGGATACACTGCAATTTCATGGACCGTTTTAAATTAAATTAGTGCATTTGATTAGGTTACAGCAAGCATCTAAGAACAGTTGACTCTTGATCTCTCAACTCTCAACTTTAATGCTAGTCTTCACAACCTGGTGCAAGTCCTCTGGCAGTAGGAATGCAATGCATATGTAAGTGATTATATGAAATTTGCCCACTAGATGGCAGCAACATTAGCAAACTAGTGCTCCCATTGTACAGTATAAAACAGCAATATTAGAAACTCTAGTCTACAGCAATATCACAGTATCAAAATAGGTTCAATAGAAAGTACATCTGCGAAGGTGAGTAATATTCTACTATATATATGCATTGTGTGTGTTCTAAGTTATTTGTGCTTTAGTAAGTTATGTGAGTTGCTGCCACAACATTGAAATTGGCTGGATTGGCTGAAGCTGATCCTATTCATTTTTTTCACAGAATATTTGTTCTAATCACCACAAAGGGGCAGTTGGAAGGGTTTTGATGATATGACACAGGTCATAAGGCCTATAGTGGTTCTGTGACAATATTTGCCAGGTGGTCATTTCTAGTTTTTTGAAAGCATTGTGATAGTTAATAGTGCCATCATGTGTGACCTCATAAGACATCATTTTTCCATTTGCGTTCAGACCTGCTCAATATGTCTCTCAATGTGCATATATTGTCATCAAGCCAGGGCTGAGAATGAGCTTTGGGTCTACACTCCCTTATAAGCGGCATAATGTCAAGAACTGAAGTACAACTAGCTCATCAACGCCTGACTGAGAATTACACTAATAAACAGGTATCTCTACAACAAATGTGCTGCTAATTTAGGCCAAACAATGGTGCTGCTTATCCTTCTTGTATTGTAATGGCAAAGTGGCAGTAAATAGTGGCAGTAATGTCAAACTTGTTGAATGGAAGTTCACACCTGACCACATACACAGCAATTGCAGTCAGCTGAAGCCATTTGGTTAATTAGGATTAAGCCAGAGGAGCTGTGCCTATAAAAGACCAGCTTGGTTATTTGGGAGTCAAAGCTGGGGTGTTGCAGTGGTGAGGAGAAGAGTGCTACTTTTGGGTCTTAGCTGCAAACCAGTGAAGTTGGTGATGACTCTTGGCATGATGTTCAGGTACACATTCAACTGTTTGTCTTCAGGTTGTCTTTTTCTCTCTGTTACCTGGTCTAAACAAAGTATATTCTGCAGGTTGCCTTGGATTTGTCTTTACTTCATAAGTGAAATATGCGGCCAACAACTTCAACAAGGTATGGATTGGTGCTTTTTTTTTTTTTTTTTTTTTTTTTTTTTAGTACAGTTGCATGTTAAGTATACTGTATTTGTACTGAAGCCCTTGTTTTGTTCTAGGGTTTGAATTACCCCAGAGTTCTGGGTACTCTAGCGTAAGACCCAGGCCTCCTGGCATTGGCGCTGTACCTTCCATGAATGACTTCAGCTCAATCAAAGGTCAAGCACTCCTAAGTTACAATGAACCTTCTAAAGAAAGGAAAGTTAGCAAAGCAGCGACTCATGCCCCAGCAAGCCAGATGCAGATGTCATCAAACCAGGAAGGGTCTCCGGTGAGTCGCGATGGCCTGGTGAACTCCGTGTGGACTCCCCTCACCCCTGCTCAGGAGGGCCAGGATCAGCAGTCTGTAGGCCAGGCAGCCAAGATGCCCCAGGCGCAGATGCCCCCATCATGGCCCCAGATTCCCCAGGAGCAAACCAAGATGCCCCAGGCCCCAGTGAGCCATGCAGCCAAGATGCCCCAGCAGCAGATGCCCCCATCATGGGTCCAGATGCCCCCTGCCCCAGTGAGCCAGGCAGCCAAGGTGCCCCAGCAGCAGATGCCCCCATCGTGGGTCCATATGCCCCCAGCCCCGGTGAGCCAGGCAGCCAAGATGCCCCAGCAGCAGATGCCCCCATCATGGCTCCAGATGCCCCCAGCCCCGGTGAGCCAGGCAGCCAAGATGCCCCAGCAGCAGATGCCCCCATCGTGGGTCCATATGCCCCCAGCCCCGGTGAGCCAGGCAGCCAAGATGCCCCAGCAGCAGATGCCCCCATCATGGCTCCAGATGCCCCCAGCCCCGGTGAGCCAGGCAGCCAAGATGCCCCAGCAGCAGATGCCCCCATCATGGGTCCAGATGCCCCCAGCCCCGGTGAGCCAGGCAGCCAAGATGCCCTCAGCATGGGCCAATATGCCCCAGCAGCAGATGCCCCCATCGTGGGTCCAGATGCCCCCAGCCCCGGTGAGCCAGGCAGCCAAGATGCCCCAGCAGCAGATGCCCCCATCATGGGTCCAGATGCCCCCAGCCCCAGTGAGCCAGGCAGCCAAGATGCCCCAGCAGCAGATGCCCCCATCATGGGTCCAGATGCCCACAGCCCCAGTGAGCCAGGCAACCAAGATGCCCCAAGTGCAGGCCCCGATGGCTTCAATGCCAGTCCAGATGCCCCAGCCTCAAATGGCTCAATCCAGCCCTTTAGGTAGTCTTGAGAGCTCCTCCATGGATGTCAGTGGAGAAACCACTTCTAATGGCGGTGATGCTGAGGGTCCCTCATCAGGGCAAGAGCGCTACCTTGTGATCACAGAACCATCAGGTTTTCAAACGCACTACGCGGTTAAATCTTTTAATCGTTACGTGCGTGGAAGAAGGGTCTTTTCCCAAACCACCTATATCCCACTGGACATTCCTCCAAGTGATGGTGCTGCTCAGCCTGCTCCTGTCCCCAGTTTCCCTAGACATGAAGCCCAGACTGGCCAAACTGTAGACTACGCTCCTTCAAGGTAGGCCTGGGAGTTTCTGTATGTCTGTGGTCGTAAGTGAGTGTTTGAATTCTAATGTGTTTCTTTCTCTTCAGGAAAGGATAAGATTTGCCCAGTTGATCTGCCATGGAGGTATATGTTACATTTTGCACTCAAATTCTGTGTTTCATGTAGGAGGGAGTCTTCCTTTTCTAATTTTGTCTTGTCTTCTCAGGACCTGAACTCCAACCTGATTGGATTTCTAGGATTCACTTTACCTTGTGGTTAAAACAATAAAAAGATTTTCTCAAATGTTGCTCTTTTATTTCTTGATGACCTTTGAACCTCCTGCTAAAACTGAATGGGATTGAGGTGTAAAAGGCAGGCTATCCAAGTATAACATGGGAATGTTGTCCTGCTGTTGAGGGAAGCCAATTGATTACAGTATTAATGGAGAAAGTCGGGATGTTCAGGAGGTAGAATTTCTTTATTGGGTTCTCTGACAAACCAAGTTTATAAGAAGCCACCTTCAGTCAAATGTCTGCTTATTTTTCAACTGTTAAGCTGTAGGTGTGTAACCTGCTGCCATTGGTTATACCAGAGGCAAATGCTCTATAAAATGGGCTATATTTGTAAGTACCCTGCATCAGTGTTTTAATGATAAATCTCCTGTCAACCACATACAGGCAAGTTTTATTTATGTAATTATTCAAAGTTCCTTAATAATTCATTTCAGATGGTTTATTTTAAAGAACATGGAACAATACAAAGGATGCACTGCAATTCCATGGACAGTTTTACAATAAATGGAGTGCATTTGATCAGCTAACAGCCAGCATCTAAGAACAGTTGAGTCTTGCTGGCTACAGCTACTGACAACAAGTGTGATGTCATCTAAAAGTTGGTTCTGGCACAATTGTATGACAGAAATATGAGTATACTGTATGTTACTCATGTCTGAAGATATGTGAAAAGGACACTAAAACATATATAAAGAGTAATGTTAGACACTTGACCATGTGTCAACCACATAAAGGCAAGTTTTATTTATGTATGTAATTCAAAGTTCTTAACTAATTCATTTCAGATGGTTTATTTTAAAGAACATGGAACAATAAAAAAGGATGCACTGCAATTTCATGGACCGTTTTAAATTAAATTAGTGCATTTGATTAGGTTACAGCAAGCATCTAAGAACAGTTGACTTGATCTCTCAACTCTCAACTTTAATGCTAGTCTTCACAACCTGGTGCAAGTCTTCTGGCAGTAGGAATGCAATGCATATGTAAGTGATTATATGAAATTTGCCCACTAGATGGCAACAACATTAGCAAACTAGTGCTCCCATTGTACAGTATAAAACAGCAATATTAGAAACTCTAGTCTACAGCAATATCACAGTATCAAAATAGGTTCAATAGAAAGTACATCTGCGAAGGTGAGTAATATTCTACTCTAAATATGCATTGTGTGTGTTCTAAGTTATTTGTGCTTTTGTAAGTTATGTGAGTTGCTGCCACAACATTGAAATTGGCTGGATTGGCTGAAGCAGATCCTATTCATTTTTTTCACAGAATATTTGTTCTAATCACCACAAAGGGGCAGTTGGAAGGGTTTTGATGATATGACACAGGTCATAAGGCCTATAGTGGTTCTGTGACAATATTTGCCAGGTGGTCATTTCTAGTTTTTTGAAAGCATTGTGATAGTTAATAGTGCCATCATGTGTGACCTCATAAGACATCATTTTTCCATTTGCGTTCAGACCTGCTCAATATGTCTCTCAATGTGCATATATTGTCATCAAGCCAGGGCTGAGAATGAGCTTTGGGTCTACACTCCCTTATAAGCGGCATAATGTCAAGAACTGAAGTACAACTAGCTCATCAACGCCTGACTGAGAATTACACTAATAAACAGGTATCTCTACAACAAATGTGCTGCTAATTTAGGCCAAACAATGGTGCTGCTTATCCTTCTTGTATTGTAATGGCAAAGTGGCAGTAAATAGTGGCAGTAATGTCAAACTTGTTGAATGGAAGTTCACACCTGACCACATACACAGCAATTGCAGTCAGCTGAAGCCATTTGGTTAATTAGGATTAAGCCAGAGGAGCTGTGCCTATAAAAGACCAGCTTGGTTATTTGGGAGTCAAAGCTGGGGTGTTGCAGTGGTGAGGAGAAGAGTGCTACTTTTGGGTCTTAGCTGCAAACCAGTGAAGTTGGTGATGACTCTTGGCATGATGTTCAGGTACACATTCAATTGATTTGTCTTTAGGTTGTCTTTTTCTCTCTGTTACCTGGTCTAAACAAAGTATATTCTGCAGGTTGCCTTGGATTTGTCTTTACTTCATAGGTGAAATATGCGGCCAACAACTTCAACAAGGTATGGATTGGTGCTTCTATTTTTTTTTTTAGTAAAGTTGCATGTTAAGTATATTTGTACTGAATCCCTTGTTTTGTTCTAGGGTTTGAATTACCCCAGAGTTCTGGGTACTCTAGCGTAAGACCCAGGCCTCCTGGCATTGGCGCTGTACCTTCCATGAATGACTTCAGCTCAATCAAAGGTCAAGCACTCCTAAGTTACAATGAACCTTCTAAAGAAAGGAAAGTTAGCAAAGCAGAGACTCATGCCCCAGCAAGCCAGATGCAGATGTCATCAAACCAGGAAGGGTCTCCGGTGAGTCGCGATGGCCTGGTGAACTCCGTGTGGACTCCCCTCACCCCTGCTCAGGAGGGCCAGGATCAGCAGTCTGTAGGCCAGGCAGCCAAGATGCCCCAGGCACAGATGCCCCCATCATGGCCCCAGATTCCCCAGGAGCAAACCAAGATGCCCCAGGCCCCAGTGAGCCAGGCAGCCAAGATGCCCCAGAAGCAGATGCCCCCATCATGGGTCCAGATGCCCCCTGCCCCAGTGAGCCAGGCAGCCAAGGTGCCCCAGCAGCAGATGCCCCCATCGTGGGTCCATATGCCCCCAGCCCCGGTGAGCCAGGCAGCCAAGATGCCCCAGCAGCAGATGCCCCCATCATGGCTCCAGATGCCCCCAGCCCCGGTGAGCCAGGCAGCCAAGATGCCCCAGCAGCAGATGCCCCCATCGTGGGTCCATATGCCCCCAGCCCCGGTGAGCCAGGCAGCCAAGATGCCCCAGCAGCAGATGCCCCCATCTTGGCTCCAGATGCCCCCAGCCCCGGTGAGCCAGGCAGCCAAGATGCCCCAGCAGCAGATGCCCCCATCATGGGTCCAGATGCCCCCAGCCCCGGTGAGCCAGGCAGCCAAGATGCCCTCAGCATGGGCCAATATGCCCCAGCAGCAGATGCCCCCGTCGTGGGTCCAGATGCCCCCAGCCCCGGTGAGCCAGGCAGCCAAGATGCCCCAGCAGCAGATGCCCCCATCATGGGTCCAGATGCCCCCAGCCCCAGTGAGCCAGGCAGCCAAGATGCCCCAAGTGCAGGCCCCGATGGCTTCAATGCCAGTCCAGATGCCCCAGCCTCAAATGGCTCAATCCAGCCCTTTAGGTAGTCTTGAGAGCTCCTCCATGGATGTCAGTGGAGAAACCACTTCTAATGGCGGTGATGCTGAGGGTCCCTCATCAGGGCAAGAGCGCTACCTTGTGATCACAGAACCATCAGGTTTTCAAACGCACTACGTGGTTAAATCTTTTAATCGTTACGTGCGTGGAAGAAGGGTCTTTTCCCAAACCACCTACATCCCACTGGACATTCCTCCAAGTGATGGTGCTGCTCAGCCTGCTCCTGTCCCCAGTTTCCCTAGACATGAAGCCCAGACTGGCCAAACTGTAGACTACGCTCCTTCAAGGTAGGCCTGGGAGTTTCTGTATGTCTGTGGTCGTAAGTGAGTGTTTGAATTCTAATGTGTTTCTTTCTCTTCAGGAAAGGATAGATTTGCCCAGTTGATCTGCCATGGAGGTATACGTTACATTTCGCACTCAAATTCTGTGTTTCATGTAGGGTGTCTTCCTTTTCTCATTTTGTCTTTTCTTCTCAGGCCCTGAACTCCAACCTGAATGGATTTCTAGGATTCACTTTACCTTGTGGTTAAAACAATAAAAAGATTTTCTCAAATTTTGCTCCTTAATTTTCTTGACTAAACCTTTTAACCTCCTGCTAAAACTGAATGGAATTGAGGTGTAAAAGGCCGGTAATCCATTTATAACATGGGAATTTTGTACTGCTGTTGAGGGAAGCCAATTGATTACAGTATTAGTGGACAAAGTTGAGGAGGTAGAAATTCTTTATTAGGTTCTATATGACAAACCAAGTTTATAAGAAGCCACCTTCAGTAAAATGTGTGCTTTCTTTTGAACTATTAAGATGTAGGTGTGTAACATGCTGCCATTGGTTATACCATAGAGGCAAATGCTCCATAAAATGGGCTATATTTGTAAGTACCCTGCATCGGTGTTTCAATGATATTCTCCTGTCACCACATCTAGGCAAGTTTTATTTATGTAGTAATTAAAAGTTCTTAAGAAATGGAGTTCAGATGGTGTATTCCTAAGAACATGGAACAATATAAAAGCCAAAAGGGATAAACTATAATTTCAGGGTCAGTTTTAAATTGAATGAGTGCATTTGATCAGCTAACAGCAAGCATCTAAGAACAGTTGAGTCTTGCTGGCTTCGGCTACTGATAACAACCTTGATTCCATGTGGAAGTTGGTTCTGACACACTTTTATGACCAAGATATTAATATATGTATGTAACACTTTTCTGAAGTTATGTGTAAAGGTCACTAAACAAATTAATAACATTAGGAAAAACACTTGAACATAGATTAACATTCATGCTGGTGTTCACAATCTGGTGCAAGTGTTCTGGCAGTAGGAATACAATGCATAAATCAGTGATTGTTTGAAATTTGCCCACTAGATGGCAACAACATTAGCAAACTAGTGTTCCCATTGTACAATATAAAAGAGCTATAACAGAAACTCTACAGTAATATCACACTATCAAAAAGTACATGTGCAAAGGTGAGTATAATATTCTACTCTAAATATGTATGTTATTGGCTAAATGTATGTAATTGACTAAATGTATCAACTGCTAATTTAATGTAATAATGCTGGTAGTGCTACTGCTAATGACCATCATAAAAAAGGGAATTTAACGTACACAAAATGATAACATTGTAAGAATTATATTCTTGTAACAGTTATATTTTCTTATCCACATCTGGTCAACAAAATAAAGATTTCTCGGCGTAGCTATCTTATCCATGGCGTCATTGGAAATATAAACTAATTGAAATACAAGCTAAAAGTTTAGGACACTCCCTGGTAGTTAAAAGACCCAATCGAATAGAATTACTACATTATTTTGAAATTCAACAAGCTTAATTTCAGGGGTAAACTGCGTTCAAAAAGGTATGTGTTAATCCACTCTCCTACCCTGTAGGCTACAGGAGATGTGTGTGCTTGATAGGGTTAATTTAGAAAAGTTCATTCATTTTGCTACCTTACATTCTTAGGTTTTAAGCGGTTGAGACCCTAAGTAGCTTAAATCGTAAAAAAAAAAATAACTTTTATGCTTCACGTCTTGCTAGTTGACTGTTCTTAATCGAAAACAAGCACTTTGGCAGTTAAGTTACAGGGGAAAGTGCCTACATGACATAGAAAAAAAAAATAGTTGAATGAGGTGTGGCAGGCTTATCTCATAAACAAAAGACAAAATCAAATTAATCTATTCATTGGGGTATGCGGAACAGTGCTTAGAGTAATGCTGTGGCACATTATTCTAAAATAATAATCTAGATGCTATCTTGCTACCACTTGGTGATCGTGCTGCTGTACAGGCACACTGTTGTTTCAGTTTAATATCTTTTCCAAGGTACTATGAGTAGTTTTTAGTGGCATCTAACGGTGAGGTTGCAACCAATTGAATAGCACTCTCTCACTCCCTCCTTTCCAACCTAGGGTGATAATGTAAGACTAAAGAGGATGTAATATTCTACGACCGCAACGAATAGTCAGTTACCTAAGGTTCAGGTAAAGTCTAGGACTCTAGGTCATTAATGATGACATTAGAATATGTAATGAATTGTAACATTACTCATTAAGCCACTTTCTCAGTATGGCATTGCTATTTATAAGGCTATAACATATGGGCTTTGTTTTATACAAATGGAGCAAGCAACCTATAAGCTTTCAATACAAGCCTTCCAGTAATTGGGTGTCAAAGTGATGTATTTTTAAGACAGTAACTTTGCATTTATGTTTATTGGCCTATTTACAGTGTTTTAATTGTATATAATACATGCAATGTCAATGTTACTGGGAAGAGGATTAAGAAAGTGGCCTAAAAAAATCTATAGTCTCAGGATTAATAAAACAACTATTAACAATCATCTTTAACAGGTCTATTGAATGGCAAAAACAAATGTACCTATTTGGGTCTATAAACACATTTTCTTTATTCCTGATTAACCTCTCATGAACCTTGTCATGAACTATTACTGCAACGCAGACGTATGGCCACTGCTTTTCTGAAGATTGCAATTCGGTACTCTACCTATGCAATTGTGTATACAGGCAGAATCAAATGTACTCAATAGTAGTCTTACTCTTATTCATCAACTAGGATTACAGAGCAGCTGTGCCAGGGCGCCACTTCAATTCTGTTTTAAATACAAACAAAGGTACTTTACAGAGATCCATCGGTCATATCGGTATGACCGTGGACCCTGATATAGAAGCTTGGGGGTGAGCCCCTTATTATCTTTGCTAGATTTTTGTTTTTATTTTATCTTCTAATAACCCTTTTAATTATATTGTATTGATTCGTTTATGTAACTTTAAATAATCTTTTTTAAATTAAATTAAAGTATTTTAAGTTTTAAGTTGAATAAAACAAAACAAAAGATCTAGCCCAGGACATATGGCCATTACCTTGAGCAAGTCATCCACAGGGAGCAATGATATAAACCACTCCTTCACTGAGAGGAGCTTTCAGTATGTGGTAGACTACTGAGCTGTATATGTCCTGGATCTGGATCCAACTAGCCCACCTGCAGAGGCACATCGTGGACCTGCTGATCGTGCCTCTCCTTCTGGTGATCAGCAGCAGCCAACAACCCTCAAAAGCCACCATGAGTCTGGCCTGGTCTGAAAACTACTGATAGGATGGACACCCTCTCTTTCTCCATCAGGCGGTGCCATGCCCATTGGCACAATAGGTCTGGGGACCTGTCGTCTCTCATCTAGGGTAAGCCTGACCGGTTTCCTCCTTACCACCAGGACATCCTTCACGATCCTTCCTTGCCTCATGCACGGAACACATGTCAGAGAGAAGATTGCATAGAAGGACAGATGCGATGGACAGTCACCAACATCATTAAGTCCAGGCATGAGGCTTGCTGGAGGGGCATTGGGACCGGAGTGTTGGGAAGGACGTGTCCCTTGTGCTCTGCACTATCAATAGTTACACCAGTGGCTATTTAAAAATTACCTCTAACTAGCATTGCATTGAAAAATAATTTACACATTTACACTTATGTCTTAGTCCATCAATCTAGTTGTAAAAGTCAAATTGTCCATTGCTACTTGAATGTGAATCAGCTCACACTGGAGGAGCCATTCAATGTAAATCAACAAAAGTCCAGAAGTAGGGCAGGTATTCTGTTCACCTGTTACAATTAGGTTCAGTCTGACGCTTTTGACTGCACAGATCGACAACAACAGGTATATAGTTATAAAGATTTTAGTTTATTGCAAATATTACAAACAGTAAAGAAGAACTGCAGTTACCAAAAAAGAGAGAATTCTAGGGGAGAGAAGTGGATGTGTGTGAGCATGTGTGCGATGAGAGCGTCACTAGAGTGTTGAAGGGAGACAGAATGTTTGTGGAAGAATAAAGGTGATGGGTAACATGATGACAAAAGATATATAAAGCACAAGCTTACTTGTAGTCTGCATGACTAGTACTAAAACATTCATTTTACCTCATGAATATTTGTAGGAGGGTTGTTGCTTCTATTTGGCCAATATTCTCAGATGCAGTATTCTCAAACGCAACTCAAAAGCTAGGCTAGAAGGGCTGAATAAAGAAAGAAACTGTGTTTCAGGGACTTCTATCAATTCAAATTAGACATGAATGTTTAGATTCTGCTGGCATGTTGTTACTGACACAATCTGATTTTGCTGTTATATTTAAGCCAAAAGCCAGGATACAGTGGCTCAGTGAATGTGGTGTGTATTTTGTGCAGAAGAGTCATTGTATAAGAGACACTGTAGAAAGACAGAGTTCCTGTCTTGTGATCAACATACACTATTATTCTAGAGGTGGAGGTGGGCTTATGAGGGAGTAACATTTCTTTACCATCATGTATGAATATGTAGCCAGATGAAGTGCAGTACAAACTCCAAGACTTGTTATTGTATCCTAGAAGACAACCAAGAGCCCCTCCTTTCCTTCTGAGCCCTTTGTATGATACAGAAATGTAAACTTGTCCTGACCACTCAACCTCCCAGTAGCAGTGTTTAGATACAGCTTCTTTACACAGCACCTGCCAATGTACATCAAATCTGTCTGGATGGTCAGGATATGAATGATTCACATTACTGAACCTTTCTCCAACTCTGTTTCCCTCAGACAATGTGAGGACATTATGAGCAGTGTTGGGATCCAGGGTAAGCTGGCAGGCATCTGAGGGAGGATAAAACATGTCTCATTGAGCAATTAGTGATCAAGGGCATAATGGTTTAATCCTTACTATTAATCCATTATCATGTGCACTACCGGCTGATAGATGTGTGTGTTGTATGTGTGTTTTTATGGGTGTTTATGTATTTGTGCATGCAGTACATATATGTCTATCATATACTTACATGCCAGGAAATCCTCTCTGGTCGTAGGCTCAGGCAGTGATAGAAAGCTAACAAGCTCTGCTGTAAAGACAATAAGACACCCTTCAACAACCACAACTTTCTGGGTTGCATCAACATTGTATTCAGACGTAAGGTTTTTAAAGTAATGGAGTATACACATGGAGTACATAATGCATCTCATACCAGTATTAGAAATGTCCTTTAGTCCCTGCTGGAGTGAATCCTCTAATTTATCCCTGAGCTGAGAAAGTCTTTCTTTTACTTCATCAAAAGACAGATCTGTGTGGACCTTGGGTCTGGGTGAGTTGTCAGGAGCAGAGGAGGAACAGAGAGACGGGAAACTCTACAATAACAGAAAATGAGCCAAATGAAATTAAACTGGAGCATTTTGGCCCAGGCCAAGGCATCCATTGCCCTGCATCATACAAATAGACATGTTAAAATGAGGCACTGGTAGCATTTAATTTAATTTGAAGCAATTGAGGTGCAGGAGACTAAAGACCACGTCCACTCTGACATGTCCAGCTCCAGTCTGGTACAATCTAAATCTAGCCAGATCAGATCTAATGCAATGCAAAATGGCACTGATGTTAGGGGTTATCAATGTAATATTTTGAAATTATATATAACCAATCACAATCTCTCTGCATAATAAATAAAGAAGAGTTGCCTCGGTTACCTTTTCTTCTCTATTATGTTTACCACATTACCAAAGTGCACCTGAATAGGTAACAGAAGTTTTGACTGAGAGGTAGAGCGGTGTCAACAGTTCTTTTTTTTTTTTTTTTACATAAATAAACTAATCTCTTCTGTGATAAAGCATCACATTTAGCTAATGACATTACCTGAAGGAAACAAATGTGGTTGTCAGTGGTTGAAAGCTGCTCCAGCTCAGCATCTCTCTTCTTCAGCTCAGCAATCTCCTGCTCCAGTTTCTCCATGAGTTCTTCAGCTCGACTCACCTCAGCCCTCTCCTGATCTCTGATCAGTTCTGTCACCTCTGAGCGTCTTCTCTCAATGGAGCGGATTATTTCAGTAAAGATCCTCTCACTGTCCTCCACTGCTGCCTGTGCAGAACTCTGTTTGGACAAGATACAAGACATGAATGGCTACAGCAGTCTCTTGTTATTTCCTCTGGTTGATAAAACTCACCTGAAGAGTTTTCACAGCCTGTCTCAGGTCCTGCAGTTCAGTCTCTTTTTCCTGGACTATCCGTAGGGATTTTCTCAGAGTATCATGCAACAGTTTCTGTGAACAGGTACATCTATAAGAGTTGTGTACTTAATGTACTGAAAGAATAAAACATATGTATTACTACTGATAGTCATTTTCATGATTAAAAGAGTTAGAAGCCATCAACAGTTTGACTATTTTTTCATATAACCATAACCATTTACCCTATATATGTTGATGTATCAAATGTGGGAGTGAAATAAAGAAAATAACCTTAGGATCAAAAACTGAGAATAAAGTCAGAGAAAGCTGCTGTTATTCACTTTAATGTGTTTATCAGTGCAAACAAACTAAAACCTTTTAGCTGGAAGGCCTTTGTCAGTATCAGGTGTATTGGCTAAGTAAGGCTCACCTGTTTCTCAGTTCTCTCTGCTGTGACAAACTGTTTTATGTCCATTATGTTCATCCATGACACACAGCATACATATGCATCTCTGATCAGTGCGACAGAAGACCTTTAGTAGTTCATCATGATGAGAGCAGATCAGATCTTCTAGATTACCAGCAGCTTCAATCACTTTGTGTTTCTTCCCTGGGTTGAGATCATTATGAACTCTGAAGTGAGTTTCACAGTAAGAGGACAGACACACCAGACAGGACTTGACTGCCTTTCGTTTTCTCCCAATGCAGACGTCACACTCCACATCTCCAGGTCCAGCATAACAGTGAGCAGGTGGAGCAGCCTGGAGTCCCATAATCCTCAGCTTCTCCACCACTTCAGCCAGCATGGTGTTTCTGCCCAGAACTGGCCTTGGTGTGAAGGTCTGTCTGCACTGTGGGCAGCTGTGGACTCCCTTCAGATCTTCCTGATCCCAGCAGCTCGTAATACAATCCATACAGAAACTGTGTCCACAAGGAATTCCCGCAGGATCCTTCAGTAGATCAAGACAGATTGGACAGCTAAACTGGTCCTGACTCCATACAACACTGGCCTCTGCCATTTTGTGCTACTCTCAGTGTGTCTGTGTATTTTTCCCTCTCTCTCGTTAGATGTAGTTTACTCTTGTAATCTCTTCCTTACAGTCCAGTTAGAGGCAGAACTGAGTTTCGTTTCTCTGTAAAGAGCACAAGAGAAGAGCACTACCTCATGTTAACCCAAGACAAGGATCATGGGAAACAGGATGCATAGGGAAAATATCACACATAATGAGAACCTACTGCCTGCCTTTCTAACACATCAGCTTCTTTCTAGAAAACTCCAGACAGTCTAGAAAACTTTCTAGAAAAAATATCTAGACACTGTAGGGATGCACATTTTAACGCAATTTCCTAATTTCTCTCAAAATTGAAGGACAATCATCAAGAAATTCACATGGCAATAATTCTGAAAAATCTTAATAACAAAGACACTGTACATAGCAAGCCATGCATTAAGTGTCTTGATGCTTTAGACCATTATGAGGTTGAACAAAGGAGGGCCCAAAAATTCAAAGTAGGCCTTCAAACAATATCCAGCCCTGGTTAAGTTACAAACAAAAAACTTTGTCTCACCCAAAATGAACTGCTCTTCTCCTGCAAAATAGGATCTAAAAATCAAAGTACCATATATTCCAATGATCCCCAAACAGGCAAGTAAGAGAGAATATACTCCATAAACTGGCCAAAGGCTCCTTACAGAAATCTTCCAGTTTCTTTTGTTTGGCACACACAATGGCTTCTCCACCTACTAGGAAAGTCTCACAGGTGTCCCACAAATGCACTTCTTTCCTGCTTCCTCAGGTGTGCTGACATAAAACATAAAAGTCCCACTTCCTGTTAGAATCAGTAAAAGTCCTGAGAGCAATTATACAAAGGAAAGTAAATAAAGTATCAAATCAAACGAAACTTGTCCACAGTTCTACACAGTTCTTCTGTTTTTTGTTGTCTTGAATCCACCAGACCTTTCAGTCCCTCATTGTTATCATGAGTAGTCCACTAGAACATGGGTTTTCAACCAGGGGTCTGTGGCACCATTGCAGGGGGTCAGCAGAATCACAATCAATTTTTATAAATTCGCTTTGATATTTCAACACAATTCCAGATTACTCTTGAATATCGTGAAAATATCGTGTTATAGGCAGAATATCTGTGCTCGACGTGAGAACAACATTTTAGCTGTAGATAACTTCAGTCGTTCACCAAAAGTATTACTTTTTCGACTAAACTTCAAAATACACTTAAACTGCAGATGATTGTCAACTTCGCGCACAAGACTGCAGGTTATGAATAATAATAATAATAATGAGTATGACGTTAGGGACGCAATGTATTAACAAAGCACAGGCTACCATAGACTGGATAGGTGCAAGGCTACATTCTGTAATCGTGAATCTCCTTTATATTATTTTAGACATATTTTTCTTATTTTAGATATTTTTCACGATATTCAAGAGTAATCTGGAAATGTGTTGAAAAATCAAAGCGAATTTATAAAAAAAAAAAAAAAATCAATGGTGAACTGATCAACTTAGGCTCATATCACGGACCCCCTGCAATGCCGTCGCTGACCCCCGGTTGAAAACCCCTGATCTAGTTGTTAAAAAGAATTGTCCTTTGTTGCTAGAAATTGAATCTGCACACACTGACTGATTCTGGAGGAGCTATTCTTTGTAATTTAACCAGATCCCCAAAACAGGCCAGGTACTCTGTCCACATGTTGCAATATTGGTTGGTTGAATATTTTTGATATGTATGGTTTGATGTGTGACGTTTGTGACTGCATAGATCGACAACAAGAGACAAGACATTTTTGAAATGTTTTAGTTTATTGCAAATAATACAAACAACTAGAAAATGCATTTCCTGAAGGAAATACCAGTGCATGAAATGCAAAGGTTAAGAAAGGAAGAAGAAAAGAAAGAAGAGTGAAAGAAGGAAAGAAGAAAGGAAAGAAGAGTGGAAGAAGGAAAGACAAAAGGAAAGAAGAGTGAAGAAAGGAGAGAAGAGTGGAAGAAGGAAAGAAGAAAGGAAAGAAGAGTGAAAGAAGGAAAGAAGAAAAGAAAGAAGAGTGAAGAAAGGAAAGAAGAGTGGAAGAAGGAAAGAAGAAAAGAAAGAAGAGTGAAATAATGAAAGAAGAAAGGAAAGAAGAGTGGAAGAAGGAAAGAAGAAAAGAAAGAAGAGTGAAAGAAGGAAAGAATAAAGGAAAGAAGAGTGTAAGAAGGAAAGAAGAGTGAAGAAAGGAAAGAAAAGTGGAAGAAGGAAAGAAGAGTGGATGAAGGAAAAAAGAAAGGCAAGAAGAGTGGAAGAAGGAAAGAAAAATGGAAGAAGAAAATAAGAAAGGAAAGAAGAGTGGAAGAAGGAAAGAAGAGTGAACAAGAGTGGCTCTGGATAAAGAGAGAGTGAAAATATTGAAAAAAGGAGATAAAAATGGAGTGAAGAAGAGAGATTGAGGGTGAGAGAAAGTTGACTGAGAGAGAAAGATGGAGAGATGGAGAGAAAAAAAAATAAAGAATGGATGGTGTCTTAATGTTCCTAGTTACAGTTAAATTGAGAGGGACAGAGAGAGAGGAGGTTCCTTTGATTTGGCACAGGTGTCAGTAAAGCACAGGTGCAAGCCAGTTTAAAGACCCTATTATGATGTCATAATGGCCCAATGTAAGTCAATGGGAGAAATTTATATTAGTTTTTCTTTAATATCTTAAAAAGTATAAAGTTTAGAAAAGTGAAAAATACATAGCATAAGTGTCGTTTACAAGACCTACGCGACAAAGTTTGAATGAAGTTTCTACGTTAAGCGGTTCGGGCTGAATTAATCGCAGAAAAAGGTAACAAGAATAAGAAGAAGAAGAAGAAGAAGAAGAAGCCTAGGAATAACAATACAGGGCATTTCATGCACTGTAATAATGAATAACTCCATTCAAGGGAGGGAAGTGGATGTGTGAGCATGTGTGCGATGAGAGCATCACTAGAGTGTTGGAGGGAGAAAAAATATGTTTTTTGAATATCACGGTAACCTTTGCCAAATTTAAGAGACAACCCTCCCACAAACACTTCTGAGGTAAGATTAATGTTTAAGTACTAGTCATGCAGATGAAAAGTAAACTTGTGCTTTATATAGCTGGTGTCAGACACTATCTACCCATCTACCCACACTCAATTGCTTCCCAACACCCAACACTAACATCAAAAACCTGGGTGTAACTGTCAAGTTTTTTCATTTACGCAATATTGCCAAAATTAGAAAGGTCCTATCCCTCCAAGATGCAGAAAAACTAATCCACGCATTTATTACTTCCCCCCTCGATTACTGTAATGCTCTCCTGTCCGGATGCAGCATCAACACAATAAAGAGCCTCCAACTTATACAGAACGCTGCTGCTCGTACGCTCACCAGAACTTAAAAGTATGAACACATCTCACCGGTACTCGCCTCTTTGCATTGGCTCCCCGTCATAAGTAGAAAGTCGAAAGTACTCCTGCTAACATAAAAAAGCCCTAAACGACCTGGCTCCCAACTACCTCAAGGAATTAGTCGTCCCCTATTGCCCTCCAAGGCTGCTCCGTTCCCAGAGTACAGGCCTCCTGGTAATTCCAAGAATATCAAAAACCACAATAGGAGGCAGCCTTTAGCTACCGAGCCCCCCTCCTCTGGAATAATCTCCCTGCCTCCATCCGAGATGCAGACACCGTACCTATATTCAAATCGAGGCTAAAGACATTCCTCTTTAGTGCATCCTATAGCCAAAAGTAATTGTGTCGACAAACCCATCACCTGCTGCGCTAGCCACCCAGACATATCCAAACAAAAATAATGTTCTAATAAAAAAATTAAGAAATACAAAAATGAAATATTTCATCTGTGTGTGTGCAGGTTGCAAGTTGCAGGCAGTGTATGTTGCACTGTGAAAGAGTGCTATAACAGATCTCGGGTGTGACATGCAGCTGTCCTCACTCACCAGAACTAAAAAAGAAAACTTACGACTGATACCTCCATAAGTACACTACCAAACTAAATAACAAATGCCAGCATTACTCATCTGTGTGTGTGCAGGTTGCAAGTTGCAGGCAGTGTATGTTGCACTGTGTAAGAGTGCTATAACAGATCTCGGGTGTGACATGCAGCTGTCCTCACTCACCAGAACTAAAAAAGAAAACTTACGACTGATATCTCCATAAGTACACTACCAAACTAAATAACAAATACCAACATTACTAAACATATCTTCTCCCTTTATCTTTCTCTCTCTCTCTCTCTCTCTCTCTCCTTCCATATCATATTGCCTATGCCTATAATAACACTGATAAAATAGCCATATTGCCTACTGTTAAATCTACTACCCAAATGTATCTCCCTATCTGTTTCTGAAATTACTAACATAAATGTTCTCTCTCCCTTATAGCATGTTCCAATCGCTGATGGAAGTGGAACTATTGCTCCTCACCCCCACCACTCCGCATCTACGCACATGGACAGCTGCACTCTACCCACTCACTTTCTTCCTTTTCTTTCCCTTTTCTTTCCCTACTAAACAAGACTATCTCCGCTGTGGGACGCTGCTGTAGTCTCACCACCTGGTCTACCTGGAGAAACCCTCGGCCGATCGCACCCACCGCCACTGCATTGCCGTACACCTACTCTACCCAATACCCTATGCTAGCATTTATATACAATATACATTATTACCACCACTGAAAATGTTTCTCTGTCCCTACATCCCTTACCCCTGTAACAATAACCCTATTGGTACAGTAATCTGGTCTTGCCTGTATCATGTATTTACCACCGGATGTCTGTATACATACTATGTCCAGCGACCAAATGCTGGCTGTGTATAACCCCTGTTGCTTCCTTTCCCCTTCTGCCACACAACCCTCCCCTTTCCCCCCCTTACCATCTTCCTGTCTCCACCCGGCCGACCTCAAGCAGATGGGTCCCCCCTTATGTGCCGTGGTTCTGCCTAAGGTTTCTTCTTTGCCCCTGTTGCCATTGTGCATGCACTAAGGGGGTTTAGGCTCTGGGCTCTGTTAAGCGCCTAGAGGCAATTGTATTGTTATGGCGCTATACAAATAAAATTGAATTGAATTGAAAGTGTCTTCATGTGACCATGTGCATCTACCACATTATGTTACCACATGAAGTAAGTTTCTGTGGAAATAAACTTTCTGTGTAGATAACGGAACAAATTGTCCTGTCTTCACGACATTAAAGCAATTGATCACTGTTGCACAATCAATGTACAAATTAGACACTCAAATGAAACCCAACAGCTAGGCTAGAATGGCTCAATAAAGAAGAAAAACTGTGTCAGGGACTATCCTTTAAAATTAGACATGAATGTTTTGATTCTGCTGGTATGTTGTCACTGACACAATTTGAATTTGCTGTGAAGGCCTAGGGCAAAGCCAGGATACAGTGGCTCAGTGAATGTGGTGTGTATTTTGTGCAGAAGAGTCATTGTATCAGAGACACTGTAGAAAGACAGAGTTCCTGTCTTGTGATCAACATACACTCCTATTCTAGAGGTGGAGGTGGGCTTATGAGGGAGTGAAATTTTATTTTGATCATGTATGAATGAGTAGCTAGATGAAGTGCAGTCCAAACACCAAGACTTGTTATTGTATCCTAGTGCACAATCAATAGCCTCTCCCTTCCTTCTGAGCCCTTTGTATGATACAGCAATGAAAACCTGTGATCCTGACCACTCAACCTCCCAGTAGCAGTGTTTAGATACAGCTTCTCTACACAGCACCTGACTATGTATTTCAAATCTGTCTGAATGGTCAGGATATACATCCATCAAAGTAGAGAAAACCTCTCCAACTCTGTTTTCTTCCGACAAGTTGATGATATTATGAGCAGTGTTGGGATCCAGGGTTAGCTGGCAGGCATCTGAGGGAGGATAAAACACGACTCAGTGAGCAGTGGTGATTAGTGATATAATGGTTAAAATTATTAATATGAATTATCATGTGCACTACCAAATTGTATATGCGTGTATATTTTGTATGTGTGTTTATGTATTTGTGCATGCAGTACATATACAGTATGTGTATCATATACTTACACGCCAGGAAATCCTCTCTGGTCGTGGGCTCAGGCAGTGATAGAAAGCTAACAAGCTCTGATGTAGACACAAAAAGACACCTATCAACAACCACAACGTTGTGGGTCACATCCATATTGTATTCAGAACTGATGTTTTCAAAAGTCAGGGCACTAATGCGTCTCATACCAGTTGAAAAAATGTCCTTAAGTCCCTGCTGGAGTGCATTCTCTAGTTTCTCCCTGAGCTGAGGAAGTCTTCCTTTCACTTCATCAAAAGGCAGATCTGTGTGGATTGTGTCTCTGGATGAGTTGTCAGGAGCAGAGGAGGAACAGAGAGACTGGAAACTCTATAATGAGACAAAAAAGAGCTAAATGCCATTTGACAAACATGAACCTTCCTCCAGGCCCTACTGGAGCATTTTGGCCGAGACCAAGGCATCCAGTGCCCTGCACCATAAATAAAGACACCGGAATTGGTGTGAAAATAAGACACTGGTAATATTTTGGTAATTGAGGTGCAGGAGACTAAAGACCACGTCCACTCTGACATGTCCAGCTCCAGTCTGGTCCAATCTAGATCTAGAAAGATCAGATCAAATGCAACGCAAAATGGCTGGCACTGATGTTAGAGGTTATGAAAGGGAATGTATTTAAAATTATACATCAATCACAATATTTCTCCACTTGACATTGTGTAAATAAAGAAGAGTTGCCTTGGGTACCTATTCTTCCCTAATATGTAAAGAGCACCTGAATAGGAAACTGACTTTTTGACTGGTCTCTTCAGTAACTTTTTACAGAACTGCATAAATAAACTAATCTCTTCTGTGATAATGCATCATATCTGAGTAGTGACAGTACCTGAAGAAAACATATGTGGTTGTCAGTGTGTGAAAGCTGCTTCAGCTCATTTTCTCTCTTCTTCAGCTCAGCAATCTCCTGCTCCAGTTTCTCCATGAGTTCTTCTGCTCGACTCACTTTAGCCCTCTCCTGATCTCTGATCAGTTCTTTCACCTTAGAGCGTCTTCTCTCAATGGAGCGGATCAGTTCAGTAAAGATCATCTCACTGTCCTCCACTGCTGCCTGAGCAGAGCTCTGTTTGGACATAAGTCAAGACACGAGACATGAATTGATAAAGCAGTCACTTGTTGTAATTGATACAACTTTACTTATAACATCCGGTGAATCATTTCGGCTTTGAAACATCTACGTTCAGAATTAGTCTGCAGTGTTTGATATTTGATTGATGCTGTTCAAACGAAGGCACAGGCTGTGTCCCAACTCACCTGAAGAGTTTTCACAGCCTTTCTCAGGTCCTGCAGTTTATTCCGTTTCTCCTGGATTATCTGTTTGGATTTTCTCTGAGTATCACCCAACAGTTTCTGTGAACAGGTATATACAGTATATTAGAATTGTATATTTAACGTATTGAAAGAACAAAACATATAGGCACGTGCACAGATAGACCAAGTGGTGCTCCAGCACCTGCCCTTTTTGAGAAAAGTGCCCCTTCAGCTGGAGCCCACTTTTTTCTTCATTCATTAATATTTAAGAATACAAATTACTATCTCTGTCATCAATAACCCCCAAATGTGTTTTGATATCCGCCGACATATTTATTTGAATGAGAATTTCGCCCCGACATGCTCCACGGCGCTCAACCCCCCCCCCCCCCTCCCCCCCCCCCTCCACTTAGTGCTCATGCAGTGCTGAGCGCCAGGCCAAATGGCTGCAGCCTACTTCTTCTCTGACCCTCAGCATCAGACTAGCAGGTAATGACGGTGTTTCTGCAATCACCGACGTTGTTTGGTGATAAATTAACCACAACATTAGTGCCGCTGAAAACATTAGGTCGCAACTGGTCCTTACGCTTCATCAGTACAAAAAAAATGGTGTACTGTGTTGTCAGGTTTATAGAGATTATGTAAATCACCTTAGATTATTATGCACAACATTGATGTATCTCCTTTACAAAATTTGCAGCATAATGCCAAGACAAGAGAGACTCCAAAAGCAAAAGGACAGGGAACTGCAGCAAGCAGCTCAGGGTAGCCGCTCTCTTATCTTTGATCAGGCCATCAACGAGTAAAACAAATGAGGGCGAATCAGTAACCCTACCTGGTCTAGAAGAGCCCATGATAATTTGAGTTAGTTTGTTAACAAAACATATTTAAAAATATATAAGTTGAAAATATCCTATTGTGTTATTTATTTCGTTATTATTTTTAATTTCATAAATAATTTTGGCAATGGGTGCCCTTTTTTTTCACCGTTTGAGCACCTGCCCCCCAAACTGTCTGTGCCTGAAAACATATCATGCATTATTACTAATAAAGGCACTTTCATGTTTAAAAAAGGTAATCAAAAAGTCGTCAACATCAACACTTTGCATGTTTTCATTGAACCATAACCATTAACCCTATAATGATGTATCAAATGTGGGAATGAAGTCAAAAAATGAACCTAAGGATCCTGAGAGAAAAATCAGAGACTGCTGCTGTTATTCACATTCACATGTTTATCAGTGCACAATAAACCATTTTAGCTGGAAGGCCTTTGTCAGCATCAAGAGGAGTATCGGCTAAGCGGATCTTACCTGTTTCTTATTTCTCTCTGCTCCGACTGAAACTATTTTATGTCCTTTATGTTTATTCTTGACACACAGCATGCAAATGCATCTCTGATCAGTGCAACAGAAGACCTCTAGTAGTTTATTATGATCAGAGCAGATCAGATCTTCTAGTTTACCAACAGCTTCAATCACTTTGTGTTTCTTCCCTGGGTTGAGATCATTATGCACTATGAAGTGAGTTTCACAGTAAGAGGACAGACACACCAGACAGGACTTGACTGCCTTTCGTTTTCTCCCAATGCAGACGTCACACTCCACATCTCCAGGTCCAGCATAACAGTGAGCAGGTGGAGCAGCCTGGAGTCCCATAATCTTCAGCTTCTCCACCACTTGAGCCAGCATGGCGTTTCTGCCCAGAACCGGCCTTGGTGTGAAGGTCTGTCTGCACTGTGGACAGCTGTGTACTCCCTTCAGATCTTCCTGATCCCAGCAGCTCGTAATACAATCCATACAGAAACTGTGTCCACAGTTTATTGCCACAGGGTCCTTCAGTAGATCAAGACAGATTGGACAGCTAAACTGGTCCTTACTCCATACAGCACTGGCCTCTGCCATTTTGGGTCACTCTCTGTCTGTCTGTGTATTTTTCTCTCTCTCTCTCCGTTTACTGTTCTAATCTCTTCCTGAAAGTCGTTTACTGTTCTAATCTCTTCCTGAAAGTCAAGTTAGAGGCAGAACTGAGTTTCGTTTCTCTGGAAAGGGCTGAGCACTGAGGGGTGGGAGTGGCTTCCTAAGTAGGTAAGAGTGGAAGGAGGTGGGAGGGGCTGCAGCAGTGCAGAGAGCACAAGAGAACAACACTACCTCATGTTAACCCAAGAGAAGGATTATGGGAAACAGCAGGCATAGGAAAAATATCAGAAAGGCAGACAGTTGGTTCACATTATAACAAATTGGCTTCTTATTGGTAACTACATTTATTTTTAAGGGTGCACATTTCAAGCAACATGAAAATTATTCTGAAAAAAAAAAAAACTATACATAGCAAGCCATGCATGAAGTTTCTTGATGCTTTAGACCATTATGAGGTTGAACAAAGGAGGGCCCAAACAGAAAAAGTAGGCCTTTAAACAATATCCAGATCTGGTTAAGCAACAAACAAAAATATTATGCAAATATTGATAACAAAACTCAAACTTGATCTTTGTATGCAGTAAAATTCTTCTTTGTAGCTTCTGAGTGGTAGATAAGCCAATTGTGTCCATTTAATACTCTCACAGTACAACCTCCTCACAGATCATGTCATTGGGTTAACATATAAGTTTCTGTTGACTTTGCCATCACACAGGTTGCATGTCAGAGAAGCTTCTTAACCTTAAAATCTATGAAGAGCAGACTACGAAGCTCATTGAGTCAGGACAACTTGGAAGCTTTCATGTTAATGTGCACAAAGAAGGAAATCCTCATGTCTGTAAGCAACGACACAGTTATAGATAAAGTGGCTGAAACCAGTGCACTGCTTAGGCGGTTACTGATGCTGTAGATGCTGTTGGTGCTATTTGAAATGGAACTGTATACTGTCAATATGCCTCTTTGTTGAAGAGTGGGATACGTTTCAAATGCTTTATTTATTTATTCATGCTTTTGTTAATTTATCAACCTATCCTTGTGGAATAGTGGAATATTTGTTGTTAACTTCTCAGTTTAAGTGGATTATTATTTAACCTTTACATTATTTGTTGAACCATGGTATACAAAAAACTACAGGATAGTAAGAGCTGAACTGTTGCTTCATTTATCCAATTTCCACTACCATGAAAAAAAATGGTCCGGTCTTGGGCCTGAAATTCCCGGGCTGAAAAGTGGCCCCACTCCGGCCCTGTAAAGGCTAGATATCTCTCCCGCGTTTCGGGCCGACGGAGTGGAATGGCCGCAGATGGCGGCCATTTTGCGACAGGATAGCTCGCTCACCCTTAACATTGTGTTGGTAGTGGTACATACTTTTTAAATAACCAGAACTTGATCATTTTTCCATCGATTTTCAAACAGGTTGGTTTGTTGTACATGTAAGATATGTAGTTACGACACTGAAGAATTATAAACATGAGTTTTCATATGAAAATAACATTGAACAAAACAAATACCCCAATATCTAGGGTACTAAAACTCAGCATACAGAATGGCAACAGGAGATAAATGTATACTATTATCACCTTTATAAAAGCAATATTACTGATATAATAAAATAAAGGTGATCCCACGGGTTCTCGTTTCGAGGGAACGTTCAATAGAGCAGGCTGCACAAAAGTCTGGCATCTTCATTGGCAATAAAATCAGCAATTTCCTGTCGAAATCATAATGTAAGATGTTAAACAATCCAACCCGATTAGAAATCATGTGGAACTTTTTATTATGTTTTAGTTTAGTTTTAGTTTAGTTTATTATGTTTACAGTTTTATTATGTGCAACTTAAGTTATATTGAAAAGAAAGAACAATTATGCCTCCCCAATTGATGTAAAATGACTGATACACAATTGCTGTGATACACAATTAAGCTGCACATTTCTACATGTTCAAGCATCCAGAATTATTACCAAGGTAATGACGTTTGTAAATCAAGTCATTTGTAAATCCGTCAAGATTTTCGCGAGATAAGAGTGTAAATGATTGTGAGGATCACTGAAGTTACCTAACGTACCACTGATCCCTCCCGGAAGCTATCCTGTCGCAAAACGGCCTCCTGTGCTGTCGTTCAAGACTCCGCCGTGAGACATCTAGCCTTTATATAGGATATCTATGTCCCACACATGCACTTATTTCCTGATTCCTCAGGTCAGCTATTTATTAGAAAAGTCCCACTTCCTGTTAGAATCAGTAAAAGTCCTGATTGCAATTATAAGCAGAAAAGTAAAAAAAAAAAAAAAAAAAGTATATAATTAGACAGGAAAATTAATAAAGAATAGAATGACACCATTTGCCAGTAACTTATAAGTAAAGAGTAGATTTCTCTTTTGGACTTTATCTAGCCTCCCTCACTTCTATCTCAACAGTTTAACGTACAACAGTTGTTACTTAACTGGGGTGTATGTGTGTGAGGGTGTGAACTACGTCCTACTTAATCTGTGGCAGTGCCACAACATCAACGGCTTAAGGCTTTAGAAAGTGTTTTACAAGAGCGTCAAGACCATTACATTTTCACCAACTTATTAGTTGAAATTTGTTAAATGTTGAATTTCTTTAGATGTATGTTTGCTTGGCTTGCTTTTGTTTAAAATGTTTGAAGGTACAATGTTAATTTATTATGCAGAAATAAAGACATATGATTGTTTTGCAAATGGCAACATTGAGACGAGGTAAATTATTTTATACATTATTTCTGAATAAAAATAAAGACGTCCTTTGCCAAATTGAAATGCCATTACTGACTCTGGCGAAGGTTTTTTTAAATATTTGAGCTCAACAGCCAATTTAATTATGTCCTTCCATTTTCCTAAAACAACGTGTTTATTGGCTAGAATACTGTATGGTTCGGTTCAAGCCAACATTTTTCTTGCCCATTTACAGAGCCAAGACTGTGTACAAACACCACATTTTTTTGAGGGCACACACAGAATGGAAAGCTGACTGTGAGGAGCAGCAAATCTCTGAATTGATTAAAAAAAAAATGTATTGGATTAGAATCATGGACTGGACCTTTATGTACCAGATATTCTTGTTTCCATATAGCTTATTCCTTAAAGCCTCATTGTGCAAAACTATTATTATTACTATTTTTTGCTACTGAGCTCCCCAATGTCGACTAACAAGGTAGAGTAATATTACAAGGTTTCAGACAAATATGACTCTGCATAGTTTTATTTATTGAGACATCAGAGATAAACGCTAACATACTGTAACTAAAAGATGACAAGAAAAAGGATGAAACATTTTTGTTTTGCTGAAATACTGCTTGGATTTTCTTTCATGGTTTTCTAAGCGTATGTGTAATGATAAAATGCATAAATGCTTAATAAACACTGGACAGTGTCATTTATAACAAGCTAGCTGAGTTAGGTTTTCAAGGTTGGTTCATCTGAAAAAACTACAAATACTACCGATAACGTTACAGGCCAAATTCTTTCATAAATAACATGTTTATGATGGAGCAACTAGTGAGTCGACAACTTTCCTAACACAGACTGAATGAGTTGCAAATCAGAATTAAGGATCAGAGTAAATAATGATTGACAATAATTATTCTTATATTCATTTTCATTTGTTGCTTTTAATTGGACTTTAAAATTGGTTAAAATGTAAGAGTTTCTGGTTGAATGTCTACCAATGACGTAATTGCCCCACGTGAACGCCCCACACCCCGCAAACCCCGCTGCGTCACTTCATAACAGCAACATCATAAACTAATTTGATGTTGTTAAAAAATGCTTGTGACACCCATTACAATTGCGGGGGATAACAGCACTCCCTCCAATTAAATGATAAGCAAGTGTCATAAATTCTGATTATGGGTCAACCATTCATCACCGCCCTTTTGAGCCTGACATTTCCTTGTAAATAGGCTACTGTATGTATCACTAAAAATTGAGAGCTTAGTTGCATAAAACACAATCTTTCCTTCAAGCACAATTTTCTTTTATAGAATGTGTTTTCACATTAACCCAACTTACAATAAAGTAGTCAAGAAAACTGCTCCACCGGAAAAAAAAAAAAAAAAGGAGGAAGAATCCAGTAGGAGCGGTTCAACATGCACAAGGTATATTACAGCATAGTGTAAAGGGGCTATTTACCAGCCCAATTGCTGCGCCCTGCTGGTTACCTTATTTGGGCAACATTACCTGGGCACTGAATCAAGTCACACGCACACAAAGGTTTAGGGAAAAGCAAGGACTTTTATTTCTCATTATATTATACTTTCTAAAAGCACCTTGGAGAGAGAGCAGTGGCCAAAACACGCATCACATCCATGTAAAGTGCTAATTTGCCTCCTCCCCCCGACCGCCGGGTTTATCGAAGGTACACAGACCAGTGATCGCAACACGCAACAGTCAGATATCTAAGCCAACACACTTAGTTCCAATCTAAACGCAAACTATTAGTAATGCGACGGGTAAACAGCACTCACCCACGTCCTTGCACGGCAGCCCTCGGCTTGGAGCTTAGCAGTATCTCCTGTCCCTAACCCTTTGTTTCTACACAAGCAAACCTATTATATTCCCCTTACCAATTAATTAATGCAACACAGGTGTGTCGCGACGTCTAGACCGGCGGGCGGGCTGGACCCCGGCCCCCATCAGCTTGCACTCAAACCACCTGCTTACATCCACCCACCCTACATCAAATGGGTCCTTGCATTCCCAGAACACACAGATCACATTTGTTAGCGTTGGGGTAGTTGACCCTTGGTGGTGCGAGAAGAGCGATGTAGGCCCTCCGTGTCAGGGGGAGAGGGGCCCAGGGCTGTTGGTGAAGCCAGACCAAGCCCAACTGATTGAGCTTTGCATGGGGTTGATCCCTGGGAGTCCTGCATCTCCAACCTTAAAGGTGCTGCTGGACCTGCTGGACAACCCCACACCCAAGGATACATGCATCGGCTACGCTCCTTGTTGGCATCGGGGGCCGTGACTATAACATGTTTATGATGGAACAACAAGTGAGTCGACAACTTTCCTAACAGCCTGAATGAGTTGTAAATCAAAACTATTAAAAAGACTCCCTTTTCCATAAAATCATCTCAGAGAAAGTTTAGAGAACATGAATGAGTGAAAAATGACTTATGAGTCTTTTAAGAATACTGAGAAAACACTGAACAAACACTGTTGATCATCTATTATATTTATTTAAAAAAATGTTCTGGTTATAATAGTTTCAAGATGCCGGGTGACTGAACTAATTGGTGTGTGTGCCTTAAGCATGAGGATCACTGCTCTCTCCGGGTGAATCAGTATGCTGCCATCTACAGGATAGAAAGAGAAGCTCAGGTCACAGTTTTCTCCTGGTGAATCAGAATGCTGCCACCTACAGGATAAACATGAGAAGCTCAGGTCAGAAACTTGTGCCAAGCAACATCAGAATATTATATAAGGACACACGTTATCACTCTCCATTAAATCAATTCAATTCAATGAATTAATATCTGTGAAACTTCCCAAAAGTGTGTGTGTGTGTGTGTGTGTGTGTGTGTGTGTGTGTGTGTGTGTGTGTGTGTGTGTGTGTGTGTGTGTGTGTGTGTGTGTGTGTGTGTGTGTGTGTGTGTGTGAGTGTGAGTGTGTGAGTGAGTGAGTGAAAACACAAAAGGGTTTATTGTATTTGAAAAGTTACTTTAGTTATGCTATAGATCATCCTATAAGTGGTCTCGGTGACCTGTTGAAATTTAGCTGTGAAATGAGAAAAGATAATGCTGGTTAATATTCATCTATCAATCCATTGATCAATTCAGCAATGTACGAGCAAGAGATAAAGTGTGCCAACTAAAAACCTAAATATTATAATATGTTACAACGGATTGCGGTAAAATGAGAACGAGAGAGAGAGAGATGCAAAGTTGATGCAAATTAACATGGAGACTACCTCATTGCTAATGTTGCAGTTGAAATATTTCTGAAGATATTTTTGCTCGTTGTAATAATACAAAAGAATAGCAGAGTCGTGTATGCAATAATATGTTTAACTAGAAATTTTACTGAAAAATAAATAAACAATTTACACGCACACACACATACTGTATATGTATATATGTGTGTGTGTGTGTGTGTGTGTGTTAGTGTTTTTCAAAATATCATATCACCATAGATGAGGATATTTGCCAGCTTCTGCTTCAGTAGTGAGAGAACTTCTTGTTCTCTATTTGTGGCATCAAGCCATGTGTCAAATCCAAACATTGACACATTGACACTCACCACTGCTCCTGTGCTTCTCTAACTGGTGTCAGTTGCCTCATCAATGTCTTCAGAACTGTCTGTGTGTAAATTAAATGAGGTGTCATATCCACCAAAAACACCACTGCTAAGTGTCAGCCGTGTGAGGTTCATATACTTACTGTGCTTTTTCAGCCTCACCAGGGCTACTACTCCACAGACCCCACTAGCAGCAACACCCCCAAGAGACCCAACAGGAGAGGCAGGTTGAAACTACTACAACACAAATATCAGCAGTGATTCCAACAAAAGATAGTTATGACATAATCAGAATCTGAATTGACCAGAGGTCCTAAATTGTGATAAAATATCCCTAAATGGGATCCTTTCAAGCTTGCAGTTCCCAGATTAATTGTAGCTGGTGTGACAGTTTGTTCTGTAACTGGGAAATCTGAAATGTATTGATACATGAAGATGCTTTTGAGAATAAATGCTTTAAAAACTTGATCATTCACAGAAGACAGATTCGGAATTCATGCTTTTATACAAACCATTACAGGTATGATTTGACTCTTTGGACAGGAGTGAGGTAGTCATTAGAGTTCAGTTAAAAACTAAACTTATGTAAAGCTATAAAATTACAACTTACTCTGGAGAAGGGGGTGTGTTTGTGGTGGACGTGGAAGACACATCATCAACTGAAGATTAGAATGGTAAAAAGACAGGAGATTTCACAAATTACACAAACTGTTTGATACTGTGTGTGTGTGATAACAACTGCCATGCTATGGTTCAGTGGTGCTGAGATGTTGAACACTACAGGACTGGCAGACTCAACACATCCGTAGTTTATTTGCTTCACCTTACATTTAGACAGAATTTGTGAAAGGAAGATATACCCTCCTACCAACCTAAATCAATGAGTACATTATTATTTCATTCTGACTATTCCACAACACACAAGGATAAGCAAATTATCTGAGGTTAAAGACTAGTTACAGGCTTTGTACTGCACATAAAATGCAGATATCATAATAACCATTTTATCTTGAAAGCTGGTGAGAAGGATGAAGATACTGAAGTCCATGTCATTAGACGAATGTCTGAGTGTACTTTGAAAATGCCAGAAGCCCTTGCAAGCCGCCTGCTTGTAAAAGTCTACTACTTGCCTTAACCATGTCCTCTTTTTCTCTACGCTTGTTTTTGTGTATCTCTTCATCTAACCATAATATTGCTTAGTATCATAACAAAGATGACTACTGACTAGTATTTAGAAGAAGGCCAAAAGGGGAAGAGGTGAATTTCATGTTTTTCTGATTCTGATTTCTGAGTCTGTATCATAATGCATTGTCATTCTAATGAAGACACAATAATGTGGAGACAAACAAGGTGTCAACAGTTGAACAGTTGGTCACACAGTATCACTACGCAAGCTTTGCTATTCAGTGAGAAGGTATTCATATCCACACCCTCCCCCCAATATAGTGGTTTAATTCTGCTTTCTGACACATGAGAATGTGAAGTGTGTTAAAATATATATATTTTGCATTTTCAGAAACATATGTCCCTTCCTTTGCATGCTTTAGTAAGGCTATACACCAAGGGCGTAGGTTTGGTCTCAGCATTGGTAGGGACACTGCCCGGCAGACAACATATTTCCTTATTGAACAAAATTACCTAATGATTAGTACAGTACAGTACATGCAATGCATTTGTTTTTTCTGAAACTAATTTTTAATATGTAGGTAATTGGTTCAGGTTTTATGGAGCTGTACTAGGCCTACATCATCTGTACTGGATTGCTGTGCAATCAAATAATGTCAGGGCTCTCAAGTGTCACACATTGAGCGTGTCAGTCACTCATTGAGCGTGACAGTCACTCATTTCGGTCTTTAGTCACGCTCTCCCGCCACACATCGTATTTCTCACGCTGAAAAAAAGCCTCTAGGCTATTTAATGTGCTGCAGCGCGCAAACATGACCTGGATGCGCTGCCCTCACCATGGAGGAATCAAGCACGTCTCCACGAATCCCTGGAGTTCTACCGTGAGGTGCCACTTATCAGCCAAAAATAAATAAAAAAATGGGCTACACAATAGCTAATTAGAAAAAAACGTATCTTTTGTATCAGGGTAAGATTTGATCCAGCAACCAAAGAAAATAAAGCATCCTGGAATCACGAGCGATTGATCTTCTGAAAGTTTCGTTCACCTGAGGATACCACCAGAGCTCCGAGCATCAGTCTTCTACAGGAGAAAGTCGTCTCCTGTTTTAATGTTACAAGAATTTCACAATGGTTTGGCACAAGCAATGACAACGTGACTGCAGTAAGAGAATATTTCCCAGATAATTAGCATTTTAGCCAACACAGTTTTTAGGTTTACAGCCTGCCTTTTCACTATAGCTTTGACTACTAACTTCGTTAATAGGCTATAATAAATTGAGTAGACCTATTAAATATATATATAGACTATAATTTGAACGGAAATTAGGAATTATTTTTGTGTTTGCTTGAGAAGAAGAAACCCCAAGAAACCTCTTCTTTAACTAATATCCCACACTCAGGGCACATCTTTGTGAAACACCAACTTGTACTGAAGACTAAGCTGCTCTTTCACATATTACTTCAACTTCGACAATAAGATGATTAGCCTACAGATCATGGAAAAGCATGAACTCTATGAGAGAAGTTGTGAGCCCATAATAGAGGTCAAAAAAGCAAGTGAACTCAGTCATTCTACCATGTGGGTCAGTACATGAAAAAGGGCTCAGTTCCAATAAGATGTTTTAGTGTATATAACTCTGATTTGAACAGTAACAACTCCAGTAGTAATGGGTGATGTAGGCCAACAGAGGCCTCAATATGAACTAGCAGGGTATTTGGTCACAAGATTAGGCTTAGTTGCCAACATCACTGCACCTTGAGAGCTACATTTAATTAAAATAAACTGCAACGCAATGTTTTTTTCTTACAGAATGTGTTGCTGGTTTTCACATGAATGAGTAAACGCCTACCTTATTCTTCAGAAACCATAACATATTTTTAGTCAGTAAGGAAGTGCCATAAAATCTGTTAATGTTTCAACCATACCGTTAATCAAATGTTTGGCATTGGAGCTCAGAACGTTGCCTAGGTTGAAAATATAGACGCTACAAAATGCCTGCATGCAACACGAACTGCTTCGAAGCGCCTTTATCAAAAGGATTTAAGAAACTGGGTCTTGTCGTGGGAAAACACCCGTGGGTGTTTTTACTTTTACCTTTGGTGTTATCCGGGGGTCTCGGAGTGGGGTTTTACTTTCTCGATGAAAGAGAAGCAAACGATATCGAAGACCAGTTCACACCAACAAACGGCCAGGCTAAGAAAGAGAGAGAATATGTCAAAACTTATTTTCCTCACAGTGACGAATTTTCTCAGTTGAGGCTATACACAGAAGGGACTTACGCGTCGTTGATCGTGTTTAGTTATTCGAACAAAGACCTTCTCTCAAAAGAACTGTTTCAAAAAGTAATCGATATGGACCACAAAGTACGAAGCATAACGACAGAATTAGAAAGAGGCACCTATGCAGATCTCTGTGCGACTACAAACGGAAAGTGCGCTTCAAATGCAGTTTTAGACATTGTATCCAACGCTGCCACCACTACTATTGATTACCCATTGCATCAAGGCATGTTTCTAGGATCAACAATTGGCGGTGTGACACTGAAACCCAACAGCAACGCAATACAAAGTGCAGAGGCAGTTCGTCTTTTCTACTTTTTAAAAGATGCCAAAACTGAGATGGACGGAAGCGAAAATGGTGCATGGCTCCAGGCTTTTATAGACACATTTTCAAAAGAAATCCCAGACGACATGGTAAGTGCGTCATTCCCTTGTGCTATTAAAGGTAAGCTGTTTCCATTAAACATATTTAGCGTTACACGGGTGTGAATCTGTGGGCAGACATTCAAAATAGATTCCTGTCTGTTGTTGATCTCTCTCGATTATGATATAAGTGTAAGCCTTTTGAATTTATTTACATGGATTGAAAGGGGGGAAATCCTTAAAAGTCACTTAGAACTCTTTTTCCAAGTTATACATTCTGATAGAATTTACTAAATTACATAAAAGTGAGCAAGATGGTCACTTCAGGATAGTCCCGTTAGGTTAAGTTTCATAGAGAGAAGCTAGGCAGAAGCAAGCCAGTCAGATGCTTCAATGTTAAGACACAAGCATCAGATTACTTTGCCTATTAAGATGAAGAAAGGATGCAGAAATGTTTTCAATAAACATACCACAAATCCAGGTATTAGGAACTGGTGTAAATGCAATCATAGTATTAATGCTCTAAAGATATTGTTTGTGTTTGTGGGGAGGGCATTTAAAGGCACCCAGTGCAACTTTTGAGGCTTAAAAATAAACATTCAATGTCTAGTCTTTTTTTACACGTAGTAAGTTTCAATAACTCCATACCATTACATATCGACATTCAAGGAGCAAAAATGAGACGTCGTTGTGTGGTGAGAACTTATAGAAAATCGATAACAACAACAATCGCCGCCATTTTCTTTATTTATTGGTGCCCACAATAAATAAAGCAGGATTCCAGTCAATGGAAAAAGGGCCTCTCCCCACCGGCGATTGTTGTTGTTTACGATTTTCTATCAGTTCTCACCACGCAACGACGTCTCATCTTTGCCCCTTGAATGTCGATATGTAATGGTATGGAGTTATTGAAACTTACTACGTGTAAAAAAGACTAGAAATTGAATGTTTATTTTTCATTGAATGTTTATATAATGTTGCACTGGGTGCCTTTAACTACCATAGATAATAAAACCAGATATTTACAGCTTCAGTAGACATGGGTGATGTAGGCCAACAGAGTTATGTCACCTGTGCTAAATCCTACCCCCTGCATTAAAGGAAAAAAAGCGAATGCAGTTTAGTTTGAAACTTGAATTAAAAATCTTGCAAATATTCAGATTTAAATGATTGTTTAACATAATTAGTCACTTTCAATAAAACGCATGTTTTTTTTTTTTTACCCTGGTGTCAGTATGTCTTTTATGTTATTTATCACAGTGAGTGACCTTAAGTATGCCTATCATCAGCATGTCAATTGCAAGCATGTTGGTATTCATAACGACTTTGTTTATTTCAGATATCTGTATCTCATTTCACTTCAATTTCAAGAGAAGAAGAATTTGAGAGGAATTCAAAGACAGTGATTCCATTATTCTCCATTACTTACGTTGTGGCAATTAACATTTCAATTGCTTTATGTATCAGGTAGGTTTACAGCCATGTTTGATGTGAAAAAACATACACCATGCACACACCATTAAAATGTGCCATGATAAGATCTAGGCCTACAAGTTGTTAGAGACGGTTAGCTTAATAGAGTAGATAGGATGGCTTCATCCCAATGTTTTTTTTTAGTTTGGTTTATAAATGTATCACACTTTAGACTGCTAGGTGGCATGAGGAGGCTATGTGTATCTCAGAGATGCTGACATGGCCCTTGGCCGGTGTACTGGGTTCTCTCTTTCAGGTTGGACTGTGTGAGAAACAAAGTGTGGGTGGCCTTGGCTGGTGTTCTCTCTGCAGGTCTTGCTGTGCTTACCAGTTTTGGATTGCTTCTCTTCTGTGGGGTGCCATTTTCAATGCCTGTTGCCAGTGCCCCTTTTCTCATTCTTGGTAAGATTGCAAATTCCGTATATTCATTTTTTTCCCCAACGTAAAGCAATTCCCATTTAAAATAGCATTATTCGTTAATAAATACAGTTGTATGATGTTTTTAAACACCATCAGGTATTGGTGTGGATGACATGTTCATCATGATCTCATGCTGGCAGAGGACAAAGGTTCATGACAAGGTGGAAGATCGCATGGCAGAGACGTACATGGAGGCAGCTGTCTCCATCACCATCACCACTCTAACTAATGTCCTGGCCTTCTACATTGGTCTCTTGACGCCTTTTCGCTCTGTACAGTCCTTCTGCATGTACACTGGATTAGCCATCCTCTTCTGCTACATCTACAACATCACGTTCTTCGGTGCCTGTCTGGCACTGAATGGACGAAGAGAGAGAAGCAACACACACTGGCTGCCATGCATGAAGGTTGAAACTCCAGATGAATACAAGAAGAGCAATGCCTGCTCAGTCGGTGGAGCTTATGATCCTGAAACAGGTGCAGAGAAGGAAATGCCCATCAATTTCTTCTTTAAAAAGTATTATGGACCATTCTTGACTAATATATGGACCAAGGTGTTTGTGGTTTTTCTTTATGCAGGGTATCTGGCCGGTAGTATTTATGGCTGTTTACAACTAGAAGAGGGCATACAGTTGAAAAATCTTGCACCTGATGACTCTTATGTCGCTAGCTATTATGACAATGAAGACAGATATTTCTCATCTTACGGCCCCTTTGTCATGTTAGTCATTAAAGATGAAAACTTCCAGTATTGGGAGAAAAGTGCCCGTGAAAACCTCAACAAGTGCCTGAAAGAATTTGAATCATCCGACATGGTTGCCAAAAACATGACTATATCTTGGCTTGACTCTTATGAGCAATATGGAGCTTCTACCGGTTTAGATATTTCAGATAAAAGTGTATTCATGGCAAACTTGAGCAAATTGTTTGCTGTGTCAGGTTTCTATCTGGATGTTGTTATTTATAATAGAAAAATACTGGCCTCTCGATTGTTCATCCCCAGTATTAACATCGCCACTGCGATTGATGAAAAGAACATGTTGAACTTTTTCAGAGACACAGCTTCCACTTGTGGGCAAATCATGGATCTGTCCAATCCGGCTGATCTATTAGTCTACCACCCTGCCTTCATTTACTATGATCAGTATGCAGTCATTGTGAATAATACTGTCCAAAATATTGTAGTAGCTACTGCGGTGATGCTTGTTATTTCTCTTCTGTTGATTCCAAATCCTGTCTGTTCTCTGTGGGTGACCTTTGCCATTGTCTCTATAATAGTGGGTGTAGCTGGTTTCATGGCTTTGTGGGATGTTAATCTAGACTCCATCTCTATGATCAACCTGGTAATCTGCATTGGCTTTTCTGTAGATTTCTCTGCACACATTTCCTATGCTTTTGTGTCAAGCAGTGAAAAAACACCCAATGAAAAAGCAATAGACGCTCTCTACAACCTTGGGTATCCAATAATCCAAGGAGCTGTCTCTACTGTTGCTGGTGTTGTTGTCCTCTCGGCAGCAAAGAGCTACATCTTCAGAACATTCTTTAAGATCATGTTTCTAGTCATCTTGTTTGGGGCCGTCCATGGCCTTGTGTTTATACCAGTGTTTCTGACATTCTTTGGAGTTTGTGGCGTTAGAAGCGTTGAAGATGAAAAGTCTCAGACACATGTTGATATCCCTGGGGTCCAGTCAATGACTATAAGCAACGCTATACAACACCTGATGATTGCACCTGATGATTCGTATGTCGCTAGAAATTATGACAATGAAGACAGATATTTTGGCACTAGCAGTGGTGTTGAAGATGAAAAGCCTCAGGCACATCTTGTTACCCCTGGGCTCCAGTCAATGACTGTACAACACCTAGGGCAAAGGCAAGGGCAATCCCAAATAATTAACAGCCCTTCCTCTAATAGAAGGCTGCCATGTCAACCTGCAAGCATTCAAATGTCTGCTATCAATGATTCAAAACAGACTTTAAACCACCATAATCAGCATAATCAAATAGGTAACAGTGGGCAGTCACTGGGTTCCTCCAATAATCATCTTGACTCTGCAGGGAAATCAGCTGACATTAATTCTCTGTACCCTAAAGACTGTCCTTAAGTATAGTTACTTTTATACAGTGCAAATATATTTTTGTATCTTTATAATTTGAAGGCTTGACTACATAAATACTGGAAGGAACTGGAACTTTGTGTAAATTCAAGTAATGATTATACACAGTGCATCATTTTATAGTCAGCTAACATTCTGTTTGTGAGAGCAATGGATCATAAATACTCTCATTTGACCTTTATCATTTCCTCATTATGTTATTGCTGATGCTTCAGCATGTTTGTGTCGCCTGGCCTTGGTAAACTATCAACCCACACTCTGCTTGTGAAATGAGTCCTTTTATGTATGCATTTTATATTGTTCCGCTTCAAATGCAGTAAAATATTTGTCATTCAGTTCATCACATGGTGTCTGGTGTTGTGCACTGAGGCCAAAATCCCACTCCTTTGTCCAAACTACGTATATGCAAATAATTCCAAATTCAGCATTATCTCAATTTCCCCATTAACAGTAATTACTGAAAAAACTATTCCCACAAACCGTTTTCAAAAAAATCCTCAAACAATTTTTAGGGTGGGGTGCCTCCATGACTATCTGTTTCTAACCCTTGCTATGGTTAAAGAATTAGTCCCACGTATGTGATGAGTGCCCCATGTTTTAGTTCCTGTGTAGAGAAGCAGGATCATTGGTCATCATGAAGGCGTGTGAGGGCATTTTTTAAATTTGTTTTGTGCTTATACAAGCATATACTCAGGATGTGGCATTTTTTGGGGGTCAAATTAGTGTGTTTGGAATATTATTCCACATTTTCCATAGAAGGTCAACCTAAATTTGGGTTCACCACTACGTGATGTTGATGTATACAGTTAAATCACATGATGAACGTTGTTAAAATAAATGCATATACATTGCCAGCTAACGGAGATAAAGGGCCTCTGGCAAGTTCAATGTGTGGTGGAACAGAAAGGTATTTTGGATACAAATGTAGAAGTGTTTCTATCAGTAAAGGAGAACTGGTGGGAAGGAGGATTGATATTGATGGTAAAGTGATTCTACCGATTGTAGAAAAACATGTGAAGAGTTTTAGCAGGTGGTATGATTCCACATTGAGTGACAGGACAGGTTTCAGAACTAAAATAAATCATTGTATTTTGAGTGTGACTGCATTGTTTAGTTCATTGAGTTATTGAGTAAGATGTGACTGAGGAAGCATTTGAAAGGAAGAAGCTTAAGTATGCGTTTCGGTAACGGGAGGGGACGAGGTTGGCAAGAACACACAAGATCAGTGGAGATAGGTGTTACAGGCTTTGTAGATAAATCAACCACAACACTTCTGTTGAATTCCGGTTCTCGAAGACGCTTACCCAAAGGAGCATTAGGAGTTGTCTGAGGCTCCTGAAAAGGCAAGTCGGTGGTTGGGGCTGATGCACTCGAAGACTACTTGTAGCCATGAATACTACATGTGACAGTCAGAGGATCCCCAACCAACAACTTTAGAAATTTGTCATATTTTCTAGTGAATAACTAGTATGATACATTTTAGCTTTTTTTCTTTTTTTGTATGTCTCTATGTGTGTTCAGATTTGCTTATTGCATTTCACACATGCTCTTTAAAACATTTGACCTTTATCATTTCCTCATTATGTTATTGCTGATGCTTCAGCATGTTTGTGTCATCTTGCTATGGTAAACTGTCTACCCACACTGTGCTTGTAAAATGAGAAATTGTATGTATGCATCTTTTATTGTACCGCCAAAAGCAAATGGAATAAAGGTTTTGTCATTCAGATCATCGCATGGTTTCTGATGTTGTGTACTGAGGCTGAAATCCAAGTTAAAGGAAGTCAAGATAAATCTGGATTCACCACTACGTGATGTTAATTTACTCTCCAGTATACAGTGTGTCCAGTAAATTGCATTATGAAAGCCAGCTAACAGAGATAAAGGGCCTGGGATTTGAGCAAAATCGTGAATAAGGCAATTAGGAAATGGCTTGGGGTGACTAAGCTATGCAGCTTTGAATGACCAGCTTGATGAAGGAGTGAATTGTGTGCTTAAAAGTGTCACTTCTGTGTGTGAGTAAGCAAGGGCTGCTAAAAAGAACACGTAGTCCTTGTTTTCTGCATATGCATAGCCAGCTAAGAGATAGAGGGGCTGGACGTGTTCCATATGTGGTGGAACAGAAAGGCAAACTGACCTGTGAAAGACAGTCAGTGATAATGGCACATATGGGCTGTTCCACATTAACCACAATGTTGAGTATCATGCCTTATTGAAATTGATATATTTTGGACACTATTTTGGAAGTGTTTCTATCAGTAAATGAGAACTGGTGGAAAAAAGGTTTTGTATTGATGGATATTCTTCCTATTGTAGAAAAACCTGTGAAGCGTTTTAGCCTGTGGTACAATTCCACATTGAGTGACTGAGGACAGGTTTCAGAACTAAGAGAAATCATTGTTAAGGCAATCAATACTATTGATAAGACCTTGCCTGGTAAACAGATATTGGGGTGATTGCAGTTTGGGCTTTTGCCATGCTTAAGGTGGGCCTTTGATTGTGATTGTGAATTAAGTTGCTATTTCAGAGATAGAGACATTTGAGAGAATCGTGAAAAAGGCAGTTAGGAAATGGTTTAGGGTGCCACACTGTCTAAGTACTGTAACTTTGAATGGAAATGGAATATAGAGTTACCAATGACCAGCTTAATTGAGGAGTTCAAATGTGTTCAGACCAGCCTGGAGACGAGTTTGTCACCAGGGAGGAAGTGGAATCCGCGAGAAGCGGTTCAACATACAGAAGGTGCATTACAGCATAGGGATATCATTTGGCAGTGGAGTTGCAGAGTCTGGGATAGATGGGGGTTGGAAATGGGTGAGGGTACATTTCTGGAGAGGAGGCAGATTGTAGCTTTGTTCAGGAGCGCAAAGAGGAAAGTTGACAAAGACTGGCAAAAGGGGCACAACGCAGTTTACTGGCTGATGTCAGTAGACAACTTCAAGTTTCAAAATGTTGTGACTATTAGACCAGACATGGTGTTGTATTCTGAGTGTTCATTGAGTTATTGAGTAAGATGCGACTGAGGAAGAATTTGAAAGGAAGAAGCTTAAGTTTCCGTTACTGGTAACGGGAGGGAACGAGGTTTGCAGGTGCACACAAGATCAGTGGAGATCAGTGTTAGCGGCTTTGTAGCTAAATCAACCACAACACTTGTGTTGGATTCCAGTTCTCGAAGACTGTTACTCAAAGGAGCTTTAAAAGAGTTGTCTGAGGCTGCTGAAAAAGCGAGTCAAAGACTGAGGTGTATCTGTTGTTGAGTCTGATAGTGGCATGTATTCTCACTCATCATGAGTATGGAGGGGGGTGGGTCTGGGACACCAGACACCTCTGTGGAGCCTTCTGGAGGTGTCGTGGGCATAATTTAACGAAATACTGATGAAGGAAGGTGCCTGCTTGAAAACCCCAGTCAAAATGCTCATGAAGGCAGCTTTGTTGTTGTTTTATCCTGCTGCTCAGGTTCTAGGGTTGGGCTCTCATGTTGTATTTAGCCCTGCCTGTTGTCCTGTGAAGGAGGGCCTTTATGCATCCCGGGTACAACATGCGGCGGGTGTTGAGGCTGACTTAAGATAGTAATGCGTTGTTGCTGTTTCTATGGTCCGGCATTTGTTATATTGGTTAGGCTTCTAGCCATGAGAACTACATGTGACAGTCAGAGGATCCCCAACCAACAACATAAGGAATTTGTCATCTTTTCCAGTGAATAACTCAGATGATTCATTTTGGCTTTTTTTTCTTTCTTTGTATGTCTCTATGTGTGTTCAGATTTGCTTATTGCATTTCACACATGCTCTTTCAAACATTTGACCTTTATCATTTCCTCATTATGTTATTGCTGATGATTCAGCATGTTTGTGTCATCTTGCTATGTTAAACTGTCAACCCACACTGTGCTTGTAAAATGAGTATTTTTATGTATGCATCTTTCATTGTACCGCCAAAAGCAAATGCACTAAAGGTTTTATCGTTTAGACCATCGCATTGTTTCTGGTGTTGTGTACTGAGGCTGAAATCCAAGTTAAAGGTAGTCAAGCTCAATTTGGATTCACCACTACGAGATGTAGATTTACTCTCCAGTATATAAAGTGTATCCAGCAAATCACATAATGAACGTTGTAAATATAAAAGCATATGCATAGCCAGCTAACAGAGATAAAGGGCCTGGGATTTGAGAAAACCATGAATAAGGTAGCTAGGAAATGGATTGGGCTTCCCCATTGTCTATATGTAGCTTTGAATGACCAGCTTGATGGAGGAGTTTAATTGAGCTTAGAACAGTCTGGAGATGAGTTTTTCACAGTCTAAGGATTAAGTAGTCAAGAACACTGCTCCAATGGTAAAAAAATAGATGAGGTGGAATCCAGGAGAAGTGGTTCAACGTGCACAAGGCGCATTACAGCATAGGGGTACAGTATCATTGGGCAGTGGAAGAGGGGAGTCTGGGCTAGGTGGTAGTTGGAAATGGGTAGGGGTACATTACTGGAGAGCTTTGTTCACAAGCACCAAGAGGAAACTAGACAAGCAGCAGTGGCTTCTCAAGCAAAGCAAGTGATAGAGAAATATGAAATTCTGATTTTAATCAAGTACTGTATGTGTGTTAATCATATGTCTTAGTGAACTGAAACACTCTTTTATTCTTAAGTGCTGACGTTTCAAACTCTGTATGTGCGTAAGCAAGGGCTGATAAGAAGAACAAGTAGTCCTTGCTAATGCATTATGTTGCAAAAAGCATAGCAAGATGACCTTGGACATGGGGAAACCTACCATGTGGTTATCTTTGCTGACATAATGCTTTGGCATCACAGAAACTCTAACTTCAACCTATATAAACGTTGTGTGATGTGTTTAACTTTGCTTCTCTCTCGTCTGCTGCAGTCTGAAAGTGGGCCCAGGCTCTTTCTTGTCTTCTATGATGGGGTAGGACAATGCTTCGCTCTCATCAGCCACGTTGTGAGTGAGCCCCAAAAGCTTGTTGATATTGTTGAATAAAATTATACTTATCCACAACTCCGGAGTCCGAGGTAATGGATAAACAAAGATACATACACCCATGTGCAATATGCAAACATATAAATGTGTACACAGTACACAATAGCTTTCAATTTCAACTCCACACAGAGCCTAAAATCTGTATAAGTCTCATGCCCCATCTCTTTCTCTTTAATTCTTAGTTTTTTTATCCACTCTACATCTCCAGTGCTCATGCTATTCTCTCAGCCCCCCCGCCCCCTCCAATTTAGTTTACTCTCCTGATGTCCAAAACAAGCTTGTGCACCCCAGTTGTAGTGTGGAGTCATAAAAAGAACAACCTCAGAAACCTTTAATCTTCTACATATATACAGACGTGGACAAAATTGTTGGTACCCTTCCGTTAAAGAAAGAAAAACGCACAATGGTCACTGAAATAACTTGAAGCTGACAAAGGTAATAATAATTAAAAATGAACTGAAAATTAACATATCAAAATCAGACATTGCTTTTGAATTGTTGTTCAAAAGAATAATTAAAAAAATAAAACTAATGAAACCTGCCTGGACAAAAATGATGGTACCCTTAACTTAATATTTTGTTGCACAACCTTTCGAGGCAATCACTGCAATCAATCGATTTCTGTAACTCTCAATGAGACTTCTGCACCTGTCAACAGTTATTTTGGCCCACTCCTTGTGAGCAAACTGCTCCAACTGTCTCAGGTTTGAAGGGTGCCATCTCCAGACTGCATGTTTCAGCTCCATCCACAGATGTTCAATATGATTTTGATCAGGGCTCAGAGCCACTTCAGAATAGTATATATATATAGTAAATATATATATCCCGGACAAGGGATATCGACCGTAGACCGTTAAAGGCACCCAGTGCAACTTTCGAGGCTTAAAAATAAACATTCAATTTCTAGTCTTTTTTACGCGTAGTAAGTTTCAATAACTCCATACCATTACATATCGACATTCAAGGAGCAAAGATGAGACGTCGTCATGGGTTGATAACTGATAGAAAATCGATAACAACAACAATCGCCGCCATTTTTTTTTTTTTTGTAACCTACAATAAATACAGCAGGATTCCAGTCAATGGAAAAATGGCCTCTCCTCACCGGCGATTGTTGTTGCTTACGATTTTCTATCAGTTCTCACCACACAACGACGTCTCATCTTTGCTCCTTGAATGACGATATGTAATGGTATGGCGTTATTGAAACTTACTATGTGTAAAAAACACTAGAAATTGAGCGTTTATTTTTCATTGAATGTTTACATAAAGTTGCACTGGGTGCCTTTAACAGGCTTTCCGACGGTATAAGATTAATTGCCAAGAAGCATTGTTACAACAAATAAATGATCTACCAGACACAAATTTCCTTACTTTTTGTGCTATGTTTATGTAGCTATGTGTGTTCAGATTTGCATATTGCATTTCCCACATAATCCTCCAAACATTTGACCTTTATCATTTCCTCATTATGTTATTGCTGATGCTTCAGCTTTTTTTTTTATCGTCTTGCTATGGTAAACTGTCAACCCACGCTGTGTTTGTAAAATGAGTCATTTTATGTATGCAACTTTTATTGTACAGCTGAAAACAAGTGCAGTAAAGGTTTTGTCGTTCAGATCATCTCATGCTTTCTGGTGTGAAAGATAAAACCATAAAATACTGTCTTTGTCATGAGGCAAATGTCATAAATTCTGATTATGTGTCAATCATTCATCACTGCTTTATTGAGCCAGACATTTCCTTGTAAATTGGCTAGTGTATGTGACACTGCACCTTGAGAGCTAAGGTGCATAAGACACAATCTTTCCTTAAACGGCAAAGCACAATTTTCTTTAATAGAATGTGCTTTTTCGAATGTAACATCCTACCTCATTCTTTAGAAACATGAAAAAAAAAAACATGAACTGTGATCCTCCTTCGCATAGGATTTGCAATTTAGAAGATGAAATACAGCACTTCCTTAAATAGAGGGCTGCAAGTATTCAAAAGTCGGCTACTTTTTACTTCCATAATCATCTTGAATTTCCAGGGCAATATCAAGTAGGTAACAGTTCCTCCTTTTAACAGAGGTCTGTCATGCCGACCTCCAAGCGTATACACACTAGCTGGCATTAACCAAACTCTCAATACAGAAGGGATCCTGGCTGTCCTTTAGTTCTAGCTACTTTGATACAGTGCAAATACATTTTTGTATCTTTATAGTTGTATGTCTACATAAAGACTTTAGACAGTTACTAGTGATAATGGCACAAATTGGCTGTTCCACATTCATTCTAAATGTTGAGTATCATATCTCTTTGAAATCGATGTATTTTGGATAGAAATGTAAAAAGTGTTTCTATCAGTAAGGGAGAACTGGTGGAATAGAGATTTTATATTTGATATTCTATCTATTGTAGAAAAACCTGCAGTTTAGACAGGTGGCACAACTCCACATTGAGTGACAGGTTTCAGAGATGAGATACTTCATTGTTAAGGCTATCAGTACTATTGATAAGACCTTCTTGCCTGTTAAACAGAAATTGTAATGCTTGCAGTTTGGGCTTTTGCCACACGTGAGTGCCAAAAATCATGAATAAGGCAGTAAGGAAATGGCTTGGGATGCCAAATTGTCTAAATACTGTAGCTTTGAATGGAAGAAGAATATAGAGTAACCAATGACTATCTTGATGTGGGAGTTCATATGTGCTAAGACCAGTCTGGAGATGAGATTGTCACAGTCTAAGGATTAAGTAGTCAAGAACACGGCTCCAACGGTAAAAACAGGGAGGAAGTGGAATCCAGGAGAAGTGGTTCAACATGCACATGGCGATTTACAGTGTGGATGTCCTGTTTATTTATCTCTGGAAAATCTGTGTGCTTGTTAATCCCCCCAACCCCCATTTTTTCCTCTTTGAGGCAAATTGTGTTACCTGCCTAGTATGAAATTGGGCGTACAAATAAAGTTTGATTTGATTTGATAACAATAGGGATATCATTGGGCAGTGGAAGAGAAGAGTCTGGGCTAGGGGACAGTTGGAAATGGGTGAGGGTACATTTGTTAACGAGCACAAGGAGGAAACTATACGAGCAGCAGCAGCTTCTCAAGCAAAGCAAGGGCAATGGATGAACTGGCATGGTGTTGAGACGAGGAAGATCAGATGGAGAAAACTTTGGCATATGGACGCTAACCGCATTCAATTAATCTTTGGAGCCACAAATGATGTCCTCCCAATTCCATCGAACCTCAGTGATTGGGTGTTGGTTCAGGGTTCCTTCACATAGAGACATAATCATAATCAATCGTTAAAAAAATAATTTGTCTGTCTGTTTGAGAATAAATGAGTTGAAGTTAATCCTGACGTTTAATGATTAATGACAGCGTAGTAGCTCACAGGCTGGCTGTGTACCTAGAGAGGAACAAATACATCGACACAACAGTGCAGAAAGCAGGGATTCCAGGCTTTTCTGGTTGCTTGGAGCATGCAAACATGATATGGCATCAAATCCAAGCAGCCAAAAAGGAGGGAAGAGATCTCCATGTGGTGTTCTTGGACCTCGCCAACGCCTTTGGTTCTGTTCCTCATAGTCTCTTGTGGACTGCGTTTGACCTGTTCAGCATCCCACAGGCTATCACCACTCTTGTCAAATCCTACTTCCAGGACGTTCAGCTATGCCTCACCACTGAGGAGTACACCACAGCATGGCAGCGTTTGGAAATTGGTATTATGGCAGGATGCACCATCTCCCCTCTGGCCTTCACCATGGCAATGGAGGTCATCATCCGCGCCTCCCGATGGGTCGTAGGAGGTCAGCAGCTCAAAGCTGGTCTTCGTCTACCCCCCATCAGAGCGTACATGGATGACATGACCACACTCACAACAACCATGCCATGCACCAGACGACTGCTGAAAAAGCTCCAGGAGAACATCGAGTGGGCCCGGATGAAGATTAAGCCAAGCAAATCCAGGAGCATATCAGTCGTCAAGGGCAAGCTGTCAGAGCAGCGCTTTTTCATCGGTGAGGAACCCATCCCAACAGTGTCAGAAAAGCCAGTGAAGAGCCTAGGGCGCTGGTACGATGCCAACCTCAAGGACAAAGATCAAGTGGACCAGCTTAGGCAGGACACAATCTGCGGCCTTGAGAGTATTGACAAGTCCCTGCTTCCTGGCAGGTTGAAGCTCTGGTGCCTTCAATTCCGTCTCCTACCCCGGCTGATGTGGCCTCTTACCATCTATGAGGTCCCTATCTCAAAGGTTGAAAAACTGGAGAGGTTGATCAGCTCGTTTGCCAAAAAGTGGCTGGGTCTTCCCAGGTGCTTCAGCAACATAGGGCTGTATGGAAAAGGCATTCTGGAGCTGCCTGTGTCCAGTCTTACAGAGGAATTCAAGTGCTCCAAAGTAAGGCTGCAAATGACACTGACAGAATCCCGTGACCCATGTGTAGCCCAAACAGCTCCCACTCTGGCAACCGGAAGGAAATGGACTGCAAGCGCAGCTACACAGCAGGCAAAGGCAGACCTAAGGCACCGTGACATTGTTGGCCTTGTGCAACACGGTAGAGGAGGCTTTGGCCTTGGAGAGAGCAGACCATCTTGGCACAAGGCAGCTCCATCTCAGCGCAGAGGTCTGGTCGTTGAGGAGGTGCGCCGGCAAGAGCAGGCAACAAGGTGCGCAAAGGCTGTCTCCCAATCGAAACAAGGACAGTGGATGAGGTGGGAGGGAGTTGAGAGAAGGAAGTTCTCTTGGAAGGATCTGTGGAGTATGGAATCATTTAACACCAGTTTCATTTTAAGAGCAACTTATGATGTCCTGCCATCTCCCAGTAACCTTCAACAATGGTACGGAGAAGACCCAACGTGCCCACTCTGCCCGTCTCCAGCAAACCTCAAACACATCCTAGTTGGCTGCAAGACAGGCCTGACTCAAGGCCGTTACACCTGGCGGCACAACCAAGTGCTGAAGTGCCTTGCAGCTATGCTTGAGACCAGACGAACGACCATCAATGCCCTATCTCCATCAGCCAATCCTAAATCTGCAAGAGGTTTCGTCTGTGAAGGTGCAAAGCCAACCAAGACAAAGGCCAGTACGCCATCAGACCTGGGTCAGCTGGGAGGAGCACGAGACTGGAGGCTCGTGGTGGACCTGAGTGAAAGGCTCTGCTTTCCACCAGAGATCGCCGCTACGAACCTCAGACCAGACCTTGTGCTCTGGTCCTCCTCAACTAAGAAGGTTTACATCATAGAGCTGACTGTGCCCTGGGAGGACGCTGTAGAGGAGGCCTTTGAACGAAAAAGCCTGAAGTACGCTGAGCTGGCAGCTGATGCTGAGCAACGTGGCTGGAAAGCCAAAGTTTGCCCAGTTGAAGTCGGCTGCAGAGGCTTTGTGGGTAAGACGACTACCAGGCTGCTGAAGGATTTGGGAATTCGAGGCCAAGCCCAACGCCAAGCCATCAAAGCCCTCTCAAGCGCTGCTGAACGGGCAAGCCGGTGGCTGTGGCTAAAGAGGAGAGACGCCAGCTGGGCCCCGAAATAGCATCTGTGGCGCAGAAGGGTTAAAGCAGAGGGGGGCACATCTGGGACACCAGGTGTTGCCGATGAACCCTCTGGAGGTGTTGTGGGCCTGTCATCGAAACACCGGAGAAGGAGGGTGCCCACCTGATGACTCCAATGAGGCTTTTGACCCTTTTGTCCCACAGACAGCACCATGACTTTAACGCAGAAACATTTTGCATGTCTACGTCAACCCACTTCAAGTTTCAGGAGTGCAAATCTACCAGGGATTGTAAAACCTAGTCCTAAAACAGAACTGACAGGGACAGTAAGATTTCTTTTGTGCAAGAGGGGCAGAAAAATGGACTCCAGACATGTACAACAGTATACAACTTCAAGTTCCACAAAAACAATAAAATAATATCTTTGTCGGTAAGGAAGTGTTATAAAATACTGTCTTTGTGGGTAAGGAAGTTTCATAAAATATTGTCTTTGCCAGTAAGGAAGTGTCATAAAATCTGATTATGAGTCAATCATTCATCACCAGTGTATTGAGCCAGCAGTTCCTTTTAAATAAGCCACTGTAAGTTTTACTGCACCTTGAAAGTTACATAAAGCACAATCTTTCCCTAAATTGCGAAGCAACCATTTTGTTTTTAAAGAATGTGTTTTGACATGCAAGTAATATCCTACCTTATTCTTCAGAAATATGTAAGTGTATGATGAAAAATAAAACCGTAAAATGTGATATTCCTTCATGTAGTATTTGCAGTTTAGGCGAACGGATGTTCATAATTGTGATGCCAAAACTGAACACCATGAAGCAAGATATCAGTGTTCATTTTCATGCTTGCTGGGCTAAAGTAGCTAGCATAGCATTGGAAATTGAAATTATGAGAGTGGTGATCTTGCACTTATTATACCCTGCCATAGTGAGGCCACGTTTGATAGGAGATAAGGTTAATAAGGAAAAAGTTCTACTCAGATTAAGGACTGATGGGCATAGGGTTCAGAGTTCACAGTTCAGCTAACAGTAAGGGTGGTCTGGATATAACGAAGAGCCTTAATGGTGGGAGGCTTGCGCTGGCGCATGGTGTTTTGAATATGTGCAGGGTCCAATGAAATCTCAAGACTATCAAGGCATTATGGTGCTAAATGTGCTGCCCAGTGTCAGAAAGCTTGGTCTCAGTCGCAGGTCATGGGTCCTCCAACACGATAATGACCCAAAACACACAGCTAAAACACCCAAAAAAGTCTAAGAGCAAACCATTGGACTAAACTGAACTGGATTCTATGAGCCCTGATCAAAATCCTATTGAACATCTGTGGATGGAGCTGAAACATGCAGTCTGGAGATGGCACCCTTCAAACCTGAGACAGCTGGAGCAGTTTGCTCACAAGGAGAGGGCCAAAATAACTGTTGACATGTGCAGAAGTCTCATTGAGAGTTACAGAAATCGATTGATTGCAGTGATTGCCTCGAAAGGTTGTGCAACAAAAAATTAAGTTAAGGGTACCATCATTTTTGTCCAGGCAGGTTTCATTAGTTTTATTTTTTTAATTATTCTGTTGAACAACAATTCAAAAGTAATTTTTCAGCACATTTTTATTTATTATTACCTTAGTCAGTTTCAAGTTATTTCAGTGACCATTGTGGGTTTTTCTTTCTTTAACAGAAGGGTACCAACAATTTTGTCCACGTCTGTATATATTTAATACACATCTGTATTTTGTCTTTATTGAAGTTATAAATAATTTTGAAAATAAAAAATCTGAATTCTGGGCATATAGCCTCTTTTCCATCCCAACACTAAGGTGACCAGACGTCCCCAGTTTCCGGGACAGTCCCCATTTTTGGTGGCCTGTCCCCCGCTGGAGCTGTCCCCTGAAATGTCCTCGGTTTTCACTGTGAACAACAACAGACCCGGGATACAAATTTAAAAAAGAAAGAAAGAAAGAAAACAATGACCAAACGTTTAGTTGCGTAGCCTACACGCCACGGGCTAAAGCAAGCCAGCCAGCAGCCAGGGGGACAAGCTCTAGCTCAGAGCTCAAAGACGTTCTAGAATGCCCGTCTTTGAAGTATTTTGATTGGTGGAATATTCAGCGTAGAATCTTTGCGCTTAGCTTCTACTTTTTTTGTTCAGAGAGAGATCGCGTCCATACATTCATTCATTCAGCCAGCTAGCTCTGGCAAATCGAGTACAAGACAGGATAGCATTGGGATAGGCGATTAGCGAACGGTGTTTAGTGTTTATTGTTTATCATCTACGTCTGTATGTAGCCTGTGATCTACATTTTGCAACAATGTGAGTGTCAAGCAGCAGCTATCTGTTGCTCAGGTGTCAGCCACAGCTCTACTTGCTAACTAACTTTGTTAACTTTTTAACATTAGCAGTGATATTAACTACTATGACATGTTAGGTTCATGAGTCTGGGTTACTATTAAGAGGTAGTTGGCAACTTGTCAATAAATTAAACCACTTGAAAGCAAGAAAATACTCCTTGAACTCCCTTCCTGATTACGTCTGTCTCGTTGTTTATGTGACAATGACAATAAAGAACTTTGAACTTTGATAGTTCTGTGGAAGCAAAAACAGTCTCGCCAGTTTAAGCAGTGGGCTTCAATGAGCTTAAATCTTTAAATGAGTCATGTGCTTAGGCTACATACGTAGATAGACAATTACAGGTAGAATAATGGAAGGCCTCCATTACTTTAAAACAAACATAAAAACGTCACATATTCTTCATCAACAAATATTTCAACTGGTAGTGTGTCACAGAACTTGTTATTTTTTAAATTACTCAGATCTCCCTCACTGACATTGGCCTTGCTTGGATTGAATTAATTTTTGTACTGAAAGTGTATTTTTAATCTTTTTGTTAGTTTGTTTCTTAAATCACTTTTGGTATAGTAATACCCAACATACAATTCCAAAGATCCTGGAGTGTATGGGCCTGATCTGTATGTACATAGTTCCAGCTGATTTTCACACATTATATAGGAATACAATGCATTCAGTTGCCTCAATGGCCTTAACATTTTCTATGCTGGCAAAATCTACACCTGTCACCCATCCGTGCAGACAAGTCACTTATCATTCAAACACAAAGGTTAGGCCTACTGGAAGGAAGCTTGTGCATGCGTCAACAAAGTTCTTATCACTGATAATGGTTCCTCAGAATGTTCCCAAATGTACCATTGATTTGAATGGGCCATCCCAGCGTTCTACCCTACATTAATTCCTGATTACAGACCGCTGCAAAAAGATAATGAACGCTGTCCTTGGCAACGGGTTTTGTGCTTCTAATTCACATCTTTCATATCATTCCGCAAGAAGTCCGGTCATGTTAACGTAACAGACTCATGGTAATTTGAAGTCAGCAAGTAATGGGTTGCTATGCAACACCTGAAACTTCAAAGTTCTATTTGCTTGAAGAACTATTTATTTCTAAACGGGACTCATGAAACGGCAATTAAATCCTTAAAAAGAGGTATGTTGGAGGAATGTCTTCTATCGTTTTTGGCAAATCCCCGTATAATAAGCGGGATAATTTATTGTCCGTCGGCCATCATCCAAAAATAAATCCCTTCAGGACGAATTAACACGCTCCGCTGCTCCGCTTGTTCGCCCCGTTGGGATTCATTTTTCATTTTTGGATAATGACCTCCGGACAAAACTTTATCCCGCTTATTATCTGGCAAAAGGTTGTTACCTTTACTACTCTTCATTTCAGCCACTTTGTGATTAGTTTTAAGTAGAAAACTCTTAGTTTGACATTTCCCCTTGCGATTTACAAGACCAAGGGTAAGATAAACTGCTTTTATGAATAAGGGTCAGTGAAAATGTCCACGGATTTTGTCTCCGAAAATCTGGTCACCCAACACAGTACTATCGGTTGCTATCGTCTTCATAGGCAGGGGCGGTTTAAGGCACGGGTCGGGCGGACCAGGCAGCTGCCCGGGGCGGCACTTTTTCATGACACGTGGGGTGGGGTGGGCATGGGCACTTAAAAAAAAAAGGAAAAAAAAATTATCTGGCCCGCGAAGTGGTTTTCTATTATCTATCATATCATGTGGTGAATTGGAAAATTGGCGCCCCCTGTAGCTGCAGGTGCCCCTGCTCGCTAAGAAGGTGCGGTGCACAGAGCCTGTGTGAGAAGGGGGAAGGGGTGGGGGTGAGGGGGACAGTTCGCCTCTGCGTCTCCCAAATGGAACATGTTAGGTTGGAATTTTCCTCTGCTAATGTAATCAACTAAGCATGATCATCGGCATACTCATTATTCACATTATTGCCATTGACAGTAGCAGCTTACTTTCACCACTGATGTTTTGCTAGGCTTAGGCAAGTTAACTCTGGTTAAAACTAGCTAATGTTTGCTATTCACTAGCTGCGCTAGCTAGCCAGACAGTTATCAGTTTATTTTCGGACTGCGTGTGTTATCGGCAAACGTTCACGCTGTCATGTTAATCCATTATTAAACTGATCATATCAATTGTTAATCCTGGGAGAGAACAAATCTGACATTACAACATTAAGATCAAATTAAATATTCGTTGCGCTGCTAAGTGTTCCACACTGTAAGGTACACGCAAAAATACAACACTATTTCACAAGTAAAGCTTTGATGCAATATTTTTGTGGGAGCTTATGTTTCTTTCCATAGTCACTCACGAGAGTGAATGTTAACATGCCAACGCTGAATGTTTCCGATAGTTGACGCATTCCATTATTTGATTTTAAGATATTAAACTTAGCATTTTGATTGTTTAAAGGCACCCAGTGCAACTTTTGAGGCTTAAAAATAAACATTCAATTTCTAGTCTTTTTTACACGTAGTAAGTTTCAATAACTCCATACCATTACATATCGACATTCAAGGAGCAAAGATGAGACGTCGTTGTGTGGTGAGAACTGATAGAAAATCGATAACAACAACAATCGCAGTGGGGAGAGGCCATTTTTCCATTGACTGGAATCCTGCTTTATTTATTGGTGGCACTAATAAATAAAGAAAATGGCGGCGATTGTTGTTGTTATCGATTTTCTATCAGTTCTCACCACACAACGACGTCTCATCTTTGCTCCTTGAATGTCGATATGTAATGGTATGGAGTTATTGAAGCTTACTACGTGTAAAAAAAAGACTAGAAATTGAATGTTTATTTTTCGAGTTTCGAGTGCCTTTAACAGAATGGCAGATGTTTGATAACTGACATAGCTATGCTAGGGGACAGGGTAATGCTAGTTAATTAACAAATTAATGTAGGTCTACATCTCAGTGGCTCTCCAGATGAGTTAAAAACATTTAGGTAAATTAATGTAATCTTTCCCTGCATTGCATGAACAATGCTGGTATGGGATGTTGTTATCTGCAATCGCGATGAGATTAGGCTTCTCCCTCTTGCATTGTGCATTGTGATCTGTAAATTCTCGCCTCCAATTTCAGAATCAGAATCAGAATCAGAATCAGAATTCTTTTAATGGCCAAGTATATTTACACATACAGGAAATTGACTTGGTGTGGTTGGTGCATAAGACATAAGACATAACATAACAACAAAAAAGCATGAACAAGAACAATGGACAAATGTTTTTTAAGATAATAATAAATAATAATAATAATAAATAATTGGGCATAGAAGGGCAAGTTAGTATGAGTAGGCTACGTAAACCCAGAGTCAGTGAGATGCAGGGGGCTTGTTTGTGAGCCCAACTGCCGTGGGGAAAAAACTGTTCAGGTGGCGAGAGGTTTTGGTCTTAATAGCCCGGAACCTTCTGCCGGATGGGAGACACAGAAATAGGTGGTGATCGGGATGAGAAGGATCAGCGATGATCTCCCCTGCTCTCTTGCTGGTCCTTGAGTGAAACAGGTCTAGAAGAGACGGCAGGTCGCAGCCGATGACCTTCTCGGCTGACCGAATGATCCGCTGCAGTCGGCTTTTTACATTTAAGCTTGTCTTCAATTAATCTAGTTTAACATTTTGTACATATCCCTCCATTGCATAATGAAGTCCCTTTTGAAGGCTTTTAGACGAAATCAGGTCTTCCTGTCTGTGTGTGAGGGGGTTCGCCCGGGACGTAATTCCATGTAAATCGCCACTGTTTATAGGCACTGTAATCATTAACTATCAAAACACACGCCTCCTTTGTTAGTGAAATAAAATGAGACACGGGTGCCCACTAGATACATTCAATAGTCTAGTTTGGTGGGTGGGTAAAAGGTGGGTGAATTACTAACTGGTTTCAGCATCCTAACATCAAAGCTCTCTGATACTACTTTCCTATTCAAAACACGCACTTGTTTGTCAGTCGCCTATCATCTGAACTACGGGATGCAGAATGGATGACGAGACTGATGAAATTGCCGTTGTTGGCATTGGCTGCAATTTTCCGGGAGGTGAGTCAATTATTGCTGTGCTGTTTGAGCATGTTTACAGTTATGACAACTACAAATTAATTGAACCTGCTATGTGAAAATCAGCTAAATAATATGTTCCACTGTATCCACACATAAACGCAAAGGAGAGGGATTGGACCACTTCTGGGATGTACTTCGGAATGCGAAGAACTGTGCGGTTGAGATTCCAAACGAGAGGTTTGACTGCTCCTACTGGTGTGACCAAGATGATAACAAACCAGGGAAATCTCGCGCCTCTAAGGCTGCACTCATTCATGGGTAATTTAAACTTCACTGACCCTGTTATTTTATTATTTTATTATTTTATATTTTATTATTATTTTTACCATATCTTAAAATATCTATCTATCTATCTATCTATCTATCTATCTATCTATCTATCTATCTATCTATTTATCCATATGTCTACAGCCGCGGAAAAAGTTAGGAGACCACTTCAAAATTATCAGTTTCTCTGGTTTTACTATTTATTGGTATGAGTTAAAGTAAAGTTAACATTTTAGTTTTATTCTATAAATTACTGACAACATTTCTACCGAATTTCAAATAAAAATGTTGTCATTTAGAGCATTTATTTGCAGAAAAATGACAATTGGCCAAAATAGCAAAATAAATGGAATGTTTTCAGATCTCGAATAATGCAAAGAAAACAAGTTCATATAGATTCTTAAACTGCACAATACTAATGCTTTAACTTAGGAAGAGATCAGAAATCAATATCTGGAAACACCGCACTTTTTTGTTATTTTGACCAATTGTCATTTTTCTGCAAATAATGCTCTAAATGACAGTATTTTTATTTGAAATTCAGTAGAAATGTTGTCAGTAGTTTATAGAATGAAACAAAAGTGTTAATTTTACTCAAACACATACCAATAAATAGTAAATAAAGAAAAACTGATAATTTGTTTTAAAGTGGTCTCTTAATTTTTTCCGCGGCTGTATATGTCTGTCTGTCTCATGGATCCAGCCTAGACCGGTCCAGAACATTTTAAAACTGCTTAACTATATGAGCTATCTTAACATAAAATACATTTTTGCTTTTGTTTCCAGGTTCAATGAGTTTGACCACAAATTCTTTGGGATCACTGATGCTGAGTCAGACAAGATGGATCCTCAGCACAAGTTGCTGCTGCAGTGTTCCTACAGAGCTCTGGAGAATGCTGGGATACCCATGGAGAAGGCCAGTGGCACCAGAACAGGAGTGTTCATGGGTAATTAACTCTTTGTTCAGTGCTTGGTGGTGGGGGAATGTATTTCTGATGTTGGTTCTCAGGTATTTTAATGGTCAGATGTTAGATAAGTATATGGTCAAGTAAACAGGCCAATGCAAGTTTTGTCAGGGCTTCAAACTTTATGAATATTTTTTCACCCGTAATGCACCATGGGTGTGCATATTAGTAGTATGATATCACATGGACACCCTAAAATGTCTCTCATCATGACACACACATGTCATAATTGCAGTTATACGCCGTAGTTCATTTAAAAATATGAAATACCAGGTGGTATGTTTTCTGTACAATTTATTTATTTCCATTAACATGGTTATATTCCCACAGAATACATAAATTAAGGTAAAGTAGTAGAGATTGCAAAAGAACAGGATCACAAAAATAAAAATAAATTCATTTTCCAGGCAATAAAAGCATACAGTGGCAAATGTAAGGATTTATTTCAAATGTTTGATGCTCTAACCTATTACCTATGCTTTACAGAGGTTTTGCATGAAATTTGTGAGGATTTCATTTTTTTTTTTTACTTTGATTCGCTTGATTTAATGACAATTTACTGATTGAAAGCATTGATTTTAAAATAAAGAAAAGGTTTTGAATTGCTCTGTGCCCCCCACACCTAAAGAGGGAGCACACACTACAGAAAACATTTGCACACGCCTTATCGTCTGAGCAAAGAATTGTCCAATTTAAGCATATAAAATAAATACTAAACATAAGTTTTATCCTAATGAAATATGCAAATGAAATATGCCTGAAATATGACACTGTAATCAATAATAATGTCAGTGTATCCCCTTTTCATCATTTTCATAATGTTTGTTATACTATATCCTTGAAACATTTATGAAAATTTCAGGTTTTATTTTATTTCATCTAGGTGTCCTTCTTAATTAAATTCTTTGAAAGGTCCATTGTTGTGTTTTTGTTTGTTTATTTTTTCCATTAGGTTTGATGAACCGAGACTATGAAATGTACACTGTAAAATCCAACCCAAACACCATCGACCACTGCACTGGCACTGGAATAGCTATGAGCATCGCTGCCAATCGGATCTCCTACACCTTCAACTTCACTGGGCCCTCCCTGTCCATTGACTGTGCCTGCTCCTCATCTCTTGTTGCTCTTCACATTGCATGCCAGGCCATAAAACAAGGTTTATTACCCTTCATGTATTACCCTTGTGTGAAGAGTGTGACTCATGAGCCTAGGTCTAAGTCTATGAAAGTGAAAGTGTTGAAAATTCACTGATATGTTTAAGGTTTATTACCCTTCAAGTATTACCCTTGTGTGAAGAGGGTTGACTCATGTGCCTAGGTCTAAGTCTATGAAAGTGAAAGTGTTGAAAATTCACTGATATGTTTAATGTGGCAGGTGACAGTAATATGGCCCTGTGTGGTGGTGTGAGCTGCATCATTGAGTCAGTACTCTTGACATGTGAAGTGTTGAAAACTCACTCGCGTCTGATTTGTGTTTAATGTGGCAGGTGACTGTGAGATGGCCATGTGTGGTGGTGTGAGCTGCATCATGGAGCCAGTACTCTTTGTGGCCCTCAGCAAAGCCAAGATGATCTCACCTGATGGCACCAGTAAACCATTCTGCAGCAATGCAGATGGCTACGGCAGAGGGGAGGGCTGTGGAGTTGTCCTGCTGAAGCCACTGAAACAGGTACCTTTGGAGGTTAAATAATTTGGGAATTGGGGTCAGCCTTTAACTAGCTGAATTTTGAAAGCACATCTGTATTTCTTTAAGGCTCTTCAAGATTCTGATCATGTTTGGGGCATAATCAGGAAGACTGCAGTGAACCAAGATGGTCGCACTGTCACTCCAATCACCAAGCCGTCCATGGTCCAGCAGAAAGAGCTTCTCAGCAGGATCTACTCCACAGAGAGTGACCTGACGAGTGTCCAGTACATAGAGGCTCATGGGACTGGAACACCAGTAGGTGACCCAATAGAGGCAAGCAGCATCTCTAACGTTATTGCCAAAGCCAGACCCCCAGGATCAGAGACTCTCATTATAGGCTCTGTGAAAAGTAACATTGGACACACTGAATCAGCAGCTGGTGTAGCAGGATTGATTAAGGTGCTCCTTATGATGAAACATGAGACCATTGTTCCATCGGTGTTCTACTCAGAAGACAATACTAGCATAGATGCGAAAGCTTTGAATCTTAGAATACCAACTAGGGTAGAGAAATGGAAAAACACTTCTCCAGGTGGAAGGGTGGCAGGAATCAATAACTTTGGTTTTGGTGGGACCAATGCCCATGCAATTGTCCAGCAGCAAAAACAGCCACAAATACTAAAAGATTCAGTTAGCAAATATCGTCAGTATTTTGTGCTCTCTGCAGCCTCTGAAAAATCACTTGCCATGACAATTGAAGACACAGCAGATAATCTTGAGAAAGAGATCATGGCTGATCTCCAAGCTATAGCGTACACATCAGCATGCAGGAGAACTCACTTAAAGCACAGGTACAGAAAGGCCTTACTCTCGACCACACTGACAGACCTGACAGACCAGCTTAGATCTGCTCTCAACAAAAAGATAGTCCAGTCAAAGGCAGACCCCAAATTAGTGTTTGTATTCTGTGGCAATGGTGTAACTTACAGAGGCATGTGCAGGCAGCTCCTCAGAGAAGAGCCTATTTTCCAACAAAAAGTAAAGGAGATTGAGACCCTTTTCCAAAGCTACAAAAGGTTAAGCATCATAGAACAGCTAGAGGCAGAGACAGATGAGAATGATGATTTCTCAAAGCCTGAAGTCATCCAGCCACTGCTCTTTGCTATCCAAGTTGCTATTGCTACTCTCCTGAAGCACTGGGGTGTCAGAGCAGATGCTGACCTTGGGCATTCTGTGGGAGAGGTTGCTGCTGCTCATTGCTCTGGCCTGTTGTCTCTTGAGGATGCAGTGAAAGTCATCCATTACCGCAGTGCTTTACAAAGCAAGGTCACTGGTGGGAAAATGCTGGTTGTCAGCAACATGGCAGTGTCAGAGGTCTTACATCTTCTGCCTGCTTACTCAGGAAAGGTTTGTCTGGCAGCATACAACAGTCCTCAATCTTGCACAACATCAGGGGATGCAGAGGCCATTGGCAAACTACACCAAAAGTTAAGCAACAGTGACAAATCCACAAATACTTTTCTTCGCATTTTGGACGTTCCTGCTGCATACCATAGTCAGATGATGGATCCCATTCTATCAGAGGTTAGGGATAGTATAGGAATCATGCAAGAAAATGCCAAGGAGACAGAACTTTTCTCAACAGTGACAGGAAATGCTGTGTCCCCTACAGATTTTGTCAGTGGCGAGTACTGGGCCCAGAATATCCGTGAGCCTGTATTGTTTGAACAAGCTGTGAGAGCAGCAGCCAAAGACCGAAAGAATGTGGTCTTTGTAGAGATAGGCCCAAGACCAGCTTTGCAGAGGTACATCAGAGAGACTCTGGGTAATGATGTGACAGTTCTCTCCTCTGTCCAGCCAGAAAAAGACCATGAGGCAATGCTCATGACAGTAGGAAAATTGTTTGAGGCAGGGTTTAATGTAGACTGGGACCAATTTTACAAAGGCTTTAGGGCCCTACCAACACCTTTTCCAAGATATCAGTTTGACAATACTAAAAAAGATGTAGTAATTGATTCAGCACACAACACCTACACTAGCAGCCATCCTGTGATATCCAAGTCTAGGACAGATTGTAATACCTTCACCTGTGATCTGACATCTGACTCACTGTCGTATTTGTATGACCACAAAAATAATGGTGTTGCAATCATTCCAGGAGCCTTTTATGTTGAGCTGGGCCTTGCAGCATACATGGAATATGCCAAACCCAAGGTCCCACTTAACACTCTGCAGCTCAGTATCAATTTCCAGAGTCCTTTTATTTTCAGCCAGAACACCCCTGACATGAAAGCACAGCTTGAACCGGCAGGGAATCTGACCAATTTCAAAATATTCTCCCAGTTAGCCACTTATGCCTCTGGCACAGTGGAGCACAGGCAAGGGAGGTTTGTTGAGGAGCAGAGAATAGCACTGGACAGCATCCGCCAGAGATGTCAGTCAGTTGTAAATGCAGATGAGTTCTACAAGTCTCTCTGTCTTGGGGGGTTTGAGTATGGTACAGTGTTCAGGAACAAAGGAGATGTGTACTATGGAGAGGACCTCATGGAAGCTTATTCTGTTGTAAACGTATCTGAGGAGCTGCTTCCTCAGCTACATGATTACCACATTCATCCCGTTGTGTTAGATTATCTGATGCAGCTGGTGCCTGTCACCGTTGCTCATGGATTTCTTGCCCGGCCCGGGTTTCCCTCAAGGATAGGGACGATAACAGTCATGCAGCCTCTGCAGAGTGAAATGGTGGTCTATTTGAGAGCAGTGACTGTGGGAGCAAATGATTTTGAAATCTGTGGGTGTTTCACAGACAAAGAGGGTGCAGTTTTGATTGAATTGAAGCATGTGATGATCAAGTTCCTTGGAAGTCACTCTCGAGTGGTGGATGAATACTTCTACCATAATACCTTCAATGCAATAAGTCTAAACAGTGAACGCAGTACGTTCCCCCGAGCATTAGTCTTTACTGACCAGTTAGGGGTGTCTGATGCCTTAAAAAATCACTTGAGCCCAGCCTCCAGGTTTTTACCCTTACAAAGTGCCAAGGTATTGTTGAATCATGGATTCCAAGCATTTCTTTCAGAGCTGAAGATTCCTGATGTGAGAAAATCCTTCACAGAAGTTTTGTTCATGTGGGGTCATGGTGACATTACCAACCACAAAGCTGATTACATCCTAGAGAACATTGCAGGTTGCTGTGAGATGCTCCGTCAGATAGTTGTCTATCTGAAGGCTATTCATTTCTCAAACTCAATCAGGGTGGTGACTTATCAGTCTACTGGAGACAGAATAGATCACATTAGTCCAGGATTTGGGCTTTCTGGCATGACACGAGCATGTGCAGCGGAGATCGCAAACCTCTCCTTTCAGCTGATTGACATTAGCTCTGTCTCAGCTGAAGACATTAGAGCCCTTTCGCAGGTCTTGACCTCTTACCCCTGCAGTAAATACCCAGAACTGGTGGTGAAAGATGGGCAAGTTCTCCAGCCACAAATTACTCATACCTCAACACCAGCCTTACATAGTCCCGAGAGAAAGGTTCAGTGTTCTCAGGCAGAACGCTTTTCTTTGCAGACAGCTGACCCTTATAAGATGACCAAATTGTCAGCCATTCCATCTGAGAAACAGGCTGGTCAGATTTATGAGCAAAATGTTGAGGTTGAACTCAATGAAATATGTGTGCATTCCTCAGACTTCTTCCCGGTCAGTGACTCTGACTTCAATTTTGGCCAGACGATGTACTGGAATAAACACACATCTCAGAACCACAAGCTCCTGGCTCTTGATTTCAGTGGCATAGTCACTGCTGTGGGTAAGAGTGTGAGCAAACTGAGAGTGGGAGACCACATTGCAGCCTGCTACCCCATAGCAGCAGCTTCAAAAGTAGTTATTCCAGCAGTGGTTTGCTACAAAACAAAGAAACTTCCCATCTTCAAAGAAGCTCCATGCCTGTCACATTTTGCTCTTGCATGGGAGGTCTTGCATCATGCATTATCAAAGCCAAAACAACACGGCCGTTTGGGCATTATCACCTCTGCCCCTGACTCTAATCTTGTGGGCATCTTGATGCTCACAGCAAAAAAGACAGGGTGGAATGTCACAGTAGGAGCTGATCCTAGCTCCAGTTTTGACAAAGTTGATGCGGTTGTTCTACTTCCTCCATTTCATGAATCTATGGTTGAAAAAGTAGGGAAAATGTCTACTAATACAGAAACCATTATCATTTGTGACAACCACACAAACACATTATTCACCCAAAGGGCTTGCAGAGGTGAAAATACACAAACACAGATCATCTACATGTACAGCATTTTGCAGAAGTTGTCCCTGCGAATGCACAAGCCATCTATCTATCGGTGGCTCAGATTAATGCAGTTGGACAAGAAGTCACTGGCTTTTAAGAAGTCCACTTTTCAAAGGATGAATTCTGGTTCCATAGAAATCCTTCCCATTGAGAAATCAGAATCTTACTTCAGTTGTAAGACACTGCCGGTGCTGATGCTGAAAAACAGCACTGCACTGTCTGATATCCCTTTGCTGCCCAAAGCCAAACAGCTATTTCACAAGAACGCAGTGTACATTGTGACTGGTGGACTGACTGGGCTGGGGTTTGAAACTGTGAAGTTCATTGCCCAGAGAGGTGGAGGACACATTGTTATCTTCTCTAGGAGCAGTCCTTCCTCAGAGGTCCTGGACGACATAAGCAATGTCCAGAACCAATGGTCTGCCGTCATTACTAGCCTTAAATGTGACGTGTCCAATTCTGCAAATGTCCTGCAAGCAGTCACTCAGGTTGGTCAGAATTTTCCCACTTGCCCAATCAGAGGAGTATTCCACAGTGCAGTTGTGCTTCACGATGGGCTCATGGAAAGCCTCAATAAGTCCCTGTATGAGAAAGTCATGTGTCCAAAAGTGAATGGTGTGTTGAATCTGCACCACGCCACCCGGCACTGTGAGCTACACTATTTTGTCTGCTACTCCTCCATCTCCTCATTCCTGGGAAATGCCTCTCAGACCAACTATGCCGCTGCAAATGCCTTTTTGGACACATTCTGTCAGTATCGCAGGAACCTTGGACTTCCTGGCCAGTCCATTAACTGGGGGGCCTTGAACCTTGGTCTTCTGCTGAACAAAAGCAATTTTCAAAAGTTCCTTGAGGCAAAGGGGATGATGGTGATGGGCGTCACTGAAATTCACGAGAGCCTAGAGCAATGTCTCCTGTTAAACACACCGCAGCAGACAGTGTGTAAATTCAACTTCAAAAACCTTAGGAACCATGTTCTCTCTGAAAACACCTCCCTCTCCATGCGCTTGACAGCAATAGTGGAGGACGGCCTCCAGAGAGCCAAGATGTCTGATCATGTATCAGCCCATAAAACCTCAGTGTCTTCACCAAGTGAATATGTCCGGTCTGTGCTCAGTGAAACCATCGGAGTTGAGTATGATGAGCTAAATGAGGAAACATCCCTCTCGACTCTTGGTGTTGACTCCATGTTAGCTATGACTCTCCAGAATCGAATATTTCAGGAAAGAGGTGTAAATATCCCTCTGGTAAAATTATTGGACCCCAACAGTACTGTTGCTACTCTGGCAACAATACTGATGGAGCATTCTAATGATGATTATGAAAATGAGAATGAGAAGGTCGTCTTTGAAACTTCACTTTAAACTAATGTGTAGAAAATCACGTCTGAATACATTCTTAATCTTACACCCTAATAGTTTCATAATGTATATTTTATATTATATTTTATGTATAATGTTAGTTTGATGGTCTTGCGGTTGATGTTGTGAAGCTCCTTGGTGTAATTTTTAATATGTGGTGTTGGAAAATTCATATACTGTATCTCTACAATAAAACGTTTTGTGGACATAAGGTTGCAGTCATTTCTTATAACTCATGGACATTGCCTTGGGTGAGTAATGTACCTACATATAACTATGATAATATTACTCTCTATATATACATATTAAAGATTATTTTATGTATCAGTTTAAGACATCCTCTATACCTTATACAGCCTCTTAAATAAATATAATGGCTGTTCATTATATAAAACTGAATAACTTTATTTATACCCTAGGCTAAAACAAGAATTGGTATTATAGTGTATGTTAGTTACAAACAGAGAACCGTCTTTTTAAATTAAAACAATTACATATAAACAGTTGTGTATTTGAAAAATACAGTTTCACAGTAAGGCCAGAGCTCTGTGATAAATGTGTTTGACATTGGCCCACAACTTCTTGAAGACTGCTACATATCATTGATACAGTTAAAAACAGTGCTGACACAAGACTGTAATATGAAGCCATCATTTAAATATGAAAAGAGGTGCGGACTACACTGGCGAATGTGCCACTTACTTAATGTGCATTCATTTGGATGCATCATGAAAGCATGAATAGTGTGATTCAGCTATGTTCCTGTATAATCTGATTTCCCTCTTAATTTATCAAAGAAACCCAACCATGCTTGTTCATTGTAGGAAGGTTGAAATTCCAATCCCTACAGTTTTCATTGTAATGAATCAATGCTGGAAGTAGCAGCCTTCATGATGATGAAGTAGCATGAAAAATACACACAGAGACAAGGACCTAGAGCACCTACAAGTAGAAATAATAACCAGATATCAAAAATATGATTCCTTTTTAATACAACTAACTTTTGTACTTATTAGTCAAATTAGTTTTATTAATGAAGGAAGACTGGAAACTGAGGAGACCTAAACGTAGCCTGCTAACTATCTAAGAGCCAAAAGACATGCCTTGCCAACACCACTAACAACAGAGTTGACACTGATAAAGGCTAGCTAACTTGCCAACTGTATTACACTGTGCAATATCCCTTAAATGCGATTGATTCAAATGTGTATAACCTTATACAGTAACTGCATTGCTTCTTAGTTAAACAGTAAAGTATGTGCAGTTTACATTTATTATATTAAAAATGCAGGCAACAGAGTAGGAACCCAATGAACAAAAAACCTTTTCATTACTGAGATTCAAATCTTTGCAATTTTTCTATATCACCTTTATTCTTTGATGCCAGACTCAATCCTCCTTTGAAGACACCAGTGTTGCATAGGTCTCTGGAGAGATGTTCTGCCATTCTTCAGAGAGATTTTCAGCTGCTCTTTGCTGGAGTGGTTGAGTCACACAAACAAAAAACCTTCCCTGTAAAAGATAGAACTGTTTGTGCTGGCTCCCATGAGAAAACTAAAACTGCTGGTGATAATTTAATATCTTACAAATGTGACATGAAACTTGCATGCCTCATTGATCCCTATGTTTTCTGCTAAGGCCCCGTCACAGCATAACTTTCTGGTCAACGTTCTTTGACGTTAGAGGAAACGTTGGTAATCGTCCATGGTCGCTGGTATAGCGCAAGAAGAGCGTTGTGTGGAAGCTGGTGAACGTCGGAGAACGCTGGCCCCCCCCAAAAAAGTTTTGAACAGGCACAAAAGTTCTCATGGAGTCCAGCGTTCTTCAACGTTATAACGTTGCACGAGTTTGGCTATTGTTAGTCAGTCGTTACCCTAGCGTTCCTGTGGGGCTGTGGGGGGGGAGGCCGGATATGAGAGGACAGAATAGGACAGGACAGGAGAGGAGAGGAGTGGATCATTCAGGCAGTAAAAGTTGTGTGAGTGGAGAAGGGAGGGGCTGCTCCTCCAAAAGATGTGTGAGTGGAAAAGGGAGGGGCTCCAAAAGGACATAATATTAAATTTTTTCCACATTTCCAAGGGTGGCTGGACAAAAAGCCGGCCACAGTGTTGTGCTTACCAGCCCTTTATCGCACTGTGAAGCGGTAGGGCTGCAGTGCCAAAAACCAATACATAATCCGTGCATTGGAGTCCTTTATGCGCCCCAGCCACTGTGGTGAGTGGTGAAGAGGTAAAAACACGGTGCACAAGAGGATGGTTTTTGTACAAAAATATATTTGTAGTTATTTGGCTTCAACACCAAACATATATACAAAACAAACAAGCATAAATAAGTACTGTAACAGTACTCAAAAACTAAATCTAAAAATATTCCCCAAGTATTTCAATAGCATGTACTTCACTTCACATAAAGCAAGTAGCCTACTCCTTCTCTACCTGCTTTTTTAAGACATTGCTAAAAAAGAGGCTTTGCATTCTTATTACTTTCAGCGCTAGTAGCAGAAGCCCCCCTCACACCTTTTTCACAGATGCTAATAGTTTTCAGGGGTATCTTACTTGGTCGCTGTTTCACGCTCCTCATGCGTCAGTCCCACGCTAGTCATGTGCAGTCCCACGGTAGTCATGCGTTAGTCATACGTTAGTCACCACTAGTCGCACCCCAGATGCGTCCACCTCGCTCTTGAACGCTCGAAATTGGACGATCAGAACGTTCAGAGAACTTTGACCAGAACGTTATGATGTGACGGGGCCTTAAGTAAGCTATCACTAAGGAATGGTCTTCATAACAAACACCGCGTGTTAGGTTAAGGTTAATGATGATGCTACAGAACACAAGAAACCGCTTCTTTACCAAATGTTCCAGACTCAGGGCACATGACGGCAGATCATTTTTGAAACACAAACTTGTACTGCAGACTAAGCTGCTTTTTCCCCTCTGAAGCCAACCTATCTACTCTATAAAACTAGGCATCAACAACTTGGAGGCCTAAATCTTATCATGGCACATGTAGAAACCCTCTGGCAATTGCACCCACCGCGACCGCACTGCACTTCACTTACTCTACCCCATACCCTATGCTATCATTTACGTATATACATTTCTACAATATTATTGCCACCACTTACATGTTTCTCTGTTCCTACTCCCCTTACTCCTGTAACCTGTAACAGTAAACCTATGAGCACAGTGTATACCCACTAAACTGGTCTTTTCTGTATCATGTATTTACCACCGGATGCAGGCACGTACCAAGATATTTTTGAGGGCAGGTGCTAAAAAAAAAAGGGCACCCATCGCCAAAATTATTCATACATTTAAAATAATAATAATAAATAAAAAGCACAGTAGGATGTTTTCAACTTATATATTTATTTTAGTTAACAAACTAACTCAAATTATCAAATTGAATAAATACATGATTAACAGGCAAAAACAAAACAAGGCCATATTAAGGGATGATTACTTTCTGAAGTTACAAATTAGTCTGTTACGTTAAATGACCGGACTACTTGCGGAATGATATGGAAAACCCGTTGCTCATGACAGGGGTCAATATCTTTTTGCAGCGGTGAATATCAAGAAATTACGGACCTGCGAATGTTGGGGTGTCCCATTAAAATCAACAGACCTTTTTAGAACATTCTTTGGAACACACAATTATTTAACTGTTTTCTGACAGAGTTGAAGCATAAGCAGCATTACACTTATAATATACCACAATACACCTCACCAGACTGTCATGTAGCTCAACTTCAGACCTACGTTTTATTTCAATAATTACATTTAAAAAAACTTTTGTTAGTTTATTTTTTAGGAAACGTCGGACCAGTTGCAACGTAATGTTTTCAGCGGCACTAATTTTGTGGTAAATTTCTCTATCACCTTCCCCTTCTGCAAAACAACCCTTCCCCAATCCCCCCCTTCCTATCTCCACCTGGCCAACCTCAAGCAGATGGTTCCCCCCTTATGTGCCGTGGTTCTGCTTAAGGCTCCTTCCTAACTCACAGGGAGTTTTTCCTTGCCCCTGCTGCCATTGTGCTTGATGTGAGGAGAAGTGTGCTGTAGTGATGGCAAAATGAAGCTTATTGAACCTTTGAAGCTTTCCAGCCAGATGTGTTTGAAAAAGGTTCCGTACTCAAAGCGTCGTTCCCTCTCTAGTGGCCATATGGATTATAATGTGGCACAATAGTTAGCAACGTTGCCTCAAGTGATGGACTATTTTGTTTCGCATCCTGGCCAAAGCGAATTTTAACCCGATGCTTTGCCTCTTTTCTGTATGCTGTTGGAACAGAGTTAATGCTTTTGGCATGCTGGTCAGTACTTTTGTAAAACTAAGGGTAGTGAGAGTACTTTTGGACAACTGGTCAGTGAGGGGGGCAAAAGTGCTTTTGGGCTTTCTCTTCCTAACTGGCTCCGTAACTCTATCTCAAATAAACTACTAACAACACCAAGGCTAGCACACAAACAGGTTTTTGTTCCCCCTTTCAACACATTAATTTTATGTCAAGTACTTAAAGGTCAGGTTCCAGAACTAACAAACAAGGTTAAATAGTCAAAAAGATTGTTTTATAATGAAATGTAATTTTTACTTTTCGATTAAACATTGCACCTAAGGAAAGAGGTACTCTCCAGTTTATACAGTGTATAAAAGTAAATCACATTATGAATGTTGTTAAAATAAATGCGTATGCATAGCCAGCTAACAGAGATAAAGGGCCTGGGCATGTTCCATGTAGGGTAGAACAGAAAGGCAAACTGACCTGTGAAATACAGTTACTAGTGATAATGGCACATACAGTATTGGCTGTTCCACATTAATTGAAAATGTTGACTATCATGCCTAATTGAAATTGATGTATTTTGGATACAAATGTAAAAGTGTTTCTATCAGTAAGGGAGAACTTGTGGAAGAGAGATTTTATAATTATGGTTAAGTGATTCTACCTATTGTAAAAAAAACACTTTGAAGTTTAGACAGGTTGCACAATTCAACACTGAGTGACAGGTTTCAGAGATTAGATAATTCATTGTTAAGGGTATCAGTACTAAGAATATAGAGTAACCAATGACTCTCTTGATTTGGGAGTTCATATGTGCTAAAACCAGTCTGGAGATGAGTTTGTTTTTTTATCTCTGGAAAATCTGTGTGTCTTTACAAGTGCTTGTAAACCCCCACCCCCTATTTTTTCCTTCTGTGAGGCGCATTGTGTTACCTCCTAGTATGAAAGTGGGCGTACAAATAAAGTTTGATCTGATTTGATTTGATTACAACATAGGGATATCATTGGGCAGTGGAAGAGCGGAGTCTGGGCTAGGGGGCAGTTGGAAATGGGTGAGGGTACATTTGTGAACTAGCACAAAGAGGAAACTAGACGAGCAGCAGCAGCGGCATCTCAAGCAAAGCAAGGGCAATGGATGAACTGGCATGGTGTTGAGATAAGGAGCATCAGCCAGAGAACTTTGGCCTTTGGATGCTAACCGCATTCAGTTCATTTTTGGAGACACAAATTATGTCCTCCCAATTCCACCGAACCTCAGTGATTGGGTGTTGTTTCAGGGTTGCTTCAGAAAGAGACATTATCATAATCAATTGATTTAAAAATAATTTGTCTGTCTGTTTGAGAATAAATTAGTTGAAGTTAATTCTGACGGTTAATGACAGCGACAGTAAGATTTCTTTTGTGCAAGAGGGGCAGAAAAATGGACTCCAGACATGTACAAAAGTTTGCTTGCTGATCTCAGTATACAACTTCAAGTTCCACAAAAACCATAAAATAATGTCGTTGTCGGTAAGGAAGTGTCATAAACTACTGTCTTTGTCGGTAAGGAAGTTTCATAAAATACTGTCTTTGCCAGTAAATAAGTGTCATAAAATCGGATTATGTGTCAATCATTCATTACCAGTTTACTGAGCCAGACATTTCCTTTTAAATAAGCCACTGTATGTTTTACTGCACCTTGAAAAGTAAGTTGCATTAAGCACACTCTTTCCCTAAACTGCGAAGCAACACATTTTTTTTTTTTTAAGAATGTGATTTGACATGAGTAAGTAGTATCCTACCTTATTCTTCAGAAACATGGAAGTGCATGATGTAAAATAAAACCATAAACTGTGATCTTCCTTCATGTAGGATTTGCAGTTTAGGCGAACGGCTGTTCATAGTTGTGATGCCAAAACTGAGCACCATAAAGCAAGATGTCAGTGTTCATTTTCATGTTTGCTGGGCTAAAGTAGCTAGCATAGCATTGGATATTAAAATGAATGAGTGGTGATCTTTCATTGTGAGGCCACTTCTGAAAGGAGAGAAGGTTAATAATGAAAAAAAGTTCTTATCAGTCAAGTAATGCTAAGGCTCAGTTCAGCTAAGAGTAAGGGTGGTCTGGATAAAACAAAGTACCTAAATTGTGGGAGGCTTGAGTTGATTGGTTTAAAGAAAAACTACAGCATAGCTAACCTAAACTACAAACACTTGTCAAGAGACACATAAGTAAATAAATAAATGTTACATAAATGTAAAATAAATACATTTTACAGGTTACAAAACACTTATAAAGACACACAGATTTAGCCAGAGATAAATAAACAGGAAATTACGTTCTAACCGCATTGGCACCGTAATGGACTGCTCAGCACAGTTATTTGATGTTTTTTGAGCTGTGGTCTCCGAGGGCAACAAAGTATTCTCGGCCAGTTAGATAGGTCCTAAACCAGTTAAGGATCGGACCAGTGAGGCCAACACAATGTTCAAGTCTATTAATAATGATATTGTGATTAGATTAGATTAGATCAGATTTGGAGGTAGAAAAGAGACTTTCATCTACTTTAGGTGCAGAATGTATAGCCTTACAGTCTATCGTTGTTTGTAGATATCAATTTAGAGAAATTATCCTTCCTAGCTTTTCTTATTGCTTAAATAAAGACTGAAAGTTGATCCTTAAAGATATCAAGGTGGACCTGTATAGCTTTGTCTTTCTCCATGTAAGCTCAGACCTTCTGCGGGATCTCTAAAGTTAAAAACGTCCTCATTTCTCTATGGAGCTTTTTATTTGGCTAAAACATTTTTTTGTTTCAATGGTGCTACAGAGTCAAGTGCTGTCCTAAATTTTGTATTTAGAGTAGTTACTAGATAATTTAAACATGATGGTCGCACATCTCGGGTTTTTGTACTAGTTATGTTCATCATTACTTTGAAATTCTCAGATGCTGCAGAGTTAAGATAGCATTTCTTACGTAATAAAACATTCAGCACTATTTTTAACTTTAGGTACCACTGCTGTAAAGAAAATACAAAAGTGGTCAGAAAGAGCAAGGTCACGGATAGACGATATAACAGTTGTTAGACCTTTTGTAATAACTAGATCAAGGGTGTGGCCACTATTGAGGATTGATGAATAAATCCCAAAAGGACTGTATAGGAGATTAGAATAGTAGTTGACAATTGCCACAGGTCTGTCTGGTCAGAAAAAGAATGATGATGCTAAAGTTTCAATGATGACTGGTTCAGTCCTTCTGTCAGTGTCCATGCCTGCCTTGCTTTTACAAACAGTGAGCCATCAGGTATCACAGCTGCCCATATCCTGAGGGGGGCTCAAAAATGTTCTTTGCCCAGGGCCTCCAATTTGCTAAAACGGCCCCTGAGTGCAGCTGCACGCAATCAGGGGATTGTGAATGGAGATGAAGTGCAGCTGGGAGTGCTTTAAACAGTAACTGCATTGCTTATTAGTTGAACAGTAAAGCATTTGTGGTTTAATTTTTTATATAAAAAATGTAGGCCCCAGAGTTACAAGACAAAGAAAAAAAAACTCTCATTACTCTGATCTTTTTCATTACTCTGTATCTTTTCATTACTTTCTATGTCAGCTTTATTTTTTTGATGACAGACTCAATCCTCCTTTGATGACGCCAGTGTTGCATAGGTTCCTGGAGAGATGTTCTGTCAGACAAATTTTCAGCTCTTTGCTGGAGTGGTTGAGTCACACTGAAACAGCTGATGATAATTTAATATCTTACAAATGTGCCATGAAACTTGCATAGAACTTTGATCCCTATGTTTTGCATGTTAGTAAGCTATCACTAAGGAGTGGGCTTCATAACAAACACCCAGTGTTGGGTTAAGGTAAATGAGGATGCTATAAACCAAAGGTGTTTCCTTTATTTTATGGTACCCTCTACTTCTCTGTGTTCACAGGTTGTAAACTCATCAAGTGTCAGATAAATTGCCTCTTTGGCCATTGTGAATCAGTGATTTGATATATTAAAAAAATTACTTCAGCTTTGACAATAAGCTGATTATAGATCATGGAAAAACATGGACTGTATTAGAGAAGTTGTGTGCCCACAATGTTCATTGAATATAAAAAAGGAAAACAAGTGAATTCAGTCATTCTAGAATGTGGGTCAAGAATGTTCCAATACGCATAAGTGTATATTACTCTGATTTGATTTCTCCAGCTTGTTTGGTATGATTTCATTAAATGTATCACAGGCCAAATTATTATCCTGTTATTTAATGATTTCATGGATCATTTTGTTTTTCACTGCATTTTAAAGAACTACATTAGGCATACATTCTGTTATACAGGTGCATCTCAATAAATTAGAATATCATCAAAAAGTTGATTTATTTCAGTAATTCTATTCAAAAAGTGAAACTCATATATTATATAGATTGTGTACACACAGACTGATCTATTTCAAGTGTTTGTTTCTTTTAATTTTGATTATTATAACTGACAGCTAATGAAAACCCAAAATTCAGTATCTCAGAAAATTAGAATATTGTGAAAAAGCTCAATATTGAAGACTCATGGTGTCACACTCTAATCATCTAATTAACTCAAAACACCGGCAAAGACTTCCTGAGCCTTTAAATGGTCTCTCAGTCTAGTTCAGTAGGCTACACAATCATGGGGAAGACTGCTGACTTGACAGTTGTCCAGAAGACGATCATTGACAACCTGCACAAGGAGGGTAAGACACAAAAGGTAATTGCTAAAGAAGCTGGCTGTTCACAGAGTGCTGTATCCAAGAACATTAATGGGAAGTTGAATGGAAGGAAAAAATGTGGTAGAAAAAGGTGCACAAGCAACAGGGATAACCGCAGCCTTGAGAGGATTGTGAAACAAAGCCCATTCAAGGGAGATTCACAAGGAGTGGACTGCAGCTGGAGTCAGTGCTTCAAGAGCCTACACACACAGACGTATGCAGGACATGGGCTTCAACTGTCACATTCCTGTGTCAAGCCACTCTTGAACCGGAGACGTCAGAGGCGTCTCACCTGGGCTATGGACAAAAAGGACTGCACAGTTGGTCAGTGGTCCAAAGTTCTCTTTTCAGATGAAAGTACATTTTGCATTTCATTTGGAAATCAAGGTCCCAGAGTCTGGAGGAAGAGAGGAGAGGCACAGGATCCAAGTTGCTTGAGGTCCAGTGTAAAGTTTCCACAGTGAATGATGGTTTGGGATGCCATGTCATTTGCTGGTGTTAGTCCATTGTGTTTTCTCAGGTCCAAGGTCAGCACAGCCATCTGTTTTAGAGCACTTCATGCTTCCCTCTGCTGACCATCCTATGGAGATGCGGATTTCATTTTCCATCAGGACTTGGCGCCTGCACCCACTTCCAAAGGTCCCAGTACCTGGTTTAAGGACCATGGTATCCCTGTGCTTGATTGGCCAGCAAACTCGCCTGACCTAAAACCCATAGATTCTATAGGGTATTGTGAAAAGGAAGATGCAAGACAATAGACCCAACAACGCAGAAGAGCTGAAGGCCACTATAAGAGCAACATGGTCTTCCATAACACCTCAGTAGTGCCACAGACTGATTGCCTTCATGCGACGCCGCATTGCTTCAGTAATTCATGGAGCCCAGACCAAGTATTGAGTGCTGTACATGTTCATACTTTTCACTAGTCCAACATTTCTGTGTTGAAAATCCTTTTTTCTATTGGTCTTCAGTAATATTCTAATTTTCTGAGATACTGAATTTGGGGTTTTCATTAGCTGTTGGTTATAATCATCAAATTTAAAAGAAATAATCACTAAAAATATATCAGTCTGTGTGTAATGAACCTATTTCAAAAAATGAGTTTCACTTTTTGAATAGAATTACTGAAATAAATCAACTTTTTGATGATATTCTAATATATTGAGATGCACCTGTATATGTATATAGGCCGTATGCAGGCAATGCCACTGTCCTTGCATTAGTATGAAAAAACTACCGTTAATACCTAGAACATTTAGAAAATGACACTGGGCCTCATTCTCGACCTTTTTCTGTAATTCTTCAGAAATGTTTCTTACACGACTTCGCAAAAACAACGTAAGAGAAACGCTTCCGCTGCATTCCCGCACGCTTGAAAATGTGTTCATAAGCAGCCGAAGTCTTCTCAGGTGGGTTCCTTCCGATTAGCTTCTTAGATTGATGCGCGTTCTCGTGAAAGTGGATTTGCATACATACACGCCCTGCCAGCTCCTTATTAGGAGACGCAATTTTAGAAACGTGTGCTGTCGCAATCTCCCGAATCCACCTCGTAACAGGTGTTCATTAATAGGGTGGAGATATTGTAGAACGTTGAACGTCTGAAGTCCGTAAAACACATTTAAGCAGTCACTTTTTTTTTTTTTTTTATCGAAAAATAGGCACCATAGGTGTGAAGACCGGTCCCAAGTACCAGTGTAAATTGTAGTCCGTCCTGTGGTATGTAATGGCCACCATAGGGGTGAAGACTGGCCACCAGTAGTAGTAGCCTATAAATTGCAATAAATTAATTTCTAGTTCTTAGAGAATGAGCTTAGTGTTTATTTATTTATTCACTTACATTTGCAGTGTTCATGTCATTCACAATCAGTCTCTTAGCAGACGCGGCCTTTCTCCAAAGTGACGTACAAGGGAGAGAACAGTCAAGCTACGAGCCATATAGACCTAGTGTAACAATAAACACTACCTCGTATAATTATGACTATAAATGTGAAACGTAATTGTTAATGATACAAATATTCTCGTATTTATTATTATCATAATTATTTTAATCCGAGGATGTCTGTAGAGTTGACGTGAACGCAATCACCAACTGGTTCTCACAAATTCGCCCGTTAACCCTTTTACTGTAATACGGAGTTTTTTCAAATGTCATTCCTCAACGCGATTCCTGAAATAACCACAAAATGGCCCGTGGAATCGCATTTGAGAAGATTACGGCAGAGTTACGACTGCTATTTCGAGTTCTGAAAGTTGTCTGAAGTTCAGAAGAAAGCACAGAAGAAAAAAATAACGAGAATGCAAATGTTTTCATAACTGTTTCCGAAGTGGAGTTCCTTCTGAAATCCTTCGGAAAGTCTTCCCAACTGCTGTCGAGAATGAGGCCCAATGGGCCTCATTCTCGACCTTTTTCTGTAATTCTTCAGAAATGTTTCTTACACGACTTCGCAAAAACAACGTAAGAGAAACGCTTCCGCTGCATTCCCGCACGCTTGAAAATGTGTTCATAAGCAGCCGAAGTCTTCTCAGCTGGGTTCCTTCCGATTAGCTTCTTAGATTGATGCGCGTTCTCGTGAAAGTGGATTTGCATACATACACGCCCTGCCAGCTCCTTATTAGGAGACGCAATTTTAGAAACGTGTGCTGTCGCAATCTCCCGAATCCACCTCGTAACAGGTGTTCATTAATAAGGTGGAGATATTGTATAACGTTGAACGTCCAAAGTCCGTAAAACACATTTAAGTAGTCACTTTTTTTTTTTTAAATCGAAAAATAGGCACCATAGGTGTGAAGACCGGTCCCAAGTACGAGTATAAATTGTAGTCCGTCCTGTCGTTCGAAATGGCCACCATAGGGGTGAAGACTGGCCACCAGTAGTAGTATAAATTGCAATGAATTAATTCCTTAGTTCTTAGATATTGAGTTTAGTGTTTATTTATTTATTTATTCACTTACATTTGCAGTGTTCATGTCATTCACAATCAGTCTCTTAGCAGATGCGGCCTTTATCCAAAGTGACGTACAAGGGAGAGAACAGTCAAGCTACGAGCCATATAGACCTAGTGTAACAATAAACACTACCTCGTAAAATTATGACTATAAAAATACAAATATTATCGTATTTATTATTATCATAATTATTTGAATCCGAGGATGTCTGTAGAGTTGACGTGAACGCAATCACCAACGGGTTCTCACAAATTCGCCTGTTAACTCTTTTACTGTAATACAGAGTTTTTTCAAATGTCATTCCTCAACGCGATTCCTCAAATAACCACAAGATGGCCCGTGGAATCCCATTTGAGAAGATTCCGGTAGAGTTACGACTGCTATTTCGAGTTCTGAAAGTTGTCTGAAGTTCAGAAGAAAGCACAGAAGAAAAAAATAACGAGAATGCAAATGTTTTCATAAATGTTTCCGAAGTGGAGTTCCTTCTGAAATCCTTCGGAAAGTCTTCCCAACTGCTGTCGAGAATGAGGCCCAATGTCTTTGAATTCTTCTCAAATTCTTCTTGTCTTGAAATTGAAGTGAAATGAGATACAGATATCTGAAATAAGCAAAGTCGTTATGGATACAAACATGCTTGCAAAGTGACATGCTGATGATAGGCATCCTTAAGTTTACTCACTGTGATAAATAACATAACACCTGCGTTTAAAAAAATGACAACGTGCATTTTATTGATAGTGACTAATTATGATAAACAATCTGTTAATGCTGAATATTTGCAAGATTTTTGATTCAAGATTAAACTGAAATTGCATTAAAACCAATTGAAACTGCATTATCTTTTTTTCCTTTAATGTATGAAGGTTGGATGTAGCACAGGTGACTAATCTGTTGTAATCTGTTCATGGACATGAACATCCAGGTGATTACAGATGGGGTAGAAAAGAATGTAGATACACTTGGTAACCAGGTTTTAGCTGTCAAAACAGAAACATGACTTTTAAGGAACTCTTCCTGTCAATCTGTCCTATAATGTGTACATGTATGTGACCTTATGAGTGATGTCACGGGAAATGACCTGACAATAATTTACCTCCACGTTTATTCAATAGAGAACTTTGTACATATACTCATTGAGTGGACATCAGTTCTTTACACAATCCATGTACATAAATGTGAAAGGCTTACACTTCTACACGTCTGGCTAAAAAAAACCTTTAATCAATGGTAAGGTTAAAACATTAACAGATTTTATGGCACTTCCTAAGTGACAGAACATTTTATGGTTTTATTCCATGTTTCTGAAGAATAAGGTAGGCTAATACTCATTCACAGGAACACATTCTCAAAAAATGAAGTTTAAAGAAAGCTGGTGTTTTATGCAATTTGGCTCTCAGGGTGCAGTGCTATAGGCTACCTCAGCTTTGTGTATTAGGCAACTAAGCCTAATGTTGTTATGACCATATACCCTGGTCGTTAATATTGAGGCCTCTGTTGGCATACATCACCCATGGAGCTGTTAATATGCTCTATGGTAGTTAAATGTCATCCCCACAAATACAAACAAAACAAAACAAATCTTTAGAGCATCAATAGTAGTATTGCATTTACACCAGTCCCTTATTGCTAATGTCTGGATTTATGGTATGTTGATTGAACAGCATGGCTTTCTTCTGCTTAGCGTCTCTCTATGAACCCTCTAACAGGACTATCCTGAGGTGACCATCTTGCTTATTTTTATGTAATTTTGCACATGCTATCAGAATGAAGGTAACTTGGAAAAAGAGTTCCAGGAGACTTTAAAGGATTTCCCCGTTCAAGCCATGTAAATAAATGCGAAAGGCTTATTTCTACTACATACCCGGATCTTTTTCGAACTTCTGCCATCAGAATTAGCCTACACCTGTGTAACGCTAACAAAGTTTAATGGAAACAGCTTACTTTTAATAGCGGAAGGGAATGACACACACTTACCATGTCGTCTGGGATTTCTTCCGAAAATGTCTTTATAAAAGCCTGCAGCCATGCACCGTTCTCGCTTCTTTCCATCTCAGTTTTGGCATCTTTAAAAAAATAGAAAAGCCGAACTGCTTCTGCACTTTGTATCGCGTTGCTGTTTGGTTTCAGGGTCACACCGCCAATTGTTGATCCTAAAAACTCGCTGCGATGAAATGGGTAATCAATAGATTGGTTGTCAGCGTTGGATACAATGTCTAAAACTGCATTTGATGCGCACGCTCCGTTTGTATAAGCACATAGATCTGCATAGGTGCTTCCTGTTAATTCTGTCGTTATGTTTCGTACTTTGTGGTCCAAATCGATTACTTTTTGAAACAGTTCTTTTGAGAGAAGGTCATGGTTCGAAGAACTAGACACGATCAACGACGCATAAGTCCCTTCTGTGTACAGCCTCAACTGAGAGAATTCGTCACTGTGAGGAAAATACGTTTTGACATATTCTCTCTCTTTCTTAGCCGGGCCGTCTGTTGGTGTGAACTGCTCCTCGACGTTGTTTGCTTCTCTTTCACCGAGAAAGTAAAACCCCACTCCGAGACCGCCGGATAACACCAAAGGTAAAACTAAAAACAACCATGGAAGTTTTCCCACGAAAAAACCCACTTTATGAAATCCTTTTGATAAAGGCTTCACGATGCAGTCTGTGTTGCATGAAGGCATTTCTAGCGTCTGTATGTTCAACCTAGGCAACGTTCTGAGCTCCAACGCGAACACATACAGTGGCCTATCTACAAGGAAAGGTCTGGTTCAATTTAGCTCTGGTGAACATTAACAGATTTTATGGCACTTCCTTACTGACAAAGAATATTTTGTAGTCTTTTATTCTGAAAAATAAGGTAGGCTAATACTCATTCACGTCAAAATCAGCAACACTTTCTTTAAGATAAAACATTGTTGCTTGGCAGTTTTTTACTGATATTTATGGGCAGTGATATAGGCTACCTCATAGCTTGGCAACTAAGCCTAATGTTGCGGTAAATAATGAATCATTTAGAGTCAGCTGGATCAGGAAAGGTCTTATACATCCCATTTCCTTATGTTTTTTTTTTTTATCCCCAATCAGATATTTAACCAGATTGATGGTCTTTCTTTTGTTTTAAAATGGAACTATGCCCCTACCAAATTAACTTTCATGTTGTCTAAATTTCACCAACAATGTATGCAATGTATGCATGGAAACTGTGTTTCATTCACAACTTATTACCTCATACAACACTCATTTGGAACGATGCAGATATTACAGTTAAAAATAAATGCCTATTTTTCTCTAGATGTTTTGAGAAAGGCATTTATAATATTAGTTCTTTGTTTTGAAAGATCTGGCACTATACTGACATATGAACAATTTATGTCACGTCATGGCCTCCCAGTCCCTTTAAGGGAATTTAACTCACTCACTAAAGCTATCCCTAAGGGATTAATCCAACGTATCAAAAGTCACCTTTCTTTTGGTATGGACAATGCAACAACATAAATTACTTTTGAATGGGATTGATGTGATAAACAGAAAGTGTGATAATAAATATATTCGCCAGATCTTTCAATTCAGAAAAAGAATAACACCAAGAGGGAAATTCTGCTGGGGATCTTTGATTCAGGACATTAACTAGCAAAAAGCTTGGCTGTTACCCAGTTCATACTGTATCACAAATAAGGTAAAGGAGGTTCACTTCAAAATTCTACATAAAATGTATCCAGTAAATGTCAATATAGCAAAATATACTGACATAAGCTCTTCTTGTTCCTTTTGTGATAACACAGATGAAACAATGTTGCATCTCTTTTTTGAGTGTGAGAAGACCAAAACATTTCTTAATGACTTAAATATTCATCTTTTTTAATTATCGTATTCCCTAACTGCAAAGGATTTTTTTTCTCTTTTATTATGAGAACCCTGTCAAATACCCTTTGAATTTGTTGTAAACTTTTTTATTTTGCAATCAAAATGTTTCCTCCACAAACAAAAATGGCTATAAGGACAGTCATCCTTTCAGGTCTTTATACTAAAAATGGACTTGCTTCTTAATTCTCATTGTTTGGTCAATAATCATCCACATGGTTGTTAAAGGATAATTATCTCTTTCCTCTATGTTTTGTGATTTATTTCATTGTATTTATATTTTCTATGCTGTTGTCATTATTCATTGTCATTTGTCTGTTTGTGTTTTAAAGTACTGCTGTACCAATATAATGTATGATGTTCACTGTGTTATTGTATTTTCACTATGCATCAATAAAAACATTAAAACTAAGTCTGATGTTGTTGTGACCAAATACCTTGGTAGTCAAAACCCTTAAAGGTCTTTTCCCCACCCGTGGAACAATTGTTTGTTGTTTTTGTTGTCAATATGCCTTTAAAGCTCCGCAAGTTTTTGTCATAGTCATAAAAAGAACACCCCAAGAAACCTTTAATCTTTGTCATACTTACAAGTCTTGTGCATCAATGTTTTTAGTTAGAGGAAATATACAAAAACATTTAGGCATGTCAGACTACCTAAAAAAGTGCCTAAGACATTAAGGAGCTAATATTTAGGCCTCTGCTGGCCTACATCACCCATGACTACTGGAGCTGTAGATATTCTTTAAGGTAGTTAAATGCCCTCCCCACAAACACAAATATTACAATCATTTTGATTAAGGCTTCATGATGCAGTTCGTGTTGCATGAAGGCATTTCTACCGTCTGTATGTTCAACCTAGGCAACGTTCTGAGCTTCAATGTGAATACAGGGTTTTTTCTAAACAAGGGAACAGGGGCGCTGCGCCCCGATACTCCCGGCGTGCGCCCTCCTACCGAAATGCCGACTGAACCTGTCAGACTTGGATCTGTACTTACATGCTGCTGTACAACATACACTATTTCTCAAAACGATCTTTTCTCCGCAAAAATATCCCAACACCATCACCTGACAATGTGTCTGATCCTCAAATAACTTATAATTACTCCAAAAATATTCCGATCCGAATTGGAGTTTCCCAGACCGAGTCGACATGTTGACATGCTAACGTTAAAGTTATTAGCAGCTTTGCCGGCTGACGTGCGGCTCGGCTGCAGCTCGAGTGCTCACTCACTTTTCTCTTGGTGTACAGAATTTTCATATTGTAAAACAAACATCTAAAATGCATATTTTGCACGCAATAAATTTGGAAATACAGACAAAAAGCTGCCTGATTTGAATGGGGGTATTTATTCATGTATATTTTGTCTTCACGCGATCTTGAGAGATGTCTTCAAGTAACGTTAATGTTCCAAACATTAAACATTCTAATGTGTGCACCGTCTCAGAAAGTTACTAGCCAGACTAGCAGTATCTACTGATAGAATGCCATGGATCCAGCAAAGCGTAAAGCTAAACGAAAATATGAAGATACGTTCTTGCCTGAATGGGAGGAATTATTTGTGGAGCGAAATGGAAAACCCCTCTGCTAAATATGCCAGACGTCACTGTCGCATTTTAAAGCCTCAAACTTGGAGCTCCGTCTCTCCACACACAATGCTAACATAGCCCTGGAGTTCCTAAAGGCACAGAGCTGGGCAGGCACAAGGTACATACTTTGAAACGTCAGTCAGAGAAACAGACTCTTTTTTTTGGAAATGTACTCTGAAGTAGGCTACTCTGAAACGGTCACGTTGGCATCGTAACAGGTGTGACGGAATATTGCTCGAGCAGAAAAGTAATATAGTGAGGGAGAGTTTGAAAATTGAGCAGAGGATATCTGACATTAACTATAATTCAACAGATGTCTTTAATATGTTTATTTTTGTGCCATATTTTTAATCTACATTCGTTAATTGATTTTCCTACAACCCACTAGAGGACACTATTTAAAAGGTTATTTTCAAAAAAGGGGAAGCAACTGCTGTGATAAAGCTCTTCTGGAGGCACATTCTGTTCCAATGCTTTGTTTTGATCACAGTCAATGCAGAGAATGAGGCCTCACATAAATATGTGGAGGAAAAGGGTAGTAGCTGCTCCTAAGCTATCTCTCCCAGGTCAGGGCGCTCCTGCTTCACACACATCCAAAACAAAATCCCAGCAGATGTCTTCAATATGTTTATATTTGTGCCATATTTTAAATCTAAATTTGTTAATTTCTCTTCCTAAAACCCACCAGAGGACACTATTTAAAAGGTTATTTTCAAAAAAAATCTACCAGATTTTAAGGTCTACCAAAGCCTACCAAAAGTTGATAGTATTTTAGTTTTTCAGGATGACCACAAGAGCTAGAATTTCTCTCTAAGATAGCCTCAGAATGTACCATTTAATCATTAATTTTTCAAAGGCTCCGCACCGTGGAAGGGGGGAGACCCCCCTTCCACACCTTCCCACCCTCGGCGCGTCGCAGGGGTCTGCTCCCTGCTACTATTTTTTTTTTATACGAGGTAGTGTTTATTGTTACACTAGGTCTATATGGCTCGTAGCTTGACTGTTCTCTCCCTTGTACGTCACTTTGGACAAAGGCTGCGTCTGCTATGAGGCTGATTGTGAATGACATGAACACTGCAAATGTAAGTGAATAAATAAATAAACACTAAGCTCAATCTCTGAGAACTAAGGAATTAATTTATACTACTACTGGTGGCCAGTCTTCACCCCTATGGTGGCCATTTCGAAGGACAGGACGGACTACAATTTATACTCGTAGGGACCGGTCTTCACAGCTATGGTGCCTATTTTTCGATTAAAAAAAAAGAAAGTGACTACTTAAATGTGTTTTACGGACTTCGGACGTTCATCGTTATACAATATCTCCACCTTATTAATGAAAACCTGTTACGAGGTGGATTCGGGAGATTGCGACAGCACACGTTTCTAAAATTGCGTCTCCTAATAAGGAGCTGGCAGGGCGTGTATGTATGCAAATCCACTTTCACGAGAACGCGCATCAATCTAAGAAGCTAATCGGAAGGAACCCAGCTGAGAAGACTTCGGCTGCTTATGAACACATTTTCAAGCGTGCGGGAATGCAGCGGAAGCGTTTCTCTTACGTTGTTTTTGCGAAGTCGTGTAAGAAACATTTCTGAAGAATTACAGAAAAAGGTCGAGAATGAGGCCCATTGATTCCATTATTCTCCATTACTTACGTTGTGGCCATTAACATTTCAATTGCTTTATGTATCAGGTAGGTTTACAGCCATGTTTGATGTGAAAACACATACACCATTCACACATCATTTAAATGTGCCATGATAAGATCTAGGCCGACAAGTTGTTGATGGTTAACTTAATAGAGTAGAAGGTTTGTCAAAGGAACTTGCTTTATAAATGTATCACACTTTAGACTGCTATGTGGCATGAGGAGGCTATGTTTATCTGAAAGATGGTGACATGGCCCTTGGCTGGTGTACTGGGTTCTGTCTTTCAGGTTGGACTGTGTGAGAAACAAAGTGTGGGTGGCCTTGGCTGGTGTTATCTCTGCAGGCCTTGCTGTGCTTTCTAGTTTTGGATTGCTTCTCCTCTGTGGGGTGCCATTTTCAATGCCTGTTGCCAGTGCCCCTTTTCTCATCCTTGGTAAAACTGCAATTTTGTTGTCACAGTCTATTATATGATGTACATTCATTTTAAAAACAATTCCTATTTATCAAAGCCAGATAATATGCATTATTAGCTTATAAATGATGTTTTTAAATACCGGTTGTCCCCAGGTATTGGTGTAGATGACATGTTCATCATGATCTCGTGCTGGCAGAGAACGGGGGTTCATGACAAAGTAGAAGATCGCATGGCAGAGACGTACAAAGAGGCAGCTGTCTCCATCACCATCACCTCTCTGACTAATGTCGTGGCCTTCTACATTGGCCTCGCGACGCCTTTTCGCTCTGTACAGTCCTTCTGCATGTACACCGGAACAGCAATCCTCTTCTGCTACATCTACAACATCACCTTCTTCGGTGCCTGTCTGGCACTGAATGGACAACGAGAGATAAGCAACAGACACTGGCTGACATTCAGGATGGTTGGTGTTCATGGACCTAAGACATGGGAAGAAACAAATTTGGAAATCAATGAGGCTAAAACTCCAAAAGATGGTGTTGTTTTTGGACCTAAGACATTTGCAGAAACATTGAAAGACAATGAGGCTGAAACTCCAAATGAAGGCAAGAAGAGCAATGGCTACTCAGTCGGTGGTGCTTATGATCCTGACACAGGTGCAGAGGAGGAAATGCCCATCAATGTCTTCTTTAAAGAGTATTATGGACCATTCTTGACTAATACATGGACCAAGGTGTTTGTGGTTTTTCTCTATCTAGGGTATCTGGCTGGTAGTATTTATGGCTGTTTTCAAATGGAAGAGGGCATACAGTTGAAAAATCTTGCACCTGATGATTCGTATGTCGCTAGCTATTATGACAATGAAGCCAGATATTTCTCATATTATGGCCCCTTTGTGATGTTAGTCATTAAAGATGAAAACTTCCAGTATTGGGAGAAAAGCGCTCGTGAAAACCTCAACATGTGCCTGAAAGAATTTGAAACCTCTGACATGGTTGCAAAAAACATGACTATATCTTGGCTTGACTCTTATGAGCAATATGGAGCTGTTACTGGTTTAAATATTTCAGATCAAAATGTATTCATGACAAACTTGACTAGATTTCTTAATGTGTCAGATTTCTATATGGATGTTAATATTTCTGGTGGCAAAATACTGGCCTCTCGATTGTTCATCCCCAGTATTAACATCACCACTGCAACTGATGAAAAGAACATGTTGAACTTTTTCAGAGACACAGCTTCCACTTGTGAGAAAAACATGGATCTGTTAGTCTACCACCCTGCCTTCATTTACTTTGATCAGTATGCAGTCATTGTTAGCAATACTATCCAAAATATTCTAGCAGCTACTGCGGTGATGCTTGTAATTTCTCTTCTGTTGATTCCCCATCCCATCTGTTCTCTGTGGGTGACCTTTGCCATTGCATCTGTAATAGTGGGTGTAGCTGGTTTCATGGCTTTGTGGGATGTTAATCTAGACTCCATCTCTATGATCAACCTGGTAATCTGCATAGGCTTTTCTGTGGATTTCTCTGCACACATTTCCTATGCTTTTGTGTCAAGTAGCGAAAAAATACGCAATGGAAAAGCCATAGACGCTCTCTACAGCCTTGGGTATCCAATTATACAAGGAGCTGTCTCTACTATAGCTGGTGTTGTTGTCCTGTCAGCAGCAAAGAGCTACATCTTCAGAACATTCTTTAAGATCATGTTTCTAGTCATCTTGTTCGGGGCCGTCCACGGCCTTGTGTTTATCCCAGTGTTTCTGACATTCTTTGGAGTTTTTGGCATTAGCAGTTGTGTTGAAGATAACAAGCCTTCAATGACAGATGTTGATACCTCTGTGAGCAGTAGTGATGACTGTAAAAAGCCTTCAATGACAGATGTTGATACCTCTGTGAGCAGTACTGATGAGTGTAAAAAGCCTTCAATGACAGATGTTGATTTCTCTGTTAGCAGTAGTGATGACTGTAACATTTTGAACATCACTCCCTTTTAACAGAGGTCTGCCATGCCGACCTCCAAGCGTACACACACAAGCTGGCATTCATTTAATGTATTTCATTAATTTGAGACAAAACTCTTAACACAGAGGGATCCTGACTGTCCTTTAGTTCTAGCTACTTTGATACAGTGCAAATATATTTTTGTGTCTTAATGTCTTCATAAAGACTTTAGACAGTTTCTTTGGGAGGACCTGGAACTGAGTGTAAATTAATGTACTGTCCTTAAGTTCTTGTTACTTTTAAAACTTTTGAAGCGTTTCTTATTGAGAAGAACTGGAACTGTAAATAAAGTACTGATTTGATATACACAGAGCATAATGTAATTATCAGCTTCCGTCTCTGTTGTTTGCATGTAACATTTTGTTTGTGAGAGCTTTGTATCATAGACACTCTTAATGTTTGTAATCTGTCAACTTGGACTGACTTGCAAGATGAGTCATTTTATGAGTTCATTTTGTATTGTACCATTGAAAGCAAATATAGTTAATGTTTTGTGGTTCAGATCATCGCATGGTCTCTGGTGTAGTGTACTGAGGCTTAAATCCAAAACCTTTATCCAAACAATATGCAAATATTTCCAAATTCAGCATCACATACGCATTGTGGTGGTTTAATTTGCTTTTCCATAAAATATTACTACTAAAACAAGAGGTATTGCAGTTCCTGAGCACTACAGCTGGCCTGAAATCAATTATTGGTTGGTCAGATAGCATGGAACTAAAGTAAAAAACTACTCCTTTCTGTCTGTATGAGATATACTGACATTAGAAATCTACAGTAAGGTCCATGGAGAATAATTTGTATTGTGCTTAAACACATATATGTGGGTGAACAAAATACACACATGAAATTGGTGCATTTGGAATATTATATGAGCCACATTTTCCACAGAAGGTCAAGTTAAATTTGTATTCACAACTTGTGATGTTAATTTATTCTCCAGTACATACAGTGTATTCAGTAAATCACATTATGAACGTTAAATAAAATAATAAAAAAAAAATGCATAAGCATAGCCAGCTAACAGAGATACAGGGCCGTGTCATGTTCCATGTGTGGTGGAACAGAAAGGCTAACTGACCTGTGAAAGACAGTTACTTGTGATAATGGCACATATTGGCTTGTGAACATTAATACAAATGTTGAGTATAATACCTTATTGAAATTGATGTATTTTGGATACAAATGTAAAAGGGTTTCTATCAGTAAGGGGGAACTGGTGGAAGAGAGATTTTATATTGATGGTTAAGTGGATAAGTTGCAGAAAAAACTGTGGAATTTAGACAGGTGGCACAATTTCACATTCAGTGACAGGTTTCAAAGCGTAGATACTTCATTGTTAAGGATATCAGTACTATTGATAAGATCTTCTTGCCTGTTAAACTCTGGCTATGAAATGCGGCCTACAAATAAAGTTTGATTTGATTTGATTTCAGCAAAGGGATATCATTGGGCAGTGGAAGAGTGGAGTCTGGGCTAGGGGACAGTTGGAAATGGGTTAGGGTTAGGCTCAGGCAACAACACTGGATCAGGCAGCACTTATCCTAAGAGCCAGGCTGCAGAACCTGACGTTTCACTGTGACTACCTACTCTTGCTCACACGCTCACATGCTTACAAAACAATCTCTACATGTTCCCCTCTCTATCCTACACACTCGCACACACACACACAAGCAAAGCAAGGGCAATGGATGAACTGGCATGGTGTTAAGAAGAGGAAGATTAGCTAGAGAGAACTTAGGCCTTTTGACGCTACTCATACTAAATTATGTCCTCCCAATTCCAGAGAAACTCAGTGATTAGATGGTTGAAGACAAAAGCTTGTCTTGTGTTTGGGTTTTGGTACACCAAAACATATTTTCTTTGATAAAATGTGATTTTGCATGAACTAAACTGACAGTTAAGTAGTCAAAAACACTGCTCCATCGGTAAAAAAAAGGAGGTGGAATCCAGTAGAAGCAGTTAGGGTACAGCATGGGGATATCATTGGGCAGTGTAAGAGTGGAGTCTGGGCTAGGTAGCAGTTTGAAATGGGTAGGGGTACATTGCTGGAGAGGAGGCAGATGGAATATTTTGTCTGAATGTAAAACTAGCCTGAGCCAGGGTTGCTACACGTGTTCTAGAATAATTTGTGTGTCTGTTTGAGAATAAATGGTTAACTCTTTGCCAGTTAATGACAGGAACAGTCGGATTTATTTTGTGCGAGAGGGGCAGAACAATACAAATGAGGCAAAGCACAGGACTGGAGTTCGCTTGCTGATGTCAGTATACAACTTCAAGGTCCACAAAAACCATAAAATACTGTCTTGACGCCTCCAATTCCACAGAACCTCTGTCAGTGGGTGGAGAAGGGTGCATTAGGAAAGATAAAACCATAAAATACTTTAAGTCTTTGTCATGAGGCGAGTGTCATACAATCTGATTATGTGTCAACCATTCATAACCTCTTTATCAGACATGTAGTCAGACATTTCCTTGCAAATAGGCTAGTGTATGTATCACCGCACCTTGATTAGATAAGATTAGATACAACTTTACTGTCATTGCACAGAGTTCAAGTACTGAGACAAAGAAATGAGGTTTAGCATCTAACCAGCAGTGTAAAAAAGTAGTAAAAGTGCAGAGTTTGTGCATTTGTAAAGTGGAATATGTAAATAAATAAGATATGTACAGTAAGGAATAAGATATGGACTATGAAAAGTATTGATAGAGAAAAAGCAGCAATAGAAGTGGGTAGTGCAGATATGATAAGTATATATAAAGTGCAGGTGTAAGTATAAGTGATGGTAGTAAGTGAAATGAAAAATGAGAAAAATGAAATGAAAATGCTAGTAGTAATGTTATATACAGAATAAGTTAAGATGTATGATATAAGGAATTTGAATAGACTATACACAAGATAAGTATAGAAATATAAATAGATATTATACTCTATAAGTGGGATGAATACAGTAGAAAACAGTCTAGTGCAAATGTTCAATAACTGGAGGATGGTGTGTGGCAGTCCAGGTGGAGTACAGTCACTGGAGGGTGGTGGGGGGAGGGGGGGGGGGGGGGGGTGCTATTGCCGTGGTGCAGAGTTCAGCAGGGTAGAAGCTGTTCCTGACCTGCTGGTCCGGGAACGGAGAACCGTTAGCGCCTCCCAGAGGGTAAGAGGGCAAATAGTCTGTGGCTGGGGTGAGAGCTGTCCCTGACAAAGCTGTGCGCCCTCTGCAGACATCTCTTGCTCTGGACAGCCTTAATGGTGGGGAGTGAGGAACCAGTAATGCATTGGACAGTTTTCACCTCTGTAGTGTTTTCCGGTTCGCAACAGAGCGGCTGCAATACCATACTGAGATGCAGTTGGTGAGGTTGCTCTCAATGGGCCGCGGTAGAAGTTCACCAGAATCTGAGGAGACAGATGGGCCTTCTTCAGTCTCCTTAAGAAGAAGAGACGCTGCACTAAGATGTTGAGTGTCCAAGAAGGGTCCTCGGAGATGTGGACACCCAGGAACTTAAAGCTGGCGTAACGCTCAACCTCCGTCCCGTTGATACGGATGTGTGTGTGTGTGCCACCTTCCTTCCTGCAGTCCACAATGAGCTCTTTGGTCTTCTTGGTGTTAAGAGCCAGGTTGTTGTCGGCGCACCACTCGCCAGGTGCTGTACCTCTTCTCTGTAGTGTGTCTCATTGTTGTTGCTGATGAGGCCAATCACCGTTGTGCCATCTGCAAACTTGACAATGGTATAAGAACCATGTACAGGTGTGCTGTCGTAGGTGAAGATGGAGTAGAGGAGAGGATTCAGCACACAACCCTGTAAGACGCCGGTGTTTAGGATGAGGGTTGCGGAGGTGTGGTTCTCTAACCTGACAAACTGTGGTCTGCTGGTTAGGAAGTCCAGTATCCAGTTGTAGAGGGAAGTGTTGATACACAGGTCACTGAGTTTGGAGATCAGTTTGGAGGGGATGATGGTGTTGAAAGCTGAACTGAAGTCTAAGAACAGCATTCACACATAGGTGTTGTTATTGTCCAGGTGAGAATGGGCGGAGTGTAGGGCAGTTGAGATGGCATCCTCCATACTCCCATTCTGGCGAAAAGCGAATTGGAAGGGGTCTAGTGTGGCTAGTAAGCAAGTTTTGAGGTGAGCCAGGACCAGCCTCTCAAAGTGCTTCATGATGATCGTGGGGGTGAGTGTATCAGGGCGGAAGTCATTTAGGCCCGTAGCAGTGGAGTGTTTTGGCACCGGCACAATGAAGGTGGCTTTAAAGCACGTGGGGACAGCTGCTTGGGCCAGTGATAGGTTGAATATGTCAGTCAAGACCTCCTCAAGCTGCCCAGCACAGGCCTGAGCACGCGTGTCCAGGGATGCCATCAGGGCCAGCAGCCATACTTGCATTGGTTTTTTTTTTGGGGGGGGGGGGGGGGGGGGTGTTGGCTGCCTTGCCACATGCAACGGGGGTCGGAGTTATTCATGAAGTGCTCCTCAACCCTTAGCTTGTGGCTGTGCTTGGCGTTTTTGATGCTCCTCTTCAGGCCAGCCATGGATGAACTGTAGGTCTGCGCATCACCTGATCTGAAAGCGGTGTCTTGTGCCTTCAGCAGTAAGCGGACCATTGTTCATCCATGGCTTCTAAAAAGGGAATGGTAGTGATACTTTGAGGTTGGTGACACTTTTTATGTTGGTGTTGATGAAGTCCAGAGCGGAAGAGCTAAGAGCTACCTTGAGAGCTAAGTTTCATACAACACGATCTTTCCTTACACTGCAAAGCACAATTTTCTTTTATAAAATTTGTTTTCACATGAACTTAACTAAGAGTAAAGTAGTCAAGAACACTGCTCGCTAAAAAAAGGTAAAAAAAGGAGGGGAAATCCAGGAGAAGTTGTTCAACATGCACAAGGCGCATTACAGCATATAGGGATAGAGCATCATTTGGCAGTGGAAGAGCAGAGTCTGGGCTAGGGGACAGTTGGAAATGGTTGGAGGTACATTACTGGAGAGGAGGCAGATGGTAGCTTTGTTCACAAGCACGAGGAGGAAACTAGACGAGCAGCAGCGGCTTCTCAAGCAAAGCAAGGGAAATGGATGAACTGGGTGTTGAGACAAGGAAGATTAGTGGGAGATAACTTTTTTTTTTTTTACGCCAAGCAAATTCAATTATTTTTTGGAGCCACAAATTATGTCCTCCCAATTCCACAGAACCTCAGTCAGTTGGTTGGTGAATCAAATTGTGTTAGGGTGTTACGAACAAATATTTTGTCTGGATGTAAAACGAGCCTGAGCCAGGGTTTCTACACGTGTTCTAGAATCATTTGTGTGTCTGTTTGAGAATAAATGGTTAACTCTTTGCCATTAATGACAGAAACAGTAGGATTTATTTTGTTCAAGAGGGGCAGAAAAATACAAATGGGGCAAAGCACAGGACTGGAGTTTGCTTGCTGATGTCAGTATACAACTTCAAGGTCCACAAAAAAAAACCATAAAATACGGTCTTGGAACCATTAAATCCACAGAACATCGTATAGTGGGTGGGGGAAGATGCATTAGGAAAGATAAAACCATACAATGCTGTCTTTGTCAGGAAAGAAGTGTCATAACATCTGATTATGTGCCAACCTTTCATCACCAGTTTATTGACCCAGACATATGTACAGTATCACTGCACCTTGACAGGTAAGTTACATAAAACACAATATTTCCTTAAACCGAAAAGCAACCATTGTTTTTTTTTATTAGTAATATTCTACCTCATTCTTTAGGTAATTTAGTTCTACAGTCCCTTGGAATCTTTACCATACTGAAATTCAAAATGAATATCTATGAGATGAAAATGCCCCCCTTTTAAAGGATGGATGTTGACATGAAAAAAAAAAAAAAACATAGAAGTTCCATGTTTCCAAAACAACCCTTTTTCAAAATGATGTGTATTTGTAATGCACATATTTTTCTCCCTGGGTTTCTTTATCGTAAGGCCCTGTGAAGAACTCTTTATGATAGCCACCAATCAATGGAAAAATAATTATCTCTCATACGAGATAACGGTATTGAAGTTTATCAGTTTTTGATAAAGCTTGATGGGAAAGAGGGATAATAAGGAAATAAGTTCTTATCAGTCAAGTAGTGCTGAGGCTACTCATGTTAAGGACTGATGGGCTAAGGGTTCAGAGAGTTCAGCTAAGGTGGTCTGGATATAACTATAAGAGTCTAAATGGTGGGAGGCTTGAGCTGACTGGTTTACTTAAGTCTTCTTATACGTGTATATACTTATATATTTGTACCACAGCAGTTGAGCATGTGGAGGAGGGTCTAATGTGTGTGTGTGGTTTCTTACATAGAAAGTGATATCTAAACTCATTGATGTGATTGTATCAAACAATCAACAGTCTTTACCAGGAGTAAATATTACATTTTACATTCTTCTTTAAAAGATGGTATTACAGTTTCTCAATTGCTTACACACATTTTCTCAAAACTCTAAACAGAAATCCAAAACCACACACACAAAATGCAAAACCCTGCATATTTCCTGAACTGAAAGCTTACTCCTGTTGTAAAATATAACTATACTGTTTTAACTCAAATATAAAACAACACACAAATATACAGTAACAACAAAAATATTTCTTTATTTTATTACAAAAGTGCTGTAGCCAATACATCACAGCAAACACAACTGTGTGTGCAAATTATTTTCTCAGAACACACAATACAAAATAGGCCAGTACAGTGGAAAACAAAAAAAGAAAGAAAAATGTCAAATAAAAAGCAAACAAACTAGGCTGCATCCTGTCTTCCGTTCCTGTCTGGCCACAGGACATCATCGACATCACAGGAAATGGCCTCTCTGGCAAAGCAGCCTGGGAAGTATCGCCTAGTATGGCAATCCAGCCCTGAAATGCCTCAGGAGCTATATCGGCACATGCCTCCTCCATGGCCTGTATCAGTGGCAGCTGTGCTCTCATACAATTTAATCTCATCTCCATCTGCATTCAAACTAGTGTTTTCCTGTCATAGTAGTGTTTCTTACCTATTCTCTTTCTACCGGAGAATGGATGCAACTGATCTATTAATCAAATGACTTTGCTTTGACAATAAGTTAATGGAAAACATGGACTGTATGAGAGAAGTTGTGTGCCCACAATGTTCATAGAGAGATAAAAAAAAAAAAACACAAGTGTATTCAGTCATTCTACAATGTGGGTCAAGAATGTAGTGATGCATGAACAAGAGCTGAATTTAGTTCCAATAAGAATTTTAGAGTGTATATAACTCTGATTGGATTACTCCAGCTTGTTTACTATGATTTCATTAAATATAGCAAGCCGAATTATTATCCTGTTATTTCATGATGTCATGGATCATTCTGCCACATGATTTTTCACTGCATTTGAAAGAACTTTCAATATTAAAATGGTTTAAACTAGCAAAACACTATCTGAACAGATTATTTTTTATTATATTACATTAAGTATTCATTATGTTATACTATAGGCCATGTGCAGGCAATGCCAATGTCCTTGCATTAGTATAAAAAACTACCGATTATACCTAGATAATACATGAAATGCTTCAATTTTATTACAAGATGACACTGACTATAAAAACTATTTCCTTTTCGTAAATATGCATGTTCATGCATTAGGCTTTGGCCAACCTATAGGCTACTGCAAATCTCGGTGCCGATAATTAATCTTGTATTGTATTTTCATTGGCCAGCAGGTGTCCCTAGAAGGTATCTGTAGCCTCTCTCTCGCCATCTCGCCATCACTAGAAAAGGCAAAGTCGTAATCCAGAGATAAACAGGCAACAGGCACTTCCAGAAAATCATAAAACAAGTACACACGTGGACAAGATAAACTTGCAACAGGTGTAACTCTAGGCAAGGCCTGAAAGCTGTATCTGACAAGGTAGGTGTCAAGAGGTGTGCAGGGAGCGCTAGCAATAGGTTCAGCAACCTGTCAGTCAGCCAGGAACCAGGACCGAGGGGGTCCAGGGTTAAACACCGAGTGGGCAAAAAGGGAGCAAGACACACATCAAATGCCAACTCAGAAAGAAGAAGTAGCCTAATCTATTAAAGAGTAGCCTCATCTATTGACAAGGTCCTGGTCTTGTCAATTATTAAAATGTGTACAGACGGTGCAACTGATGAACAACTGGAAATCATTAATAGGGCGAGTACGCGCAGTAGGACCATTGGCCACGGCAACTATTGTCGCAATCACAGAGCTCTGGCTGTCAAGAGGATGCCCCCATGTCTCAAAACAGTCTGTAAAATTGGTTAATGTGATGCAGGGTCACTCCCGCCGCGGATCTGCATTCAAACAGTGTTTTTTTTCTACGGAGACAGCAAGATGATTCTGTGTTATGTGACGTTGGATAATGACAACTCTTAATTATGAAAAGTTGATTACTAGGATGGCTATATAAATGCCAGCCGGCTAGCCTACTGTTGGTGAATTACTGCGGTAGCGTGGTCGATAAGCGCATCGTTGTGTTTTATTGGTTGTGTTGTGTAATACATTGGCGTGTCTGAGTGTTTGATGGGATTATGAGGTTGTGAGCGAACTATAGTTTGTAATTTAACCAAGTCACGTATGGAGCAGGGTTCCCAAATGCTTAACCTAGCGCATTGTCATACCTATTCTATAACTAGCCTAATGGTACTTAAAAAAGGAGTGCCCACATTAGCACATTAAGCTATCAGGTAGCCTGTCACTGCACCTTGAGAGCTAAATTGCATAAACACCATCTTTCTTTTAACTGCAAAGCCAGTGTGTGTTAATGCAATGTCAGTTGAATCTTGAATTAAATGTCTTGCAAATATTCATCTTTAACATATTGTTTATCATATTTAGTCACTATCAATACAATGTCATTGGTTTTTTTATTCAGCTTTTTGGCGCAGGTGTCCGTTTGTCTTATGGTATTTATCACAGTGAGTAAACTTTAGGATGCCTATTATCAGCATGTCACTTGCAAGCATGTTTGTATTCATAACGACTTTGTTTATTTCAGATATATGTATCTTATTTCACTTCAATTTCAAGAGACGAAGAATTTGAGAGGAATTCAAAGACAGTTATTCCATTACTCTCCATTACTTACATTCTGGTCATTAACATTGCTGTTGCTTCATGTATTAGGTAGGTTTACATCCATGTTGGATGTGAAAACACAAACCCCAATCACACACCATTAAAATGTTCCATGATAAGGTCTACAAGTTGTTGGAGATGGTAAGCTAGTAATTTACCTCATTACGATTTTGTTCACGCTTAAAAGGGGGGAGATGTAGTAAAGTGTATTTTAGCAGTCAAGCCACTAGGTGGCAGGAGTAGTCTGGCGTGGGTGGTTGGTCTGAGGTTCAGTTGGAAGTTTACCTGCATGCTGGCAGTTCGATAAGCCACCTGCATGAAACTGTGTTGTTTGATCAGTGGTATTAAACAGGTTGAACATAAAGCTGCTCAAGTTACTACAGTCGCCAACGTTGAAGGTTTCACCACGTCAGCAAAACAGGACAGCCAGCCATTTCGCCACTCCACCCCTGCATGTGGCTTCAGCAAACTTGCCCTTACTCCCTCTCTCCCACCCCACTGACAGTTGGTGTGTGGGTCGTGAGTATTACCCTGGCAAATGTTAGCCTACTTCACGACTGTAAAAGAGCAGCAAAGTGTTGGGTGGACGGTAATGTCCAGTGTGTGAACAGTTTAAGGACCGTGACACGACGTTTTGAATTGAAGAACATTGAACTTTTTGAGAAAAACAGCGAAATGCGTGTGAAATATGTTTATGGTGAAAAATACCTTTTGTTATGGGTCTGGCAATTAAATGTATTTGTATTTGAATATAAGTGAGCAGTGGTTTATGAAGACACAGTGTATTCTGATATATTCAAGTGAATGCAGTGGTGGTCCGTCAGGGCCTTCAAGGCCTTCTCTGCTGGCCTTTTAAATATCATCAGAAAATAAATGTAATAAAATAAATTTAATTTTAATATTTTCTTTCCATAAATATGTATTCAATTATTCCCTATAGTCCATTATCTTCATTGCATAACTTCCAGCGTTGTTAATTTATGTTAGAGCTTTCATCCAATCATATTTCAGCTATCGTGTGTTGCCACGCTCCGCGAAATCTTCCCCGAGAACAGAAATCTTCCCTGAGGCCTTCAGAATTCACATTGAAGGCCCGTGTACATCTGATTGGTTATCACAACTGGCTGTTTCATTTAATTTAAGTTGAATGAACTGAAACAGACAGTTGTGACAACCAATCAGATTTCGAGTTGGCGACACTGGGCCTTCTAGAAGGCCCGGAAGATTTCTTTCCTCGCGTTGAACGTGACACGTAAACGTTCTTTGATTGGAGACTGAGGCAGACCGGTGCAGTGCTTCAGTGCTCAGTTTAGCTGGCTAATGCGAAAACGACGTACATGCTTATGCTAGTTGTTTCTATTGGTAAGACTAAATATAATTACATTAACCAACTCATATAAACTAGTTTACACCAACTTGATAATTCCAGTTTTTGATACAATTACAACGCCATTTTCAAGACGGAACTTTCAAGAAAAACTGGATATCGTGAGGATGGGAAGTTTAATGAAACTGCTTTGCAGGTGGGACAATGCGATGTTTAGTGGACAAACTTGTTAAAGCTTTCGGTGGACTTAATAAAACTTTGTAGACTAATCCCTGAAAATCGCCTTTTATTTTTAAGTTGTGACAGTAATATCCAAGCGATCATATAACTGAGAGTTTACTACTCTTAATGTATTGTAATACGGGTGTATTGATTTTAAATGCTCCGGAAATATTAATAAAGTCTGTTGTACTCGACTATGTTAAGGTACTCACTGCCTTTCTGTATAAATATAATGGTTCTAGAGCCATGGCGTCATAATGATGGTATTAGGAGGCGGATTCACTCAGTTTAACATCGTGTAGGACACACAGTTTCTTTTTGAGATCAGTGGTAGGACATCGCTGAAGGCCCAGTCGTGAAATGCACGGACCGCCACTGAGTGAATGTTGGTATGGGGCTTATGACATCCTGTGTTATTGCTAAGTTTTAAGGTTCTCAGAGTGGGAAATTATTACTTTGGTTAAAGTGCCCCTTTTTAAGTTAGTTAAAGAACACACTGGTGATTAGGATAGGTTTCTCAGTTAAGACTAACGCTCATGAGCAGTGAAAAGGTTTCTGTGTGAAACAATTGTTCTAAATCCATATTGAATAAAAAATGTAATGTTAGTTTTTCTGAATCCAGTAGGCTACTATGGTAAGCTAAAAAAAATGGTAAATGCATCAGAATGCGAGAAATTCTATCTACATCTTAAAAGAAAATCTGCAATGTGTCACCCCCCCCCCATTTCAAAATGCTGCTGATTCCCATGGCTTATTGTCAAAGTTGAAGCAATTTGTTTAATAGATCACTGACTCATAATGGCTGAAAAAGGCAATGTATCTGACATCTGGTGAGTTTACAACCTGTGAACACAGAGAAGTAGAGGAAACATCTTTGGTTTATAGCATCCTCATTTACCTTAACCCAACACTGGGTGTTTGTTATGAAGCCCACTCCTTAGTGATAGCTTACTAACATGCAAAACATAGGGATCAAAGTTCTATGCAGGTTTCATGTCACATTTGTTTACTTATCATCAGCAGTTTCAGTATTCTCATGGGAGCCAACACAAACAGTGATAGCTTTTTTGAAGTTTTTTTTGTTTGTGTGTCTCAACTCCAGTAAAGAGCAGCTGAAGATCTCTCTGGCAGATCCTCTCTCCAGAAAACTATGCAACACTGGTGTCTTCAAAGGAGGATTGAGTCTGTCATCAAAAAATAAAGCTGACATATAAAGTATTGAAAAGATTTGAATCTCAGTAGTGAAAGGTTTTGTTTCATTGGGTTCCTACTCTGGGGCCTGTATTTTTAATATAATACATTTAAACTGCAATTACTTTACTGTTCAACTTAGAAGCAATGCAGTTACTGTAATAATAATAATAATAATTCAATCTTAAATAGCGCTTCTCTAAATACCGAACTGGTCATTCATACACAGTCATACCATTTACATTAAATGTTTACATTTAGTCATTTATCAGACGCTTTTGTCCAAAGCGACATACAACGGAGAGAACAGTCAAGCTACGACACAGACTCGAGCTTACAACCTTCTAATTATTAAACGACCTCTCTACCTCTGTACCACTGTCGCCCCTCGAATTCCGTAACAGCGTGGTTGATTGAGCCCAGTACAAATAACATTACTTAACCTTCAGTTAATTTAATTAATATGGAGAGGAACTGAGATGTAGACCTACGTTTATTAACTACCATTAACCTGCCCCTGAAAGGACAGTGTCCTAACTGTCTAGCTAGCTATCTTAATGGTGTTAATTACCGGCATGCGTGTGTTATGGCAAACGTTCACGTTGTCATGTCAATCCATTATTAAACTTATGTATACTTGTGCATATCGATTGGAGCATCCTAAATGGAGTTTAGAAAAACCTCTTCTTTACATGTTCTTACTGCGTTCGAGAATGAGGTAAACCTCTTTACATATCTTGTATCATAGCGGGAGTGACAGGGTAGAGAAGAGGAATACAATCTCACAACCTGACCGTGTACTGCACACGTCCCCCCCGGGATCTCCGCCTGTTCAGGCAGCCAGTGGAGTTCAATGAGTAGCGGGGTGATGTGTGCCCTTATTGGTTGGTTAAACACCAGACGTGCTGCCAGGTTCTAGATCATCTGTAGTGGTTTCACCATGCAAGCCGGCAGGCCTGTTAGGAAGGTGTTGCAGTAATCAAGGCGGGAACTCACCAAGGTTTGCACCAGCAGCTGGGTGGCATACTGGGTTAGGTACGGCCTGATTTTGTGGGTGTTGAATAGCGCAAAGCGGCAGGACCTAGAGACAGAGGCAATGTGGTCTGTGAAACTCAGTTGGACTTCAATAATGACCCTGAGGTTTATTGCTGTTTTGGATGGAACAAGAGATAAGGAGTCAATATTGATACAGATGTTGTGATGGATGACCTGTTTGGCTGGAAAGACCATCAGTTCTGTTTTGGCCGGGTTCAGCTGAAGGTGGTGATTTTTCATCCATGTGGATATATCAGCAAGACAGTCCGAGATCCGCGGCCGACACAGTGGTGTCGTCAGGAGGGAAAGACAGAAACAGTTGAGTACCATCGGCATAACAGTGAAAGGAACAACCATGCGAGTGGATGATAGGGCCCAGCAAGGTGGTGCAAATGGCAAAGAGAAGTGGTCCCATCACCGAGCCTTGGGTGGTGGTGTAAGCTACATCAGTAGCCACAGCTGCCCTGGGGCAGACTGACACACTGTAGAAGGTTATTATCACGTCTGTGCTGAACCCTGCTTCGGCCACGCCCCCTTCTGCACACTCACACCACAGCTACCGACCACTACAGCCTGACAGTCACACTCCCAGCTGCATTCCATCTCCATTCACAATCCCCTGATTGCGTGCAGCTGCACTTCACTCATTCACCTGATCCCACATATCCTGGCTATCCCACCTCCTAAAAGTGGGACAAGTAATATGTTTTGGTGGGACACACCCCCCCCCCCCCCCCCCCCCCATCAGCTGTCTCTTAATATGACGATAACCGTGCTGACCAGTCCTTTCCGGTTCAGTGTGGTTAGTACGTAGTTTCCTGTTTACTTATCTGTGAGGCGCATTGTGTACCTCCTGGTATGAAATGCGTCGATTTGATTTGACAATATGTTTTGGTGGGACAGCCGCGACAACTAAAGCATTGATACATATAGCCTATATCTTACCAAGAAATATTTGTATCCTGCCTTAAAACATTTGATAATTCTATGTTTTTCATCCCAAAAACACACCAATGTTGCAAGTAATGTCTTTATTGAGACAAAAGCTCAGTAACTCAGGCCTTTCAACTAGCCAAGTAACATATGCTCTTCCAAATACTCCGCAGTGGCACAATCAAACTCAAGGCACAGACTCTGAAATCATATAAATAAAACATAATCATATGTTAAATAAAACTTCAGTGGAAACATTCCTCAAACTAAAATCTCAAACTGGCAAATAAACAAAGCTAGCTGGAATTTCAAAAAAGAAAAATATTTGTTCTATACTAAAATACATTTCCATTGGCTTGGCTTTGCTTGTGCTTGTCACCTGCACTCTAAAAACAAATGCGTTGAAAGTGAAAGTGAAAGTCCTCTCTATGGCAGAGGTGGTGTAGACACACACACTCTGAAATCCACCTCTGCATTTAACCCATCCAGGGAAGTGACACACACACAGTGAAGTGAGGTTACACACTAACCCCGAGCAGTCAGCTGCCTTTGGCGACGCCCGGGGAGCAGTGAAGTGAGTGAAGTGCAGCTGGTATGTGGGATCAGGTGAAGGAGTGAAGTGCAGCTGCACGCAATCAGGGGATTGTGAATGGAGATGGAATGCAGCTGGGAGTGTGACTGTCAGGCTGTAGTGGTCGGTAGCTGTGGTGTGAGTGTGCGGAAGGGGGCGTGGCCAAAGCAGGGTTCAATAACCTTCAACAGTAACTGCATTGCTTCTAAATTGAGAGAAACCCAATGAAACAAAACCTTTCATTACTGCGATTCAAATCTTTTCAATACTTTATGTCAGCTTTATTCTTGATGCCTGACTCCTTTGAAGACACCATAGGTTTCTGGAGAGATGATCTGCCATTCTCCAGAGAGATTTTCAGCTGCTCTTTACTTAAGTGGTTGAGACTCACAAACAAAAAAAATTCCCTGTAAAAGATATCACTGTTTGTGTTGGCTCCCATGAGAATACTGAAACTGCTGATGATAAGTAAACAAATGTGACATGAAACCTGCATAGAACTTTGATCCCTGTTTTGCATGTTACCAACCCATCACTAAGGAATAGGGCTCATAACCAACACCCAGTGTTGGGTTAAGGTAAATGAGGATGCTATAAACCAAAGATGTTTCCTCTACTTCTCTGTGTTCACAGGTTGTAAACTCACCAGGTGTCAGATACATTGCCTTTTTCAGCCATTGTGAGTCAGTGATCTATTAAACAAATTACTTCAGCTTTGACAATAAGCTGATTATAAATCATGGAATAACATGGATTGTATTAGAGAAGTTGTGTGCCCACAATGTTCATAGAGATAAAAATAAAGTATTCAGTCATTCTACAATGTGGGTCAAGAATGAAGTCATGAACAAGAGCTGAATTTAGTTCCAATAAGAATTTCTGATTTGATTTCTCCAGCTTGTTTGGTATGATTTCATGAAATGTAGCACAAGCCAAATTATTATCCTGTTATTTCATGATGTCATCGATAATTTAGCAACATGCTTTTCCCTGTATTTAAATGTATTTGTATTATATTGCATTAGGCATTCATTACATTTTAATATAGGCCATATGCAGTCAATGCCAATGTCCTTGCATTAGTATGAAAAACTACCGTTAATACCTAGATCATACAGGAACTGCTTCAATTTCATTGCAAAATGACTATAAAAACTATTGCCTTATTTGTAAATATGCATGTTCATTGTCGTATTTTTATCTACTGATGACTGTATTGTTGAATAATGTGTGTATTGCTGGTACTGGAACATGGACATCTCAACAAATAGAGGTAGCAGTTAGATGAGAAGGCTGCCATACGGCAGAAGGGCCCTTTTCTGATAAATCACGTGGCAGAGATACCTTTTCTTGTAAACCTCATGGCAGAGATACGTTTTCTGATAAATCATGTGGTAGACATGCCGTCTCTGAAAAACCACATGGCAGACAAGCCAAGACGCTTTTGAGGGCTCCTGAGGGTTTTGACTGTGTCACATGCCTTTAAAAATGGCGCTTTTAAAAGGTCATGCCAAGGTCACAGGCCTCCAGATAAGCGCCTCTGAAAGGCCATGACGGGGTCACATGTTCCTCTCGACCCTTCTGAAATGCCACAAGACAGGCAGTTTCCAGACACCATACCTGAAAAAACCTGTTATCCCAGGAAACTGTGCAATATGCACAATGTTAAAATAGATGTACCAATTGTTCTCAATCTCAATGTGGTTAAGTCTAATGAAGTAAACAACATCGGGGAAGAACAAAGAACAGGGAAGAACAAATGGGGTTATATCTATAAAAAGGGCAATGGGACTTGGTCCTCAGGTAGTCTACTTGATCTCTCTTGCCTTATGCTTAGAGTTTTTGAAGTGCTCCATTGACCAGCTCAACAGTAGTTAACTCCTCTGAATTAAACCGTTCAATTTTCATACCTGTTTGCCTTGAGAAGTTTCTTAAGAACTCTTAGAATTTTCCACTACTTCATGCATCAGGCTTTAGCCAACTTGGTGTAGATGCAATCATAGTATTAATGCTCTAAAGATATATTTTGTTTGGTTTGTGTTTGTGGGGAGGGCATTTAACTACAATAGAGCATATTTACAGCTCCAGTAGTCATTGGTGATGTATAGGCCAACAGAGGCCTAAATATTATTATTTGGTCACAAAAACATTAGGCTTAGTTGCCAAGCTATGAGGTATATGAGTCTATATCACTGCACCTAAATTGCTGTAAAAAACTGCCATGCAACAATGTTTTTTTTCTTACAGAATGTGTTGCTGGTTTTGACATGGATGAGTATTAGCCTACCTTATTCTTCAGAAAATAAAACCATAAAATATTCGTTGGGAACGGCCATAAAATCTGTTAATGTTTCACCCGTACCATCCATCAGAGGTTTCCTATAGATAGGCTACTGTATGAATTCGCATCGGAGCTCAGAGCGTTGCCTAGGTTGAACATACAGACGCTAGAAATGCCTTCGTGCAACACAAACTGCATCGTGAAGCCTTTATCAAAAGGATTTCATAAACTGGGTCTTTTCGTGGGAAAACATCCATGGGTGTTTTTAGTTTTACCTTTGGTGTTATCCGGAGGTCTCGGAGGGGGTTTTTACTTTCTCGATGAAAGAGAAGCAAGCGACATCGAGGATCAGTTCACACCAACAAACGGCCAGGCGAAGACAGAGAGAGAATATGTCAAAACATATTTTCCTCACAGTGATGAATTCTCTCAGTTGAGGCTGTACACAGAAGGGACTTATGCGTCGTTGATCGTGTCTAGTTCTTCGAACAATGACCTTCTCTCAAAAGAACTGTTTCAAAAAGTAATCGATTTGGACCACAAAGTACGAAACGTAACGACAGAATTAACAGGAAGCACCTATGCAGATCTCTGTGCGACTACAAAGGGAGAGTGCGCTTCAAATGCAGTTTTAGACATTGTATCCAACGCTGACAACCAATCTATTGATTACCCATTTCATCGCCGCGAGTTTTTAGGATCAACAATTGGCGGTGTGACCCTGAAACCAAACAGCAAAGCAATACAAAGTGCAGAGGCAGTTCGTCTTTTCTATTTTTTAAAAGATGCCAAAACTGAGATGGACGGAAGCGAGAATGGTGCATGGCTGCAGGCTTTTATAAAGACATTTTCAGAAGAAATCCCAGACGACATGGTAAGTGTGTGTCATTCCCTTCCGCTATTACAGTATTTCTCTGTTCCTAAAACACATTTTTTCAAAACATGCCTCTGTTTCTCTGAACACTAAACCCAAGTTCCAACTCCCTAAACCAATTCTGCTAAACTTTAAGCACAATTCTCTGCTTTAAACACAGATTTCAATTGTTAACCGCACTTTCTTCAAACCACAACACACAATTCTCTGCTTTAGACACAGTTTTCAATTGTTAACCACATTTTCTTCAAAACACTAAGCACCGTCCTCTCTTCTTTGCATGCTTCATCAATGCCAAAACCTCATTGTGTTCAAACAGAAAACACTGCTAATCAAATGACAAAACTTCCATTTCCAAAGCTGTTGTGCAATTTGAAATCAAAACTTTAGCTCCTAGTTTGGAGAACAATTTATGGCAACATTGAAGTGAGTGGTGATCAGAGGGGCAGAGGAGTGAGAGTAAGAGGAGGAGGAGGAGGAAAATGATGAACAGGAAGAGCAAGACGGAGAGCCATTACTGTATCTCTGATGAGATTCAGGCCAATGTGTTCAACCATGTGGTCAACATGGGTTTGACCATGCAGGAGGCTGGCAAGGCTGGCCAGAGGGTTCAACCAAACATAAGCCGCTAGTCAGTTGCACCGATTCTCCGGACATTCAGAAGAGAGAATGGGTAAGAAACACTACTATGACAGTAAAACACTAGTTTGAATGCCTTACTGTATCAGGAGCATAGTATTCTTGTATTTTACTGTAGAATATTTTACATTGTACTGTATTTGTAAAATTACAGTATACGTAAACAAATACAACCATTGATGTGCAACCATTGATGACCAAGACATATTCCTAAACATCAATACAAAGAGCCTAGCCACAGTGGACCATGTTCTAAGGCAGAACATCTCGAGAATGAAGCAGGTGTACAGGGTGCCTTTTGACAGAAACTCTGATAGAGTCAAACAATTACAGTATGATATGACTATGTGCAAGTAAGTCATATACGTTTCCACAACTGATTACGTCCTATCAGCACAGAAACATTACTGTACTGTATTGTAATCCAATCAAATGTTCAAATCAAACTGTATTTTCAGATGTTTCACAACACAACAATTGTCGATATTGTCTTGAGCAAGAACAGGATGCAGTCTAGTTTTCTTGGCCTTTTATTATTTTACATTTTTCTTTCATTTTTGAGTTAAAACATTATACAGTTACAATATTTTACAACAGGAGAAAGTGTACAGTAACACTGGAGATGAAAAGGCATAATACTCCTGATAAGGCCTTCACTAGTGTTTTCCCATTTCATAGTAGTGTTTTCCATTGAGCACATCAGTGTTCAATCAATGCTTAGAATGTCTACTCAAATAATGGTCTGTGTTTGTTGTTTGAAAACAAAATGCCCTTTTGAGGTGATATAATAGTGTTTTGAAACCAAAGTGTCATTTTGCAAGAGATATAAAGGGTTTTGCATTTTGTGTGAGTGGTTTTGAGATTTGTGTTTAGAGCTAAGAGAAACCGAGGCATGCTTTGAAAAAATGTGTTTTAGGAACAGAGAAATACTGTAAAGGTAAGCCATTTCCATTAAACATATTAAGCGTTTGAAGAAGATCCCAGTGTTGTAGAACTCCCTCGTATGATAGAAGCATTAGCCTTTCGCATTTATTTACATTGATTGAACGGGGGAAATCCTTAAAAGTCACTTGGAACTCTTTTTCCAAGTTACTTACATTCTTATAGCATGTACAAAATCACATAAAAATTAGCAAGATGGTCACCCCGGGATAGTCCCTTTAGAGGTTTCATAGAGAGACACTTAGCAGAAGAAAGCCATGTTGTTTAATCAATATATCATAAATCCAGAATCAGCAATAAAGGAGTGGTGTGAATGCAATAGTAGTATTGATGCTCTAAAGATATGTTTTTTTTTTTTTTTTGTATTTGTGGGGATGACATTTAACTACCATAGAGCATATTTACAGCTTCAGTAGTCATGGGTGATGTAGGCCAACAGAGGCCTCAATATGAACGATCAGGGTATTTGGTCTCAGCAACATTAGGCTCAGTTGCCTAAGACAGGGGTTTTCAACTGGTTTGTTCCCAGGGACCACCATTCTGACTAGAAAGTAATCCGCAGCCCACTGATGTGCCTGCCCGAGCGTGCGTTGGTTCATTTGTGTTTGTGTGTGTGTGTGTGGAGAGAGGGGAGACCTGTCAGTGTGAAATCTTGGCAGGGTGAAGTCCACACAGCCTGTTTATTTGTGGTGAAATGGTAGACAGCGACAGTCTCATATCATTCTCTGGTTCGAGCCTTGCCCTGTACTTATTCTTTGCCATAAGTACGACAGTGTAGAAAAAACGCTCCCACACAGGTAGGTAGTTGGAAAGGGCAAAAGACACCTCATTGCTTTTGCTGCTTGTTCTGGAATTTTTGTCTGGCAACTTATCCAGAACTTAAGTCATATGAAGATCAGACAACATCTATTGCATGTACGCAATAGGCTTGGCATTCAAGAAAACGTCATGCATCTACATATGCCACAATTGTTTTGACGGTTTCATGGCTTCATTTAACAGTAATGTTGAACCCACGAACCACAGTGGTTCCTCCTCTACTGCTCTGTCTGTCGTCACTGTAATTCTGTCTTTGATGTATTCCTCATTGTATATTCTTTTTTAACTTTGTTTCCCTGTATTCTGTGAAGGTGTTGCTTTGTTGGAAGCCTGTCCGTGTCCCTCTGTCGTGGCAGCCTGTCCCTCTGTCGTGGCAGTCTGTCCCTCTTTCACTCTCCTCACAAAAAAAACCGATCCATTGGTGCTTCTGACCAGCTAACTCGCTGTTGAACGAAATGTTAGCTAAGGACAGTAGATAACTTCAGTTGTTCACCAAAAGTATTACTTTTTTGACTTAACTTAAAAAGTACATGTAGGCTATGCTTTAATGCAGATGCTTGTAAACTTCAACTTCATAATATGCGTATGGCGTGACGTTAGGGACGTAATGCATTAACATTAGCAAAGCACAGGTTACCATTGACTGGATACGTTCTGTCAGCGTGAATCTAATTTATATTATTTAAAAAATATTTTTCTTATTTTAGATATTTTTCACGATATTCAAGAGTTATCTGAAAATGTGTTGAAGTGTCAAAGTGAATTTATTTATATTTTTTAAATCAATGGTGAACTGATCAACAAAGGCTCATATCACGGACCCCCTGCAATACCGGCGCTGATCACCAGGGGGCCGCGGACCCCCGGTTGAAAACCCCTGGCGTAAGACACTAAGCTATGAGGTAGTCAGAGATAGGCAGTATTTCAATTACTTGTATTTGAAATACTAGTTAATTTACTTTTGAGTATTTTGTAATTTGTATTTGATAGGGCCGATAAAAAATCCAATGTAATTTGTAACAAAATACTTTAGCGTGGAGTAATTTTGTATTTAAAATACTCAAAATACTTTCTCCAGTGTTTAGGCAGAAGGAGATTTTTTCTGTCGGATTCTACCACTAGACCATCTGATCTGCCTCTGAATGTCATTGTCGAATCAGGCATCAGTCAATTTGCCAAAAGTGGTGCTTCTTATGGCCCGCCCCTTTTCGGGGCGAAAAGGAAATCACCCCAGATCTCTCGTTGACTCTCATGTTAAATACATTTGTTTTCACAAAACAGGGCTCAGGTCGAAAACTTAGATAGCTGTCTTGATCCTTGTCAATTTATCTTCATTAGTACACTGACTAAAAGGAGGTTCTTTCAAAGAGCGAATCGAGTTGTTGCACTGAACGTTAGCCATCTTGACAGAATGTGACTTGATCTAAGCCGTATGATGTCCTTATACGCAATTACGTATGACGAAAGCATGGTGGGGATAGCCCTCCCGGAAGCCATAGAGATTGCAATGAGAGCCCTGTTTTGTGAAAACATGAAAGTCATACAGCTGCTGCCTGCAAAAATATATATATACAAAATCAATCAAGTTGTTGTCTTTTAATAGCTTTGCTTAGTTATACTGACATTCTGTGACTGTTTTTTACTGGGTTCACCAGAGCTTTGTGCACATTATATTGCCCCGTAGCCAGGGCCCATAGACATATTTATGTCAATCTAAATAGTCTGAATAGCCAAGTCACATTGCCCAAAATACTGATGTATACCTATATTCAGCGAAAAAATTACACTGACAGGTGTAATAGGCGGAATATGTGTGCGGGGGGAGGGGCGTGGTGGCGGCGGTTACAAACATGAAAAAAAGGATACAGGACTCAAATGTTTGGGAACCACTGCCTTACACTGACAACCGTCATAATAACCTGCACCTGGGCCCGTGATAACTACGTTACGCCACTGAATAGCCCAAACCTGGATGTTTTGCTATACCAAATTGAGAGAAAACTGAAAATTCAGAAAAAGTATTTCCTGTATTTTAAAAATACAAAATACATGTATTGTATTTTGATACATTTTCTGGCAACAGTATTTTGTATTTTATTTTGATACATTTATTTGAAGGGTATTTTGTATTTTGTATCAAAATACATTTTGATGTATTTTTGCCCATCTCTGGAGGTAGCCTATAGCGCTGCATATTTGCTGAATTGCATAAAACACCATCTTTCTGAAAACTGCAAAGGGGGAAAAAATATAGATTCTAACAGAATGTATTGATGGTTTTGATATGATTTAACCAACCTTATTCTTCAGAAACATGGAAAAAAAAACATAAAATATTCTTTCACTAAGGAAATGCCATACAATCTCTTAATGTGAGTTAATGTAGAAGTGTAAGCCTTTCACATTTATTTTTATGGATTGACAGGGAGAATTCCTTAAAAGTCACGTTTTCTTTTTATTTCTGTTCTGACAGCTAAAACCTGGTTACCAATTGTACCTACATTCTTTTCTTCCCCATCCGTAATCACCCAGAATTCTATGTCCATGAACAGATTACAACAGATTAGTGATTTCCAATGTCACCTGTGCTACATCCAACCCCCAACAACGTCTATCATTAGAATCACTCTTCAGAGAACGAATATAGTTTCCACATCAGTGTCTCCGTATCGCTTCATATTACTGCTCATGGGTGTGTAGGGACATGCAGAAGGACACTACGATAAACCACCAAGAGCGTAGGTGTCCCCCGCATCCTTGGGGACATCCGACAGTCACGCATTCTGTCCCCTGCAGCCTTGGGGAAATCTGAACTCAATTCAGCATGAAAAATTAGCATTTTCTTTTGCAGTATTAAAGGTGTGCCCAGACGACCAATACACATGGCTCACACACACACACAAGAGCAAGCTTGCAATGCAAGTATACAAATAGTAATATCAATTTTTATCGTTTGATTCCTAATTTACCATTGACCTCCGCGGGCCGGTCAGGGACAGCCAAGGGGCTGCAAATGGCCCTGGGGTCGCACTTTGCCCAGGTCCAAGGAGGTACATACCCCCTCCTCTTTCGATTTTAGGCTAATTTTCCCCTTATGTTAGATTCATTTTTTGAATGTCAAAATATTGGTTGGAGAAATACAAGGGGCACAAAAAACTCTGCCCAGCCAGAAAAATGATAAGAATTATCTTAATTGCTGGGCGCAGTTTTTAGCGCCCCAGGCAACCGCCTATGTCGCCTGTAGGAAGGACCGGCCCTGCCTACATTACAGGAAAAAAAAAGATAATGCAGTTTCAGTTGGTTTTAATGCAATTTCAGTTTAATCTTGAATAAAAAATGAAATATTCACCTTTAACAGATTGTTCATCATAATTAGTCACTATCAATAAAATGCATGTTGTCATTTTATTTTATTCAGCTACTTTTACGCAGATGTTATGTTATTTATCACATTGAGATAACTTAAAGATGCCTATCATCAGCATGTCATTTGCAAGCATGTTTGTATTCATAACGACTTTTATCTGTTTATTTCAGATATCTGTATCTCATTTCACTTCAATTTCAAGAGAAGAGGAATTTGAGAGAAATTCAAAGACAGTGATTCCATTATTCTCCATTACTTACGTTCTGGCCATAAGCGTTTCAATTGCTTCATGTCTCAGGTAGGTTTATATGGGGCACTGTTTGTAAAATGTTGCACATTGTTAATCCTGCTCAGTTATGGTACATGTAGCATTGTCATATGGGGGGAAAAAGCACGACGATATTCAAATGTCACTTTTTCAACATTTAGAGAGAAATTCATGTAAATTCATGCGATAACTTTTCGAAGGATAGTTTTTGGCAGTAACACAAAGTTGTTAAATAATATGAATCTTTCATCTAAATGTTAATGTTAAATGTAAATGTAAACGTAAATGTTAAATATAAACGTAAATGTTCAATCCTGCTCAGTTTTTCCAAGTATAATGTTTGGCAGTCACACAAAGTTGAAGAATAATATAAATGTTTCATCTCAAAGTAAATGTTAAATATAAATGTTAAATGTAAATGTTGAATATAAACTTAAATGTTCGATGTTATATATAAATGTTAAATATAAGTGGTAAATGTTGAATGTAAATACAAATATCAAGTGCCAAATGAAAATGTTAAATGTAAATGTTCAGTTTGCTTGTCAGACTTGACGACAGAACATTACAATATGTACGGTAATTCATAGCTTTCAGTCACGGGAGTAGAATGGGTACCTTGCAGACAAAAAGAACAGCTGAACAGTGAAGATTTCGACCAACAGTGGACATCATCGAGCAGCGCAGCCTACTCAATTACGATCTCCATCAAACACAGATCATACCACAATAGCCAGACAGAGATATCTAGAAAAAAAAATTACATTTTGGGAACTTGTGATCCCTTTACTGTCTGCTGATATTTTAATTTATATAACGTTGGCGAAGTCCCTGCCTGAGCTCCAGTTTGGAGATATTTACATCTAATAGAAAATCCGTCCCCCTACACACCTCAAAAACTGAAAGCCTACAAAAGCACAGATTGTAATTTAATTTTCAGAATGGGATGGGTTCATAACGATGTCATCTGGAAAGTGAAAAAAAAACCATTTTCATTATCAGAGCAAAGATGATTGCCATTGAATAGTTAGCTACCAGCTAGCGAGCTACATGCTGTTAGCCAGCAGCCTTTATCTTACCCAATGCTGTTTTATCGTTTGACACAATTTCCTGGTTAACACAAGTACAACCACCTGGTTTGGCGAATGACAACTGAAATTATCTTCCCATATATTTTCTACTGGCATTGTAGTGTTACCAGTTGGATGACGAAATACAGTAGCCTAGCCTACTTGCTTAGGTAGGCTACTTTTCGGAACCTCACAGCAGAAGCCTGGGCATCCAATTTTGTGTTGATGCTTTGTTTCTTGACTTTATTTCTTGATCTATTCCCCTTTTAGGTAGTTATTCTGATAAATGAGGCGACCAAAACAGGGTTACTGCTTTTATTGCATGCTCCAAAAATAAGGCTTCTTAACTGCTTGTCTGAGAAAAGTTGATCCAGAATCAGCTGGTAACAACGTGGCGTTTTTTAATGCTATAAAAACACAATCCGGGCTTATCTCCTTGCCGATCTGAACAGCAAACCGAGCAACAACTGTGGCATTTTACTACCTAAGTCAGACCATTTTAAAGCGGAGATATTAAATAATCTTGAATGAAAGATGGTCATTTCCAGTATAAGTTCCAGTGGTAGACATGTGTGGAGTGTATTTCTTGCCCGCAAGCTGGTAACTCTGACATGACGTGAAAACTATGAAAGCCAATTACCGTAAATATTGTAAGGTTTAGTCTTCAAGTCTGACATGTAGACTGAACATTTAACATTTACATTTAACATTTATATTTAGTATTTATATTTAACATTTAACAATTATATTTAACATTTATATATAACATCGAACATTTAAGTTTATATTAAACATTTGCATTTAACATTTACTTTGAGATGAAACATTTATATTATTCTACAACTTTGTGTTACTGCCAAACATTATCCTTGGAAAAACTGAGCAGGATTTTAGAATGTGCGACATTTCACAAACGGCGCCCCATAGGTTTACAGCCATGTTGGATGTGAAAACACATACACCATTCACACGCTATAAATTATATGAACTAGGCCTACAAGTTGTTAGCTTAAGATGGTTAGAGATGGTTAGCTTAAGAGAGTAGATAGGTTGGCTTCATCCCAATATGTTTTTTGTAGCTTCAAATCCATGCAAAGGTTTTGCAAAGGAACTTGGTTTATAAATGTATCACACTTTAGACAGCTATTAGGCATGAGGAGGCTATGTGTATCTGAAAGATGGTGACATGGCCCTTGGCTGGTGTACTGGGTTCTCTCTTTCAGGTTGGACTGTGTGAGAAACAAAGTGTGGGTGGCCTTGGCTGGTGTTCTCTCTGCAGGCCTTGCTGTGCTTACCAGTTTTGGATTGCTTCTCTTCTGTGGGATGCCATTTTCAATGCCTGTTGCCAGTGCCCCTTTTCTCATTCTTGGTAAGACTGCAAATTAGTTGTCACAGTCTGTCATATTCAGTACATTCATTTTTTCCTCAACATAAATCAATTCCCATTTAATAAATACAGTTGTATTATGTTTTTAAATACCGATCATCCCCAGGTATTGGTGTGGATGACATGTTCATCATGATATCATGCTGGCAGAGGACGAGGGTTCATGACAAGATGGAAGATCGCATGGCAGAGACGTACAAGGAGGCAGCTGTCTCCATCACCATCACCACTCTAACTAATGTCCTGGCCTTCTACATTGGCCTCTTGACGCCTTTTCGCTCTGTACAGTCCTTCTGCACGTACACCGGAACAGCAATCCTCTTCTGCTACATCTACAACATCACGTTCTTCGGTGCCTGTCTGGCACTGAATGGACGACGAGAGAAAGGCAACAGACACTGGCTGACATTCAGGAAGGTTGCAACTCCAAATGAAGCGAATAAGAGCAATGCTTGCTCAGTCGGTGGTGCTTATGATCCTCAGACAGGTGCGGAGGAGGAAATGCCAATCAATTTCTTCTTTGAAAAGTTTTATGGACCATTCTTGACTACTATATGGACCAAGGTGTTTGTGGTTTTTCTCTATGCAGGGTACCTGGCTGGTAGTATTTATGGCTGTTTTCAAATGGAAGAGGGCATACAGTTGAAAAATCTTGCCCCTGATGATTCATATGTCGTTAGCTATTATGACAATGAAGACAGATATTTCTCATATTACGGCCCCTTTGTCATGTTAGTCATTAAAGATGAAAACTTCCAGTATTGGGAGAAAAGTGCTTGTGAAAACCTTGACGTATGCCTGAAAGAATTTGAATCCTCTGACTTTGTTGCCAAAAAGATGTCTATATCTTGGCTTGACTCTTATGAGCAATATGGAGCTGTTGCTGGTTTAAATATTTCAGATAAAAATGTATTTGTGTCAAACTTGCCCACATTTCTTAATATGTCAGGTTTCTATCCTGATGTCAATATTTCTAGTGGCAAAATACTGGCCTCTCGGTTCTTCATCCCCAGTATTAACATCACCACTACAATTGACGAAAAGAACATGTTGAACTTTTTCAGAGACACAGCTTCCACTTGTGGGCAAAACATGGATCTGTTAGTCTACCACCCTGCCTTCATTTACTTTGATCAGTATGCAGTCATTGTTAGCAATACTATCCAAAATATTCTAGCAGCTACTGTGGTGATGCTTGTTATTTCTCTTCTGTTGATTCCACATCCTGTCTGTTCTCTGTGGGTGACCTTTGCCATTGCCTCAGTTATAGTGGGTGTAGCTGGTTTCATGGCTTTGTGGGATGTTAATCTAGACTCCATCTCTATGATCAACCTGGTAATCTGCATTGGCTTTTCTGTAGATTTCTCTGCACACATTTCCTATGCTTTTGTGTCAAGTAGCAAAAATACACCTGATGAAAAAGCCATAGACGCGCTCTACAATCTTGGGTATCCTATTATACAAGGAGCTGTCTCAACTGTTGCTGGTGTTGTTGTCCTCTCAGCAGCAAAGAGCTACATCTTCAGAACATTCTTTAAGATCATGTTTCTAGTCATCTTGTTTGGGGCCCTCCATGGTCTTGTGTTTATCCCAGTGTTTCTTACATTCTTTGGAGTATGTGGCACTAGCAGGAGTGTTGAAGAGGAAAAGCCTTCCAGGGAACATGTTGATACCCCTGTGGTCCAGTGAGGGCTGCTACTAGAAACACTTCATAACAGCCAGGGCAAAAGCCAGAGAATTCCGAAAGAATCGCTTAATGTTATATTGTTAACTGAATGTTAATTTAAAACGTCTGCTACTATTGATGCAAAACAAACATTTTACTACCATAATCATCTTGATCTTCCAGGGAGACAAAACTCTCACCACAGAAGTTATCCCGACTGTCCTTCAGTTCTAGTAACTTTGATACAGTGAAAATATATTTTTGTATCTTTATGTTTACATAAAGACTTTAGACGTTACTTTTTGGGTGGAACTGGAACTGTGTGTAAATTACTGTACTGGTTTGATATACACAGAACATAATGTTATAATCAGCTTTAGTCGCTGCTGTTTGCTTGGTTTGTGAGAGCTTTGTATCATAAACACTCCTTAATCATAATCACACCTTAAACCTTTCCTCATTAGTCAGTCAGTTTGTTAATGCTGATGCTTCAGCATGTTTGTATTGCCATGGTAAACTGTCAACCCATGCTGTTCTTGTAATTATTATGTTATGTATTATGTATGCATTTTTTATTGTACAACTGAAAGCAAATGAAGTAAATGTTTTGTTGCTCAGTTCATCACATATTTTTATACTGAGGCTGAAATCTAAAACCTTTGTCCAAACAATATGCAAATAATTCCAAATTCAACATCACAAACACATACAGTATTTCTCCCCCCAAAAAACTATCCCCACAACCATTTTTTGGTGGGGTGTATAAAATATTCCTGAATATCTCCTTATTCCGCCTCCATGGCTATCTGCTTACAGCCCTTGCTGAGGTCAAAGGTGCCCAAGGCAACATTAGAGGCGAATAATAAACGTTCAATTTCTAGTCTTTTTTACACGTAGTAAGTTTCAATAACACCATACCATTACATATCGACATCCAAGGAGCAAAGATGAGACGTCGTTGTGTGGTGAGAACTGATAGAAAATCGCACTACCAGCGCTGCCGGTGTGGAGAGGCCATTTTTTTTTTTTAAATCTTCCGATTTTTTGGTGGCACCAATATATAAAGGGCTACGCTCTTGCGGCTAGGTTTAGCGCTCTTTTTAACGCCCAAAGTATCAAATAATGATGCAAATGTGCTAATATGATGAAGTAAATGTCAATATCATAAAGATTGTCTTATCCAGAATATTTCCATTTTGATGCCCTAATGTTGCTTTGGGCTCCTTTAAAGAATTATTCCCACGTCTGTGATGAGAGCCCCATGCCCTAGTTCCTGTGTAGAGAAGCAGAATCATTAGAAATCAGGCTACTGTGCGACGGCACACAAACAGGTATTTTTTCCCCTCTCATCACATTAGGTTTTTGTCAAATACTTAAAGGTCAGGTTCCTACGGAGCCCCTAAAGGGACATGGAGAGAAACATTTTTTTTGCGAGATCTCGCAAAACTATTGAGAGATCTCGCAAAACTATTGAGAGATCTCGCAAAAAGTATTGCGAGATCTCGCAAAAACTATTGCGAGATCTCGCAAAAAGTATTGTGAGATCTCGCAAAAACTATTGCGAGATCTCGCAAAGTTCTGTCCTACTTCCCGAAACCGAAAGTAAAACAGACACACAGCGTAGCCATCACCCATGCAGTGTGCTCTATTGTGGGACCATAATGGTAGAGCACTAGCACATGATGGATAGACACATAGCACTTTTTTTTAGGATGGGGCTCAAATATGATGACATTCAGTCGGCCTTAGACATGAGGCATGGTTACCGCATAAGCCTCAGACACCTTAAGAGGCGGATCGCCGGACTGAGGCTCACCCGCAGGACAGGCTACACGAATTTGGGTGTCTCGGTGGACTTCATCCAGGGCCAGCTACAACATTCGGGCCAGCTTCATGGCTACCGCTGGATGCATGAGAAGTGTCACCAACACGGACTACGGGTGAGGAAAGAGGACGTGCGGTTTATCCTTAAGGAACTGGACCCGAGAGGTGTCAGGCAAAGGCAGACGGGACGTCTTCGGCGTCGCCAGTACTTTGCCAGAGGCCCAAATTTCATTTGGCATTTGGACAGCTACGATAAACTGAAACCATACGGCATATGTATCAATGGATGCATCGATGGCTTCTCCAGAAAGTTAATCTGGCTAAACGCTTACACCACCAGCAGCGATCCTAGATTGATTGGGGGATACTACCATGAAGCAGTAGATCGTCTACAGGGCTGTCCCAGGGTTGTCCGAGGTGACCTGGGAACTGAAAACGGCCGTGTTAGTGCCTTTCAGCGTGCCCTTGTCCCCACCCAGCCGGACACTCTTGACAGTTACTTGGGGGGTGCAAGCACCGCCAATCAAAGGATTGAATACTGGTGGGGGTTTCTTCGGCGGCAGTGCGCGGAGTTCTGGATCGCATTATTCGGAGAGCTCAAGGACAACGGGCATTACGATGGGGGATTCTTGGACAAAAGTCTCATCCAGTTCTGCTGCATGGGACTTATTCAGGTGAGTCAGTCGGAGGTGAGATGTGGGCATGTGGCCCTGTGTGTGGTGTGGTGTGGTGTGGTGTGATGTGCATGCCTTGAGAGATCATCGTGTGGTGCATCGTCCCTTTGACATTTAAATAGCTTTCTTTTGTATTGCGTTTCACCCAACACTGCCACTAGGCCTGGCCTACTTGCCAGAGAGAACACACATGTTTATTACTATCCACTAAGCCTGAATTTGTATTATTTTTTAGACCGTTGATGTCTTACAAACTGGCCCTACATTGTAAAATATGATTATTTAGTTGTTCTCATTTCATGAATTTTACTACAAATGCCATTTACCTGTGTCTTAATAGTGAAATGACGTCTGTTGCTTGTGGTATGGATTTGGGGGCTTTAGGGGTGCTATGGGCTGACGGGTTAACTATGCTGCAATCTTTCCTAATTGTCACAATTTGTCTCACCAGGATGAATTAGATGACACAGCACAGACCTGGAACGCCCATACCATCAGGCCATCAAGAAATACTAATGTCCCTAGCGGCCGGCCTAATATCATGTATGCCCTCCCACAACTGTATAATGTTAGAGACCACCTTTGTCCTGTTCAGAGTGAACATCTGGATGTATGCAAGACTGAGTGCATCTTTCGAGAGCCCATTCCCTGTGATCGAGATGTTTATTCACTCTGCAATGATATCATGGTCGAATTACATCTGCATCTACCTGAGGATCCTTATCAGGCTGTTAACTTGTACATGCACCTGAGAGGTGTCATTACTACTGCTCTGCAAATGTGACCTACAGTATTCACACACCCACTGCCCTACCATTGGACTCACCTATAGTGCACCACTATCATATTGGACACTCACTGCCTGCCAGTGCTACACTTTGCTCCGGCTAAGCCAACCACCCCATGTAACCCTTTACTTGTAGGTTCACTTCAAGTGAATTGAATGTTGTGCTTTTAGTGACATTATGTACTGAAAATTTAGATACCTTAATAAAACTGATATTTTCATGGACAACTTTTACCTTTACTGGATTCCTTTTCTGGTCGAATAGTTGCACTTGAGTTTTAAGTCTGGATTTCTCCCGCTCCACTAACAGTGGACACTCACCTGCAGCACACAAACCCTCCTACTGTAATGGACACAGTGCAGCTTCCAGACAGGTGTTGAAATGTAGTGTCCCACAGCACATAGCCCGTCAGGGCTAAACTACTTTTTGGCTTTGTTGGTTTGGTTTTTGTTAGAGATAGCAATTGAATGTATACAATTGAATAGAACATGGAGTGGAAGAAATTATACTTTCATACACAAAGCAGGATCTGAAAAATGCTTGCTCACTTTAATGTACAGTTCTTCCAAAAATGAAAAAGAAAACAATAGTGTGGGGTGATTTCTCAACTTAGGAAACGAGTACCTCTGAATAAATGTATATAATGGGCTAGACACACAAAAGATACTTGAGCATAATTAAGTTACAAAAAGTGCTTTTGAAAATGCAGTGCATCAAACAAGCCCCGTTTGAAAACGGCAACTTAAAAAGGTTTTACAGTTTTTAACTAATTTGACTGAGTTGCTCAAAAAGGTCTATGCGAATATGCACAAAATGTATTTTGAGTAAATGAATCACATGCATCACCCAAAGTTTGGTATGGTAACCAAATCACACACCCACACATCATTTGCCATGGTTTCTGTTGAAATCTCAGTGACATGTCCCACACAGCCAATCAATTTCATCTAATCTCAGCCTTGGAGTTTGTATAGGCCTTATACTACTGCAATTTTTCGTATTAAATCAATCATTACTATGATTTACAATTGTAGGTAAAGAAATACAAATTTGGCTGCCGTATAGAGTCATGCTGGTAGTACAAAAATAGATATGGACTATGGACATACAAACTAACATTTCAACAGAAAGAATGTCATTATGTAAGCATTCTACCAGCAAGAACAGGTATTTTAGAGAACAGAAAATAACTTACAAATGACAAAATAAAAATGTAGATAAGACTTTTAGATTATATCCATCTCCAAGTAATTGCTTGAGAGGATGTTATCAAGCTCTGTCCTGAATTCAGGGAAAGAGCTATATGTGCAAGGAACCTCAAGAGTAGCACCACACGTGTGCGCAATTGGCCTTCTCCCAAGTCCAGTTTCAGCATTAAAGGATACCATCACTTTATCTACACATATGACACTGGACCCTGTGCAGAAGCGTAGGAATTTCTCCGCCTTTGTTTGGTCGGCATTTTTAATGTAACGTTGGAGATAACTGAACACATTCTGTTCTCTCCGACTAAGGACAACATTTGTTGTTTCCAACAACTGCACTACTCGTTTGCCTGTGGCCTTTTTGGACTCGTAAAGAGCCAACACACTTTCTTTGTCAGGAAGGTTTTGCTGTACAACCATGATAACTGTACTGAAGCTATCTCTGACAAATTTAGGCTCCTGCAGAATGGCTTTGTGAGCCATGGATTCAATGGCTGTTCTCATATTCTCTTTTGGTGGAAGAGAATATGAGCCCATTCGTGAAAAAAGCTCAAGCAAATCATCTTCATCGTCTTCCTCCATTCTCCCCTCAAGAGCCCTTTCCACAGCTGCCCTCTCGACTGGAGGTAAGTAGTTGAGAAAGGACATAATGAGCAGGTCTACGTCTACCGAATCCATACCATGGATGCACGCTACCATAAAGGCCTTTGAAAGCATCACTGGCAGTACACCTAGATCTAGTAACCCCTTCACCCACACACGTCCAACCGCTTGCCATTCACCATGACAGAAATCGGGCCTCAGCCTTGGGACCCTCTCAGTTTCCCCATCACACTGCTGAAGAAACATCTCCCAAAATGCAGTGTACACCTCCCGCGAAACCCCTGAATCATCAACAGCATTTTCATTAACAAAATCCATCTTCAAAAACACAGAAATGATACTACTGTCCATAACCACAGACAGAACATCTTCGACCACATTTACTCTGCGAATTGAAGCTCGACGGAAACCCTCTGTGGCCCCATAGCTGGCAGTTGATGCCTGGACGGAATCAGGTGATACGTGGGCAGGAGCAGTCGGCAGGAGTTCTCTCGACTGGAAGGCGAACACAGAACACAATAAAAGGGTCACTGTATGAAGAACTACAGCATGGTTAAGGTCTAAACAATTTGAGACATCACATTTTTTCTCATCCATGTCACCTAAGGGGCTCCGTATACATGACACATAACTAAACATTTAAAATGAAAGTTCAAGAAAAATATTTTCATATAGAAATTCTAGATAAAACATTACCTGTGTGACATCCGCATCCTCCTCAACAATCAAGTTTATAACCACCTGAAAACAAATCATAGACGGAAGGTTTAAATGTTGTCAGCAGTAACATCAGAACACATGCTCCACATTTAATATTAAATGCTGTGTTAAAATACATATCAAAACACAAAGCCCATTGTAGTTCTCCCTATAGTCATGTAGGTCTATTCCCTATATTTATCAGTGCCTGTTGTATTTAGAGCCATGAAGCAGATACTCAGGCTGCTCACTGAACCTAATGGAGGTGAATAAACACTCTGTTCCTCAAAACTAATCAAATACACCATCCAACAACTCCAAAATACTCTTAATGGACTAACTGTGACCTGTACATTCATATTCAATACAACACATAAAGCCTTGTCAAAAGTATTGAGATGCAACAAAAAAAAACACACACACACACACACACCTCACTCATCACCTCCTGGTAGTCCTCCGTCAGCAGCAGGGCATCAGACACACACACCTCACTCATCACCTCCTGGTAGTCCTCCGTCAGCAGCAGGGCATCAGACACACACACCTCACTCATCACCTCCTGGTAGTCCTCCGTCAGCAGCAGGGCATCCTTCTCCTCTTGTTGCTACAAACATACACGCACACACACACACACACACACACACACACACACACACACACACACACACACACACACACACACACACACACACACACACAGGGTTGCAGGTATATGTAGATAGAAAGTTGTAATAAAGTTATTGACTGGAGAGTAAACTTTGAGCAAATTATTTGCATCTGTCCTTGTTCCATATACCTGGGTGCTGCCATCATGTCCATCACTGTCAGATGAATATAAACGATCCTGCAGATCTTCTTCAAGCAGGTCATTTTCTTCTTCTTCAATCAGCTCATTTTCTTCTGATGTGGAGTGATCTGTTGAAGCTCCCTGTTTTGTGCAAAGGTAAAATCTGAGTAGCTTCAGTTTGGTTTGTTCGTACATTTGGCCAACAGTGTTATCCAAGAGAATATTGTTCAATTTAAAGTCACAGATGTCAAACGTGAAGTCTTCAGCTGGCCCTTTTGTGGAATGCCCATCAGGAAAAAATAGTTCCTTTCCTAATTCCTTGATCTGAGCAACAGTTGATGTTTTTTCCAATGTAGCATGTCTTGTGCCTCCACCATTGTTGGTCCGTACTTGACTGTATCCATTACTGCCAAAATGAAGCCATCCAATTTCAACCTTCCTTGAAGTCTTCTCTCCTGCCCTATTTCTTTGTCTGGCCATGTTATTTTGGGGATTATCTGGGGTATCACTCACTGATCCTTTTGTCTTTGATTTCATTTTGCGTGCCCCTATGTTATCTCTTAATCTCTGTAAAAGACTCTCTCTACTGCTGTGGCACTGGGCTTGTTCACAGAAAGCTCGGACAGCTACTCGGTCACCATATGACGTTATGTATTTTCTCATTTGCTCATCAGTCATGATGCGCAATACTGCCTTGTCAACCTGCAAACACGAGAGAGAGGGAGAGAGTGGGACCGAGTCTGGCCCGTTGAGAACTCTAACGTTAACGTTACTCTACATGTCTAACTACTAACGTTACTAACATTATTTTACAATAGCATAGCATTAACGCTAACTTTGTTAGCCACGAATGCTCTGTGTTGCTTAATGGACGTGAAGTTATTGAATGAATTTATGCTCACCTTGTCCCTCTTCATTCGCCTTATGTCCTCTTTTGGGACTTCTCTGGAGTCCATGAAGCGCTCCAAATCCTCCTCCATGGTTGCAACTACGGTCCCACAACAGAGCACACTGCATGAAGGATGGCTACGCTGTGTGTCTGTTTTACTTTCCGTTTACTGAAGTAAGACAGAACTTTGCGAGATATCGCAATAGTTTTTGCGAGATCTTGAAATAATTTTTGCGAGATCTCGCAATAATTTTTGCGAGATCTCGCAATACTTTTTGCGAGATCTCGCAATAGTTTTGCGAGCTCTCGCAATAGTTTTGCGAGATCTCGCAAAAAAAAATGTTTCCCTCCATGTCCCTTTAGGGGCTCCGTAGGTTCCAGATCTACTGGATAATCTAACAGACAAAGTTAAATGGTCAAATAGATTGTTTTAAAATTAAATGTTATTTGTTGTGGTTTGATTTACTTTTTAATTAAACATTGCGCTTCAAGAAAAGTGGTATTGTGGTTCCATAGCAACACGGCTTGGTTGGTCTATGATTGGTTATTTCTGCTTAAAACGTATTCCATATTCATCTTTTCAATGAACTGTAGCTAGTTCTGTTCAGATGGAAATAAATTGCATCTCTGCATTCCATTTGTTCTTTGTCAGGACAAAAATGTCAAGATATCATGTCAGACTGAGAAAGAAGACAGTTGAGCTGTGACAAAATATATCCACATGTTACATACAACAATTTTAAATCTTAAGATCAGAGCAGAAAATAAATCAGCTCGGAGTGAGAGATGTCCATTTCATGAACTCACCACATGGGGGCAGTGCTGACTTTGATACACCTGCATTTAACCAAGAAAGTGACATGAACAGCATCAGCCTTATAATGTAATGCTACTAGATCAATCGTCCAGTGACAAAATGTGTACTGCTGTCAGGGTAAAACATGAAAAGTACTAAATTATGGAAGATTCTGGTCACAGGCATCATCTGTCCAAATGAACTGTTTCTAGGAAAGGTACATAAACGAGAGTACAGTGCTCAGTTTATGGAGGCCATCGCTGTGTCACCATGCTTGAGGGCAGAGACAGCTGATGGATAACTTCACTCCTGGATAACTTCAACTTAAAAAATGTCAAATATCACGGGTGTTGATTCACGGGTAAAGGGAAGGAAAAAATGTTGAGCAAACGGAGAGCACCATGGGAAATAACTGTGAAGGTAAAAGCCCTGATAAGAGAATGCAGGAAAGCTGAATGTGAGTGGAGAAAAGCTAAGCTTCAAATCCACTGTGATCTCTATGAACAAAGCCTTGGTAGTTTAAACTATGAGTTATGCAGGCTTAGACAGTTACATTTCTTTTAGATGACTCACAGGAGCATCAGCGATACCAGCACACTTTTTGCCATTATTGACAAGCTTACAACCTCTCACATTAGAGATAGACCCAAAACTTTCCACAGAATTACAAAACTATCAGAGAGACCATGAATGAAACTATGCCATCTCCACAAACTCCTACAAATAATTGGATAACTTTGTCCTAATTTAATCCAATTGACCAGATTCGGCATCCTAAATTATGTTGATGGTAGTGTTGTCTCGATACACTGCCATCTGACTTTTTAAAACTCTATTTAACTCTGCAAGAACTAATTTGCAGCAAATAGTTAATGGCTCGCTGCTATCAGCCACTTACCTAAAGTCACTGAAAACAGCTGCCATTCAACCACTCTTTAAAAGGAGATTTCTGGATGCTTCTGTGTTCAACAACTATAGGGCTGTCTTAAATATTCCTTTATCAAACATTGCTTTCAATCAGCTGAGCGATTTTATGAACTCAAATGGTCATTTTGACAATCTTCAATCAGGTTTCCAACGTCACCACAGTATTGAAACGATCCTCATTAAAGTGTTAAATAAATACATGGCTGAATACTGATTCAGGTAAAATATCAGTTGTGGTTTTACTAGATCTCAGTGCTGCATTTGACACTGTGGATCACAGAATACTGCTGGACATGTTGGAGAATCGGGTATGACTTTCCAGATCAGTCCTTAAAATTACTTTTTAGTTACTTCAAGTTACTTCATCATTGGCAGTTATGAATCTGACAGAGTTGCCATGATTTGCGGAATCACTCAGCCATCAGTTCTCTGGCCTCTTCTGTTCTGGTCATGCTGCCTTTGGGCCAACTTCCACAGAACAACAACATGTGTGTGTGTGTGTGTGTGTGTGTGCGTGCGCGTGCATAGGTCTATGAAATGATGTAAAGACCATTAGTTAAAACATAAAAGCATAAAAAAGTCACACAGGTCCACTAAGCTCCAATACAGAGAATACAACACAAAAACATATTTCACTGTTTCCACTTGTGAAAAAAACCATGGGTGGTGCATTCCAGAACACCAATCTTGTTCACTGGGTCATGTTCAAGTTCAAAGTGCACTATGACATGGTAAAGTAGTCTATGCCCATCAAAATTGTTACAGTTCTCATCATTATTCCTATAACCAAGCAACATAATATGTTTCATTTAACCAGAATAGCATATAAAAGACAACATTTCTGGCAACCACTTACAAGCAAACAAAACAAGCTAAACTTTGTTTAGGCGAACAGTGTGATAATCCAGTTGCATCTTGTCAGCTTATTAACCTCAGAGCAGTTTTGAGTCACAGTCACAAAGGAAGTAACAACTCCTCCCCAAACCACATCACAAAACTACAGGCAAGGTTTTGATACATATTTAGGATGCATGAAAAGTTTAGGTCTGTTTTAATGTGTGCCATTTGACCTGTATGAACCAACATGAACGACAGTCTTGCCAATTTGCTTGCAAGCCTGAGAACATTTTACCCTGATTGGAGCGGGAACTTCCATGTAACCCAGGGGCGGCCCTAGCACATTTGGCGCTCTAGGCGAGCTTCACTCCTGGCGCTTATTTTTTTCCCACGTGTTGTCTATCTGCTCATTATACACTGTTTCTCCAAAATTAGTTTGATCTCTGACATACTGTGTTCATTAGTGTTTTCATGATTACATATTGTAGCAAGCCTTAATGTGTATTGTACATCATAAGTACATATGCCTGCACCTCGCGAGGTTACAACATCATTCATTTCACCTGTCTTTACAACGGTAGAGAGAGCAATTTGGTGTGTTCTGTAATCCGGCCCGTCTAATCATGCACGCCGTTCTGTCAATACCAATGAAGAACATACCCCTCCGTTTTTGATTGTTGGCTCATATACCCTACTGTTAGATTTAGTTCTTAATGTCAAAATATTGGTTGGAGATATAGAAGGGACGCCAATGTATGCGTCCGGGGGAAAAAAATAAAATTATTATTGTGTTTTTTTTTCTTCTTTTGGGCGCATTATTTGGCACTCCCCCTCTAGATGGCGCTCTAGGCGGCCGCCTAACCCGCCTGTAGGAAAGGCCGCCCCTGATGTAACCCAGTGGAAATGAAGATATAAAGACACAGGAATATACACACAAAATAGTCACAGCTAACATTGCTGTGGAAGTTATAGTAAGCCCAGCATAGTAGCACCACAAAGCAAGACCACACTTTGTTTTGTGCCATAGACAATATAGATTCAAGACACTTACATATAGATTCAAGACACTTACATTTCCCAATTGTACAATTGACACAGCCAGAGAGCAGGACCAGCGGGGCCAAAAATTAAATCTGTTTTCTCATCTCAATCCTAGCTTCACGGTGGTCTAATTGGTCTATACAGGTAACTGTAACGACTGACAGGTCTTATGAGGAGGGATTTTAAAGCTTAACCAGTCAATGATATTGGTGACAAAATCAGCTGTCAGAATGACAGCAGCAACACCTACCTTAGGTTGTAGCCTAGATCAGAAATCAGAACAGGTCTCACCCACAGATGACGGAAAAAGAGAAAAGGGGTGAGGGGTGTGGGCTTTCAGATCCAAGATCTAACAGGCGTCTACTCTGATAGGTCAACCTGAGGCGCACTGAGCTGCATTCAGCAGCAGTGTTTTTTCTGTACCTATAATGCCCAGTTGGCCCATCAGCTGCTGAAGGGCCCTCCAAAACTTCATATAAACATCATTAAATCATAAACATCATTCTTGTTAAATAATTTATGTATGGTCTATGATCTGGCCTTGGAGGGGAACAAGGGAGGCATACGTTTTCACAGTAGCCTACACATAATATGTCAAGTCAAGTGAAATGTATTTATAAAGCACATTTATAAACAATGCTGACGTGAATCCTACATCAGCATTCACTTATGTGTTTGCACTTTAGTCAAATAAAGATTTTCTTTATTGTTTAAATATATTACTTAAAAATGAGGTAAGTTTGCACTGCATCAGACACAACTATCTACAGTAGTTCCCAGGGACAGACTTCGCTGAGCAGTATTCTCATTAGCCAGTGCTAATTTAGCTTGTTCATTCTTGAGTCTACATGGAATCTTCTCATGTCTGTACTTGCATTGGTTGATTTGGAGTTCCAGTAATGGAACTTGTAAGATTCATGATCAAGCAGCTGCTGTGACCACCAGCAGAATATCCAAAAGGGTTATCTTATCATGGTCACAAAGGAATAGTCCCCACACTGGTATTGCTCAGACACCTGGGGTCAGGAAGCAAACTGAGGTGTGAGTGACTGCAATTAATCAAAGTATGGGAATGGGGGAGGCCATTGAGAACCATCTCAGACAGAGAAACCAGATTATCATATACCACAACAAAAGGTTGTCAGACCTGTTTGCATTACAAGCCTAGCTCATTTACATTAGAGGCCTAGGAGTGGTCTTAAAACAGTATATATGCCTAGAATTGTGAATGCTTGTTATTCAGTCCTACACTGCTGAATCCGGAGTAAGGCTGCTTCGTCACTGCACATTATTGGAATAAAGATTGCTGCATCGGAAACAAAGAAACCTCCTTCATTTCTTACAATTGGCGAGCCAGCCCATCTTGCAATTTAAAAAAAAAAAAAAAAAAAAAGAAGAGGGAAATTGGTAAGTATTCTACTAAAAAACCTTTTTTTTCAGGAAATTTGCACGTTTAAAACAACCTAGAAAGGAGGTTTAAGAATAGAAATGATCTGTTTCATGTCTTTATTCCATTAATAAGCAGGAGGTCTCTGGCTGTGGGTTAGCTCTGTGCAGTTTTTCTAAAGTAACTGAATCAGCCCGAAGTAGTGTGGTAATAGAATTGTATCAGAAAACCTAAAGTAATTGAAACAAAGGCCAGACTGTGAAAACGTTTTTTTTTTTTTTTGAAGTAACTGAAACAAGTAGCTGAAAAGTAGTGTGGTTTAGGCAGTAAGTCCTGTTGCCTAAGGCAATTTCAAGAACACATACTGTTGTGCCTGATGGACAGAGGCATAATTATTAACCGGTGTATTGGTGAGTGTGAGAAACTAGTGTAGTAGTCAGCCCGACGAATTGTGGCATAAATTGTCTGGATAATAGCCAGTAGTTGAACATGAAGCATCATAGACATACATTCAGATTTTACGGCACAAATCCATAAGCTTGTGATAGGATCCGACTTAACGGGAAAGATAAATCATTTGAATTTCAATTGTGCGGTTGACTGTTGAAAGGCGCTATTTCATTGTTGAGGACGGAAACGTCATAGCCTAGCCAATACGTGACATAAGAAGCATAATACCAAGATTGATTGACATAAAACGGAGATTGTTGTTGTTAGTTTTTTTGTTTTAACTTTAGAATGGAAGATATTATTGTTCAATACATCAGGAAACACGGTTCGCATGGAATATTTGACGGAATAGAGAACGCAGAGGATAAGCCCTACGAGTGGGCAGGGTCCCGGTTCGAAGATTATTCCAAGATACCAAAACACAAAAAAGGGAAAGTTGCAAATGCCCTTCAAGGACTTCTTGCCACATACAAAGTGACCAAGAAAAGATTAGACGACGTAGAAGCAAAGAGAGACCTACTGAAAGAAGAGAATAATTCACTCTTATCACGTCTTAATGACGGCTTGGCACACATAGAAAATCTTCAGATTACTGAAACGCTTTTGAAAAGAGAAAATGGGCAGTTGCAGAAAGAAATGGAAACTCTCATGGCTAAAAACAACTTGTTGAAATCATCAGTGGAAGTGTTGTCAGGTGAGTTAGATTTGGTGGTACATAGGGTTAGCCAGTTCTCCATTAGCACATCTGAAATTGGCAGCAGCAATGCCGTCAATGAGGAATGTTGCAAGAAACAGTCAGGTTCACAGGATAGTCAGTGCCAATATTCAGGTGTCACGGTAAAGTACCCAATGGCACCAATTAACTCCACCATTGTGCGGAATGGAGCAAGTGAGGAGGTTATGTCACACACCATAAAATGGCTTAGCCCCTCAGAGTTAGCAGTAGTGGTACAGAGTGTGGGAATATTTGAACCTGGGACACAGGATCCTGTAGAATTTCTATCCAGTCTGGAGAACTGCGTGGACAGTATATATACAGATTGACAGATTTTGATGCTTGTGTTGTGTTGAGCCTGTGCCTTCCATCTACATTATCAAGAGCCTTGACAGATAAAGTGAAGAATAGGATGGGAAATAATCAGGACCGAAAAAAAGCACTACTGGAGGTTTTGGGGATTGCATCTGTCAATCCAGGAAAGTTAGCAGAGGTGGCAATGACAAAAGGAGAACATCCCGCAGCTTTTGCACATAGGTTACTGGAAGCTTTCACGACGTACAGTGGTAACCCTGACATCATGACTGAGGATATTGGCTATAAATATGCTTTGATCAACAAGAGTGATCCCCAGACTCGCTCTGCCATAGAAATGTTTGTGACTCATCTCTCAGGCTATGACGAAATTATTGCTAAAATGACACAATTTTACAACAATCAAGCCACTTCTAAGAAATCACACCCCGCTACAGTTGTAGGATGTAAGCTTGCCCAGCAGAACAGGAGACAAAGAGGGCCAGAAACCAGTTCGTCTAGTTGGCAACACAGAGGTAATGGCTTCAGGAGAAGCAATCCAGTGGGTGTAATATGCTATTCATGTGGAGAAGATGGGCACATTGCAAGACACTGCCCTGGTAGTGGGGGAAGGTATGAACACTATGTTTGTTATGCATGTGGAGAACAGGGTCACATTGCAAGACATTGCCAAGACAGAGTGGGAAGACATCAAGGCATTGACTGTCATTCATGTGGAAAAGAGGGACACATAGCAAGGAACTGCAGAAATCAGACCAGATCAGAAAAACGGAATGTTGTTTGTTTTTCTTGTGGAAAGAGTGGACACATAGCCAGAAGTTGTAACTCTTCACAGACAACAAGGGACAACTATCAAGAACTATTTCACAAAGTACACACTGGGCTAAAACGCCTTATTTCCGGAGATCTTAATAACGTGAGACTACCTGATATTTAGACTTTCCGGAAAAATCCGGACAGAAACACGCTGGAAACGTTAGTCTCAATTCCCATATCCGGAGCATGTTTTGACTCCGGAATGGGACTGTGTCACACGCGACAAGTCCGGACCCCGGATACTCACCAGAAATCGCCCGTGTATCTAATATTCTGCACGGAAACGCTCCTGACAGTCATCGTTTCCGTGGGTGTTTAACTCCGTATACCCACAGCATGGCCCGGGCCGCGCGCACGGCGCGATCCAAAAAGCTTCAGGACCCGAATGTCTATTGGCATTTATCTCATGCCTGTTTTAAATAGTATATTATGTTTAACATTGCAGTATTTAAATAATATATCGGCATGTATCAACCCTTTTATCATATAAAACATTTTATCTTTTAAATCTTAATCTTCAATTATCCATGTTGAAGTTGTAATGAAGCACCATTTGGCCAAAGTCTACCATGTAAACAGTAAATCCTCCTTCTTAACCTAAGTAAGTTGCTCAAGTGACTACGGTTAGGATATTCATGACCCATCTATAACCTCTATGACTGATTGGTACTAAGTTACACACTATGACAACAAAAACAATATTATTTAATTTTTTTTATTTTAATTCTCAACATAGGCCTCTTTTTGGGCTGGAGGGCTCCTTGTAGAGAAGTGGCCCCTCTCTGTCACTCGCCGCCTGGTATGACCCGGCTTGACGTCCCTCCGGCCATTGCTTTCGAGCGCCTGCTGGCTGCGCAGGGTGAGACGGCTCAGCCGAGCGCACCTTCACCTGGGAGGCAGGACGTTGATTTTAAGCTTGTCCTCTTCATCACTCTCAGACATGAAGCTGGCGTCTGCCTCCTTGAAGAACAGGTGTTCTTCTGGTGCCAGCAGATCCCGCGCCGCCAGCAGGCGTTTCTGGAAAAGCTGCAAAAGAAAGAGGCATAGTGTCAAGCAACGTCAAGACCAAATAGTTACTAGAGTAGACTCAGTTTACATGAAAGCCTAGTGTGGATGAAAATTGACTCCTTTTCAGATGGGGTGATATTTTTTTTATTTCACTTAATGCCACGTACCCGCTCTCACCTGCTTCGGAGAAGTTTTTTTCTCCTCACTTCCTCTGTCCTCCCCACCAGGTCCATTTTCCGCTGACTTTTTAAGTTTTCAAAGTACCTGTTGCAGGCTCCTGTTTGAAACAAACCAATGAATAAAACAGAAGAATACAATAACCTCTCTCTCAACATCAGCAAAACTAAGTTATGTTAGTTGTGGTGCGGTGTCAGTGCCCAGTCCGACTCTGTTGTACTGTGCATCTCACAATAAAAGACTTGACTACATAGCACAGAAAAACAAATAATTGCAAAGTTATAGATGTTTCACAGTAACAGTATCTTACTTCTTATTAGGCTCTCCTTTCCCCAGTTCTCCCCCGAATCCACAAGGGTCTGAATGGCCGCACGAGTCACCTCCTCATTGTGAGACGGCTTGAAACTGAACAACAATAAAATACAGTAATGTGCACAGGCAATAAGTTAGAAAAGTTTGTATGAATGAAACAGACCTATGTATAAGTGCATTGAAGATCAATTCATTTTAAGCGCAATGCAATTACATGATGAGGGGAAAAGTGTACGTTGATGCTCAATCTATTACATTTATGTCCAAATAATCCCACCCCTTCACAACAACTGTCTTTTTGTACCTGAATCATGCATGAACCCAACAGAATACTGTACAAGGATTTAAACAGAGCAATGGAACAGAATTTGGAGTAGCTATGTCTGGAGGATAAAGAATCAAGAATACCCATGAACAGTAAACCCTGCTTTTAAGTGAAGCATGGTGATGGCAGGCAGATGGACAGGTGTCGCTCTAGGGCTATTTTAATTCCTCTGGCACTGTGATTCAGTAGCATGTGGGATGAGAAGATTTATTCATTAAATTATTTGGATATTTAAGAGGCATCATGCTGTCCTTAGAAATCTATCTAACTGTAAAGTTAGTCAACTGGATACATTTTCTAAAATGCTGCCATGTTCAAACTAATAGCTCTGAAATTGAACTTACAAATCCTGAGGACCAACTTGCCACTGCAGAGACTCGCCCAGACTGCGATGTATTCGCCTCACTCGTGTGTGGGCATGGAAGTGCATGGTTTCTTACAAAGGAATCATGATTTAGTCTATAGTGTTTAATAAGCAAACCTCGATTCCTTGTTGCGTATCCGCAGACCTTGCACTGCCACTGCATTTAAAATCTGCAAGAAAAAAAAGAAAGAGAGAAAGAGTCACAAAGTGTGAAAAATAAAAAAAAAATTAAAAAAAAAAAAATCTTCAGCCAGATATTTCTTAAGGGCTACATTTTGTGAGAAATCGTTGGTGATTGTTCACATCAATTCTACAGGCATCCTCGGATTTGTATAATTAAAGTAATACAAATAATGAATACGATAATATTTGTATCATAGTTTTCATTAAATTGATTGAATATGTACGGTTACTGTTATTCCGAATATTAAACTGACGAATAAGTTAGGGCTGCCAACATTTAACAATCCAATGCCTTAACAATCAGGCAAAAAAAAAAAAACTGGGAAATGTTGGTTGTGCTAACATATTCGTCGGTTTAATATTCGGAACAAGTTACAGTTACCGTACATATTCAATCAATTTAATGAAAGCTATGATACTAATATTATCGTATTCATTATTTGTATGACTATAATGATAAAAATCCGAGGATGTCTGTAGAATGACTGAGCGCCCTTAGCAAGCTAGCAAAATACATTCCCTCCCCTCTAACAGGCTATCATGTCATGTATCATGACACTACATTAAATGGGAAGACCGGTCAAGAGAACCAGCTTTTGGAAACAGCGACATTTCAACACAAAATATTATATTCTACTCAATCATTATTATATGTATGATATAGACCACACAAAGTACATGATGGTTGTTCCGAATATTAAACTGACGTGTGTAAGCACTACCAACATTTCCCGGTTGTTTTTTTCGGATTGTTAACGGTTCTGACTGAGCGCCCTTAGCAAGCTAGCAAAAATATTTATTACAGTAACTTTACAAGACCGGCAAGCAAATTAGTGAACGACATATATGTATATATGGGTGGCTAAAACAGCCCTAACGAAACAGCGAAAACTATATCGCGTTAAACCCCTAGTTAATGACTTGCTAGCTACCTTAGCTCGCTATCTTATTAAGCTAGCCTAAAACTATTTGACCAACTGCACATTAAACCACGCTTGCTTTAGTTGTACTGTCTCAACATTAGACCAAAGAAGCCAGATATAATAGTCATCTTAATTTACACCACTCAGACTGACACCATAGCATCTTACCTTCAGCGAAATGTTGACTGCTCTGGGGATTTGCCAACGGTCAATTCCTTGAAGAGTGAGTCTTGAAACCCCGTAGAAAGCACTCTGAATGCGTTGATCCAATGGATGCGATAGGAGGACTCTGGCGCATGGGGTCAGTGTTGCCAACTTTTCTGTGAGGAAAGTAGCTGTAAGCTCTCTGAAAAGTCGCCAGAAGTCGCTAGATGACGTAATCAACTAATTTGCATAATATGTAAATAAGCTGCGGATGCGCACAATATGCAATTCTGACGGGGTAACACTAATATTTTTCCCGCGAATACAAAGTTCTAATATGTTGCTGTTAATTCGTCAGACTGCACTATGTGAGTGGAGAGGAGACCATGACAGCCCTCGCTGTTCTCAGCTCTCGTGAGATCAGTTGTAACATGAACTGCAGAACAGGATATGTGAGATGCTTTTTCAGTGCTTTGTCAACACAAAAATCCACCAAATGACAAAAAAAAAAGTCGCTAGATTTGTCGCTAGTCGCTTTTTGCTAAAAAAGTCGCCAAGGGGGTCTGAAAAGTCGCCAGATATAGAGACAAAGTCGCTAAGTTGGCAACACTGCATGGGGTTCATAATTTGAAATATCTAGTCACCAGATCTCCGGAAACTTGCATTCACATATCCGGAGCCAGAAATCATCAATATTTTCCCGGATTTTTAATTAGTCCGGATATGACCAAAATCTACTCCGGAGATGTGCTTTGTCATTGGAAATTTCCTAACACAAGATCTCCGGATTTCAGCCTATTTTGCCCAGTGACATAGTCTACAGAGTCAACTGACATTGCATCAAGACAATAGACCACAAGAGGAACCTATTAACACCTGGCCAGACAAATCACTGCTTGAAGAGAATGGCTGTTACTCAGACACAAGCAGCCAAAACATTGGGATTCCAAATGATGCTGATAGTAGCACACTTTGAAAATGTGTGCTGTATCAAAAAGGGGGGGGAGTTTATATTTGTAATCCTGTTTTTATGTTGTGTTTTGATTATGTTTGTGTTGTTGATACATGTTGGATGTGTGGAAATTCTTGTCGGGAAAGGGGGGGGCAACATTATTTCTTTTCTTTTATATAAAATTTCAGACACCAGATGACTAACCCAATGTAAAGGGATACCACTTGTGGAAATGGAACCTGTGGGACCGGAGTCCATTTGGGTGACCAGAGGCTTGAGGTGTGGACAAGGGCCACCACAAAGCATAACTGGGACCAACAAGAAAAATCCAGACGGCCACCACACAACAGGTTTCTACAGACCAGGAATCCAAAGGACCTGAGACCATACACAAGCCCAGAGATGTACCCTAAGAGATTGACTGATGGAATGAAATTGACCACAACTGATGAAGACAATAAAGAAAGCAACCCAATGGACAATCAAAGATCTCAACACTTTTCAGAGCTTCATCTGCTGAAAGGTGAAAGGCACACTCAATAGAGTGCATGGACAAGAAAGACAATGAGAGAATCAGAGAGCGTCTTCTCTGAAATTTGATAAAGTGATTTTCCCCAGGACAAATATGCATATCCACCACTGGGTGCATATCCTTACCCGAACGAACCCACAAAACACAGACACACACACACACACACACGAACAAACACGAAAAGATGAAAAGAAGATGTATGCTTTGATGTTTGATAACAATTGGGACCATTTACATTTATATTTACTTGTGTTTAGGATGTCAGATGCCTTTGTGTTTTGCTCAATTATCTTAGACTGTCTCCTTGGCTGTGGTGGTTCTCAAATGCTTCTCCAAACCCGATAAAAGATATTTATCTTATAGTATCAAATTACAGAATGACCCCCTGATAAGTTACCTATTAGGGCTGGGAGATGACCAGTGTATGCGAGGGTGATGAGTCCAATGACGGGTAAGACTCCCTAATGGCCACAGAGGGGGCAACCTAAGGCAGGACATCACCCGCCACTGGACAACTCTGTGAAAGATGTGACTCTGAGAAAGAAAGTTGATTTGATGCTATGTATGGCTTCATAGCATCAAGGGGTGGACTGTAAGATTCATGATCAAGCAGCTGCTGTGACCACCAGCAGAATATCCAAAAGGGTTATCTTATCATGGTCACAAAGGAATAGTCCCCACACTGGTATTGCTCAGACACCTGGGGTCAGGAAGCAAACTGAGGTGTGAGTGACTGCAATTAATCAAAGTATGGGAATGGGGGAGGCCATTGAGAACCATCTCAGACAGAGAAACCAGATTATCATATACCACAACAAAAGGTTGTCAGACCTGTTTGCATTACAAGCCTAGCTCATTTACATTAGAGGCCTAGGAGTGGTCTTAAAACAGTATATATGCCTAGAATTGTGAATGCTTGTTATTCAGTCCTACACTGCTGAATCCGGAGTAAGGCTGCTTCGTCACTGCACATTATTGGAATAAAGATTGCTGCATCGGAAACAAAGAAACCTCCTTCATTTCTTACAAACTCTACAGCTCATGGGTGTTTAAATTAGACACAAGCATCATCAACACCTTCCGAACTTAGCAGAAGTCCTAACCACAACCACAAATTAGCCATATCACCCAATTGCAATGTTGAGATGGCCAAAGTGCTTGGGGATTAGGTTCTGTTGTGTTCTTTCTAACAACTGGGTGGATGACTAAAAAAATAGTCACGGTTTGAAAAAAAAATTGTAACTGCAACTGACCAGTTTTATTTGTCTGCACAGGGTAGAGCCAAAAAGCTAACATGCTAATAAAATACAGCACCCATTTATTGGGTATTATTATTATTTTTTTTAAATGTGAATATTGGCTAAAGACCTAAATTATATGTGTTTAATGTGTGGGTTAGTTGTCTTCCCCTTGGAAAGTACTTCACAAAACAATCTTCACCACACACACACACACACACACACAACACACGCACACGCACACGCACAGACACACACACACACACACTCACTCACTCACTCACTCACTCACTCACTCACTCACACACCATTTTTTATTTAAGTTGAAACAGAACTAGACTATTAAAGGTTTGAGGTCTCTTTATCTGTGTGAGGTGTGAAGATTGCGAGGTGAAAGGCACCGCTCATGTTAAAATATGTAGTTTTCATGGGTGTGTGTCAATATAGTCATGTCTTCAAACACCACACACTCCAAAATTGACAACTTTATTCTTTCAGATTTCCGTTAGTGTATGCACTTGCCCTTTAGTCAAGACAGTTGTGAGAGTCTATGTGTGTTCTGCACGACAGAGCACTGTGCTGCTGTATGTATATTTGAATAAGTGAGTGAAAATGAAACTGAAATGGTAGAATATAGTTACAAAATTGTGGTTTGATGGTCTTTGTCAGTAAAGTAGACCTGTGTCTCTGCGTGTGTGAAAGGCGCTAACAAGCTACTAAGCTATGAACCTATGAACCTATAGTAATTCTCGGGAAATTGTGTTTTGCAGCTGATCTTAATAAAGAGCCTGTGAATATTGCTGTTCCAATACTAAAAACAGTGACCTTACCAAAGCATAGAGGTCCATCTCCACAATGTCAGCTAAATGTTTTCTCTGAGAAGTGATGAGTATATACTAGATATATACAATATACGTATATACAGTATATGTAGTTTGCTCTACATTTTAACATTTTACCCTTTAATTCATACACACACACACACACACACACTTTTTTACCCTTTCATATACACATAACAGATCATTTACAGTTTATATCATGTATCGTCATACAATGCAATAGTGTACTTAAAAAATGTTTTAATAATCAATGCTTCAACACTACAGAGGAAACTGCGTTAAAGAAGGTTGCATGTAAAATTCAATTCACTTCTGTTGGTAAAAACCTCAGAATGTCATGTTCACACCTATGTTAAGTATAATGAATGTGCTGCTAAAATATCATTTAGACAAACTGACATTTCCCTCTAAATCAAGTGTGATTTTCAGGATAGCTCTTTGTCAAGCTTGTTGGTATTCATTGCTTTTTCAGACCTGGAAAGAAGAGAGCAAGTTTTATTTTGTTTAATATAAATATTAGTTTAATCTAAACATTAGTAATGTATTCAGTAATTCAATGAATCCCATATGACATTAATGTGTTGGATCATTTGCAATACTTTTATAAAATATAACCGTTAATATGAGATACTACTAAGGTTAGTTCACATGGTATAAGAGATCTTAAAGTTGGACATATGGGGCCCTATTTTGAGGACGATAATGACTGGCGGGAACAGAAGTGCATGTGCACAGTTGCTCATGCGATAACGCAAACAGTAAAGGTTTTGCTCATGGGATGAAGCCAACAGTAAAGGTGTTGCTCATGCAATAAAGCGAGCGGTAAAGGTGATCAAAGGCACCAAGTGGACAGTGCTAGGCCAAAGTTAATTAACGACAGGTTTGGTTATAGTTCACCAAGAGTATTGTCGAGCAATCCCTTTAAAATGTATTTGTGTCAAACGAGATTACAATGTAGGACAATGTGGACGGTTTTACAAGGAGTAAACTGTAGTGCTTCTTTTGTGGTTCCAAACAAATGAATTAGTTGAAACATAATGGTATCTTGTCAGAACTGAAAATGCACTAACACATCCCACGCCCATATTCAAAAATCCAGGCCTTGGCAGACAATTTAGTTTATCTCAACAACCTGCCATTTCCGCCAGCTGATATGATCCTCAAAATAGGGGCCATGATTTCTTTCAGATCGTACCTTTTATAATTTTTGCCACCCATCGCGCGTTTGGGTCAGTGCAATACTGCTTGGCATCTTTGGTGATAAAACTGCAAATAATGATGATAATGACCTACTTTTTTACTTACATCACAACAACAGTTAAATGGGTAAATGATTCAACCATAGTTTCATTAGATGCCTTCTTATGTGTGATGTCTGATATGCCATAACATGTCTAATATGATATGGAAAACACGTTCAGTCTTGTACTCACACGATGGCCTCCTTGCATGGGGGCAGTGCATGTTGGAGCTTAAACTTCACAAAATTGCGGATGAGAGCACGGGAAACGTCCTTGCAGCATGAAGTAGTCACCTTGGTTGGCGTGCGGTCTGGAAGAAAACACTACACTTGGCTATAGGGATTGAGATTCAGATGTGGGACACATTCTTTGTCGAGGAAAAAAAAAACACATCAACCAGAGCAAGACAAACCATTCAATAGACAGCGATAGTGAGACCAACGCATGGGTGGGAGAGCAGGACTCAAGTGAGCAGAGCCATTGAGGAAAGAGTGTTAGAGAGAACAAGAGAGACATCATACAGAAACACATATACAACCGCTCACACAGACCTTAAACATTGCACAATTTATCTTCAGATATGACCATAGATAAGTATGTTCAGAAGGGATTACTAGACACAAAACAGTGCAAGATAAATCGCGCTCATCCTTGGATGAAACAGTATCCGCTCATAACACGCTGCTCTGAAACTACAAAGACGCTCATTCGACACACTGACTGACTGACCAGAAGACAGTAATTGTCCATCACTGAGTTAGGTACTTACACTGGGGCAGTGCCATGACAGCGAGAAACATTGCACCCACCACGGCGATCACCAACGTGTACCTCATTGTGCTCTTTCACCAGCAAGTTCCAGATGAGCACAGGAAGGGTCTGTGTCAAAGTATTTAAGGTCTTAACCTCCAGACCGTTATGACCTCACTCACAGAGGAAGCAGGGCTATGACACCTCCCCCTGAACCACATTATGAAGCTAACATTTTGGTCTGTTACATCAAAAGCATAAAACATGCACTTGCAATTCATTAGCATGCATACATAGCAACGGTAGCATGGCTAACAGGGCTAGAAATAAAAGTTTGTCTTTCCTTCTTCAATAGGCCAGTAAAGGCCCCTGGGAATGGGACTTGAAATCTACATCTGTCAATGTCCCAGACAGTTTAGATAGGCAGGTGACCCTCTATTGGTTGTTAGGTCAAACTGTCTGTCAAGATTATATGAAAGTGAAAGTGTGTAAATAAGACATGAACACGTTTTTTTCTTCACAGACATTGAAAAAGAGCCTTCAAAAGGCTGCCATTGTCACTCATCTATGCATTTTGGAGTGGGGACATTCAACGGTATCGTCTCACAGTTGCATTCAGTTCCTCCTTGTTTTACCAATAAATTGCTGAATCAATTCAGTAGACACCTTACCCCAGTTAAAATGCATATTGTATAAAAACTGTAGGCCTACATCCTTTCATTTCCACCAAGAGTTCAGTTCATATATTCCATAATCCTTCTTGTACAAGGGCGACATGATTTGTTTGTTTAAAAAAAAATAATGCACACACGTCTCATTACCTTGTATACTTTACACTTTACTATACTTGACACACATTCACGATATGAGTAGACTATGTGAACTAAATTATGGCTACTTTTGCATTGCTTTGATACAAAATGCAATCAATGACCACCTCTTCTGAAATTCATACCTGTCTCAGTTAATGTTCACCACCAGCAGAACTCTGTGCAACTACAGCATTTTTGGCAGACATTTAGATAGTCTGTTCAAAACAATGAACTTTCAGTTCAAAACTGGACACAATCTCAATCACTGTAGATGCAGAAAATGCTGTATTTTGACAGACAAAAGGAACTACACACTTGAAATAAGACAGATGATTCTTTTTGATGATTGCATTTTTTGGAAACTTTTCTAATTTGATTAGTTTGTATGCAGTCTTGTTACTAACTATACAAAAAGCTGATACAGCATTGGCATTGAAATGAGCATGTATAAATGAAATAAAACAACAGATGTTTTCACTATTACTGCTGTGTCGTGGTCTATCCATGTATGTGGTGTCATACATATTTATTTTCTCTAGCAATGCAAACCTCAAGTATGCAATAATCTGAAACTGCACTGTGTCTTTGGCTGGTGGCTATGAGAGGTGTGATATTTGCAAGGTGCACAAAGCTATGCAAAGGCTCAGCTTTTGATGAAACATGATGTTGGGCTTTTGGGGTATGTGCCTTGGGTCACGTATGCATACACCACACACGGCTGATGAGATTCATGACTCAAATCTTCATCACTTTTCTACTTTATGTGTTTGCTTGTTCTTTCATCAACAACATGTAAACATTTATGTATATCTCCCAGACATACAGTGTGAACTCTTGGGGGTCACAGGCCTGTTTTAATTTTTTAGGAAGTCTCACATGCCTTGATGTTTTGGTATATTTACCCTAACTAAAAGTATTGATGCACAAGTGGCATATATGATTATATTCTAGAAGACATCAGCAATAGTAACTTGAGAGTAAAGAGAATGTAGTAAAATACAATTTTATTTAAATCAAATGTGAACACACCTTTTCAAAAACCTTCATTTAGAAGTGCTCAGAACATTGTAAAGATTTGGGGCAGAGACTTTTTAACTATGAACTTAAAGGACAGCCTTTTGAGAGTTAACATCTTTATACTGCTTTTAGACACAGATAACAGTACTGTCCATTTGTACACAAGACCAGTTGCACATATGCATACTTTAACAGCTACTGTTTGACCTTAGATGTAATCAAATGTACAGGTTCAATCCTGCCAGCTCTTGCCCTTTATCAACACTTGACTCATCAACTTCCCCTTACAAACACTGAGCCCACTTCCTCCACAACGCCCCCCCCCCCCCCCCCCCCCCCCTCATGTTTAGGATGTGATTTGTGATTAGCAGCAACTAAGGTATCCGTACAGTGATAACATCTGCTGACTCGTTTTCCTGGTTACAACCAGCGTTTCTTTTTCCCAAATGCTGAAACTTAGTCATGATGCGTAGATTATGGTAAGCTTTCAGGTTTACTCTCTTTCTAGTAAATGTGGCTGTCAACACAAGGGCCTAATGTCTAATTCTCCTCTGTTCTACGCAGAGGGAAGGAGTGACTGCATAACATGTAATGATAGTAATGATAGATAAGAATTCTTCTCTTTAGCTTTTAAAGCATTGGTTTTAGATAATACTGATGACTTTGTTGTGGACGTACCATGACCACTGCCATCACCGGCAGTAGTGAATGGATAAAACTGGGAAATCTCTGAAGCTGTCCTGAATATGTGACAGTATTTCATGTGTGGAGCAGTGCATAGCCTGGAGGTGTCACACTAACCACTGTCATCCTCACCACGAGCCTGTTTTATTTGGTTTCTTTAGTGAAAATACATAGAAAATAAGATTAAGTTTAGACTTTTTGTTTTATAATAATGAGATGGGGTTTAACGTATGTGGGGTGTGAGGTGTGAGGGGAAATAATACAGAAAGCTATACTGTGTTGGCCCTCTAGGGGGAGTAATAGCACATAAACAGAGAAAAGTGCTGTGAAAGGTAGTGTTTGGTAGGTAATGCATCCACTCACTTGGGTTTCTTTTCTGTGTCAAAGCTATGTGTTTTTTTACTACAAACAATAATTGGCACAGACCCTACTTTATCCAAATTCATACCTAGTGACAAAGGCAATGTTAAAAATGGATTAGAGATGAGATGTCTGTGTCATGTTAAAGTCCACAATCAATCCAGAGGCAGCTTTCATCAACAGAACAACAGAAAATATCAAAACAAAAGGAAGAGTTAGCCAGATTTACACTTAATGGTACAAACCCATCATATACAGACAGTGTGAAATGCTGGTGAGGATTAGAAAGCAGGGACACTGCAGGCCCTGGTAACACATTGTGTTAAAATATTTTTTTGCAATATAGCAAGAACTCTTAAAATAATACTTAAGGCCGTCAGGAGTCAGGTGAGATAGGTTCAGTGCCATAAGAAGGACCTATTCAATATCAAATAACCTACATGCTACCAATTAACCATAACCGATAATAAATCAATGGTGAATCTTTGGAGCTCGTCAGCATGATAAATCAACACACCACTGTAATACTTTGGATAGGTGTCCCTTTTGATGGGCATAAAAGACAATTCTGAGGTCCATGATTTTCCCATTGGCTTGTGTAATGGGTGATGTTTCCACCAAGGCGGCTAGTGTAGAAATGCGATTTTTTTTTTTTGTTCCGCTGAAGTCAGGTCATTGAACAGTTTTTTTTTTAAATATCAATCATCTCAGAAAGACTGCATTATAAAAGTAAGCTCTTTTTTATTTTCTGGTCAAGAAGGACATACATACTCAACACACAACGTCACAACGTTTAAAGCAAAAACAAAACTTTGCCATAAAACAAATTCAACATCTCGGATGTATGGAACTATAATGTGTTTCCAGCACACATCATTAAAAGTTTAAAAATAAATAATTCAGTGAAAAATTAAGAACAATAAAACTTAGATTTTCACACACTACCTGATTTAAATATTAAATAATCTAACCACGGAATATGGGTCAATTTGATATATTCTGGTCAAGAACACCCTACTTTTTGTGTCGTAATAAATAAAAGGAATAAATAATTAATTAAATATTAAAGGATGTTTGACGACACCAATTCCTCACAAATTAAAGAAGGCTCTGTATGACTGAAAAACTTTAAAAAGAAATGTCGGCCAGGTCACACATCTGGAGAGTTGGACCCCGATTCTTTAAGCCTTTTGTCCTGAGGTGATTAGACGCTTCAGTGGAGAGACTTTAGCTTGCCTCTCCCTTTTCAGGTTCCCCCTGTTCAACACATGAGGAGATACAATCAACACATGAAGATTCCCCTCCAACTCAACACAATGTACAGATGGCTCCCATGCGGTGACCTTTTGGACAGCTCTCATTCATTCACTAATGCATACTGAATTGTTGAATTACATGTGTGAAAGTGTATTCGATGTATGAAAGTTGTTACTTACATGAACTCTACAATCTTGGTCTTCACCCATGGAGCATGAATGGGACAGCAGAAGTCTTCATTATTCTCCGTCTTAAGGCTGCAAGGAGACACAAAACAGACTGAGTTCAACACCCAGATGACAACCACAGACTTTTACATGTTTCGTTTGGTTTCCTCAATGTGTTTGAGTTCCTTGCATCCTCTCTCATCTCTTGCATCCTCTCTAGTTTTATATGTGTTTTGTGCAAAGACGAGGGTGATTTTTCTTACATCATTGCAGCCACGCAGTGTTTATCCGCCTTCTGTATTCTGAAGCCAACGATCGGGTCCATCACCTCTTCGTTAGACACGGCTGTGCAGCAGGACACAAACTTTTCAGCATCTGTGAGAGATGAGATTAAACATCGGCCGTATGAATAACATACACTGCACTGAACACCACAATGTCGAGAAATACTGTGCTACAACATATAATCAGGAGACATAGATAATCCACTTTACCTGCTCTCATCCAGGTGACCGAAGCAATGATGGTCATGAGGACCAGGCTCCTGAAGAAGGACATGGGAGACTGCATAGTGAACAGTGGGCTCTGTGGGCTGAAGAAGTACTGTGGAGGTTACTCTCACCGCATATTTAAAGACCAAAAAAAGCAGAAGTGGGTTGTCACATGCACCCTCAAGGATTTCCATTTTCCTTCTTGACAGTCTACACCCCCTTCTTTGAAAGTGGCATGAGGTCATCAGTTTATATTGGTCTAATACATTTTAATTGCTCTGCCATGACAGAAAGTTATGTTCCACATTAAAAAACACACCATAGTTGATTAAAGTAATGCTAACCCTAACCCATTATTTGCTACCATTTAACTCTCTTTCGCAAAGGGCATTAAAATGTGCCATAGTTCATGTCAGTCAGTGACTATGTAGATCATTGTAGGCGATTTGAGACTCTGCTTCCTTCCTGTATTCATCTACAACATCTGGTATTCATGAAAGTCACGAGAGGAAGGATCCGGCATATTTACACATCACTTCATGCCATGTCACACTGGAGATATCTTCTATACCTTGAAATGAAAGCAAGGGAACTTCCATTAACTTTCCATTTGTCGAGAGGCATTGGAGGGAGGAAATTTCCCTGTTAATATAGACAGTGCTGAGCAAGCAAGTCCTGCAAGAACCCCCCCCCCCCCCCCGGATGAAGTGAACTGCCCCAATTAGTGTTTCTTACAATGCTGTGTAATTTTATGCAGTACCAAAGGGATTCAATCCCCTTGAATAGTCCCTGCTTACCACCACACATTGATGAGTAAGAGCAAGTTTGTAATTAATCAAATGTTATTTCATTTCTAAGTTACTTAGTGTCACTTAGCGTCTTTTTAGCATGTTGCCTTAATCAAACTGAAACTGAATGCATATTGAGGGAGCAGAGGGGGAGGTGTGTGTGTGTGAGTAATCTAACTTCTCAGCCATACACTGAGTAACATTTTAAGATATGCTGTCACAGATGTTAGCAGTTCTTGTTAATCTTCACCAGACTACCCCCCTGCATGCTCAGTCGTTACCAACCAGACACAGACACACTAGAAATCCAACCCCCCCCCCCCCCCCCCATACTCATTTTTCATCAGGCACAGACACACCTGGAATCTAACCCCTCCCTGCGTACTCAGTCATCACCGCAGACACTCCCCCCCCCCCCCCCCCCCCCCCCCCCCCCCACACCTGATACTCAGGATTTCCATTTTCCTCCTTTTTGATAGTCTACACCCCCTCCTTTAATAATGGCATGAGGTCATCAGTTCATCAGTCAGGTCATCAGTTTATGTTCGTCTAATACATTCGAATTGCTCTGCCATGACAGAAAGTTATGTTCCACATAAAAAACATACCTTCAAGGTATATTTTATAACTTTATTACACGGCTCTTCTTAATGCTGTAGAATGCTCCATTCACTTGAATGGGGCTTCCCAACGTTCTGCGGTCAACTATTTTCCGATAACTGACCGTTGCTATGCACTTAATGACCGCTGTCAAGGAAAGTGGCCTTTTTGCCTCTGATTCACATCTTTCGTAGCACTCCGCAAGTAGTACGGTAACTTATCAAGGGAGTTTCAGCGGACGGTTGAGCAGCTGTGTTCTAAAGAATGTTCAACTGTCTTTGAAGTTCAACGTCTTTGGCGAACTATTTCTCTGCTTTTTAACTCTACGTATAGTAACAAAAACAAATACACTGTAAAAAGGCACACTGTGTTAAGTTATTTTTTTAGTTTTAGCCGTATAATAAGCGGGATAATGTATAGAACGCCGGTCATTGTCGGGAAAATAAGCCCCTTCACGGTGAAGCAACACCCCTCCGCTTCGCGTCGGGGTGCTGTTCGCCCTGTCGGGGCTTATTTTCCCGACAATGACCTGCGTTCTATACATTATCCCTTACTTAATGACCATAATTGTTTCAAGTACTGCTAACCCTAACCCATTATTTAACTGTGCTTCCATTTAACTATCTTTCGCTGAGGACAGTCACCACTTAAGTTTAGGATGTGATGCGTGATAAGCAGCAACTAAGGCATCTGTACAGTGATGACATCTGCTGACTAATTCCCCTGGTCACAACCAGCGCGTGTTCTTTTTCCTGCATACTGTAACATAGTCATGGTGCGTAGATTATGGTAAGCTTTCAGGTTATACTCCCTTTCTGGTAAATGTGGTTGTCAACACAAGGGCCTAATTCTAATTCACATCTGTCCTACGCAGAGATGAGGAGTGACTGCATAACATGTACTTATGTGCTGTGTTCACCACGTATTATATAACCTCTGGAGAGGTGTGAGGGGAAATAATACGGAAAGCTATACTATGTTGGTCCTCTAGGGGGAGTAATAGCACATAAAGAGAGAAAAGTGCTGTGAAAGGTAGTGTGTATACAGGTACTGCAAGAGCATCCACTCACTTGGGTTTCTTTTCTTTGTCAAAGCTATGTGCTTTTTTACTACAAACAATAATTGGCACAGACCCTATTTTATCCAAATTCATACCTAGTGACAAAGGCAATGTTAAAATGGATTAAAAATGAGATGTCTGTGTCATGTTAAAGTCCACAATCAATCCAGAGGCAGCTGTCATCAACAGAACAACAGAAAATATCAAAACAAAAAAAAAGAAATGTACCAGATTTACACTTAATGGTACAAACTCATACTGTGACACCCATGTCAGCCATGACCCATCATATACAGACAGTGTGAAATGCTGGTGAGGATAAGAAAGCAGGGACACTGCAGCCCCCCCCCCCCCCCCCCCCACCAACTACACACACACACACACACACACACACACACACACACACACAAACCTCCCCCCCCCCGACTGTCATTCCCCCCCTCAACCCCGGCTTGACTGCCACACACCCTCCTCCAGCCACTGAACATTTGCAGGGAAAGCAGGGACACTGCAGGCAAGCAGAAACAGGACAGCAGACCACATCTTTGGTTGCCTTTCTTCAGTTCTCAGGGAAGCATGCAGACACCCCCTCAAGAGTGTGAAGGTCACGTCCCCAGGTGTTACCTTCATGTTCACCACCCTATCTTCTCTCAGGTCAGTATGGAAAGTTATCGGCTATTAAAAATCTCCATTTTTAGCTTGAAAAGTGTACGTCAAGGAGATAAAAAATAGCAGGCATTTCAGCAAGGACTCAGTGTGTATGTGTCTGAGACATTGTGTGCTTTGCCTGTACACCTGGTGCATGGATGTGGGCCTTAAAACACACGTGGATACGGAAAGTGTGCAACACTGAATCAAACACCGTCCCTTTCACATGCTGCTAATTTAGCCCCAAGATAAGGTGCACCTCATACTCAAAATAACTGGTATCACATTGTGTTAAAATATTTTTTTGCAATATAGCAAGACCACTTAAAATAATACTTAAATATACTCAATATCAAATAACCTACATGCTACCAATTAACCATAACCGAAAATAAAACAATGGAGAATCTTTGGAGCTCGTCAGCATGAGAAATCAACACACCACTGTAATACTTTGGATAGGTGTCCCTTTTGATAGGCATGAAAGACAATTCTGAGGTCCATGGTTTTCCCACTGGCTTGTGTAATGGGTGATGTTTCCACCAAGGAGGCTAGAGTAGAAATGGGTGACGTTTACACCAAGGCGGCTAGATAAGAAATGCAATTTTTTTGTTCCCGCTGAAGTCAGGTCATCGAACAACTTTAAAAAAAAATATATTAATCATCTCAGAAAGACTGCATTATAAAAGTAAGCTCTTTTTTATTTTCTGGTCAAGAAGGAAGTACATACTCAACACACAACGTCACAACGTTTAAAGCAAAAACAAAACTTTGCCATAAAACTAATTCAACATCTCGGATGTATCATACTAAAATGTGTTTCCAGCACACATCATTCAAAGTTTCAAAATAAATAAATCAGTACAAAATAAGGTACAATAAAACTTAGATTTTCACACATTACCTGATTTAAATATTAAATAATCTAACCACAGAATATGGGTCAATTTGATATAATCTGGTCAAGAACACCATACTTTTTGTGTTGTAATAAATAACATGAATAAATTATTCAAATTCAATATATTAAGTTTGACAACACCAATTCCTCACAAATTAAAGAAGGCTCTGTATGACTGAAAAACAGACATTTAAAAAGAAATGTCGGCCAGGTCACACATCTGGAGAGTTGGACCCCGATTCTTTAAGCCTTTTGTCCTGAGGTGATGAGACGCTTCAGTGGAGAGACTTTAGCTTGCCTCTCCCTTTTCAGGTTCCCCCTGTTCAACACATGAGGAGATACAATCAACACATGAAGATTCCCCTCCAACTCAACACAATGTACAGATGGCTCCCATGCTGTGACCTTTAGGACAGCTCTCATTCATTCACTAAGGCATACTGAATTGTTGAATTACATGTGTGAAAGTGTATTCCATGTATATAGTTGTTACTTACATAAACTCTACAATCTTGGTCTTCACCCATGGAGCATGAATGGGACAGCAGAAGTCTTCATTATTCTCCGTCTTAAGACTGCAAGGAGACACATAACAGGCTGAGTTAAACACCCAGATGACAACCACAGACTTTTACATGCTTCGTTTGGTTTCCTCAATGTGTTTGAGTGCCTTGCATCCTCTCTCATTTCTTGCATCCTCTCTAGTTTTCTATGTGTTTTGTGCAAAGACGAGGGTGATTTTTCTTACATCATTGCAGCCACGCAGTGTTTATCGGCCTTCTGTATTCTGAAGCCAACGATCGGGTCCATCACCTCTTCGTTAGACACAGCTGTGCAGCAGGACACAAACTTTTCAGCATCTGTGAGAGATAAGATTAAACATTAGCCGTATGAATAACATACACAGCACTGAACACCACAATGTCAAGAAATACTGTGCTACAACATATAATCGAATAGATAATCCACTTTACCTGCTCTCATCCAGGTGACCGAAGCAATGATGGTCATGAGGACCAGGCTCCTGAAGAATGTCATGGGAGACTGCATAGTGAACAGTGGGCTCTGTGGGCTGAAGAAGTAATGTGGAGGTTACTCTCACCGCATATTTAAAGACCAAAAAAAGCAGAAGTGGGTTGTCACATGCACCCTCAAGGATTTCCATTTTCCTTCTTGATGACAGTCTACACCCCCTCCTTTGAAAGTGGCATGAGGTCATCAGTTTATATTTGTCAAATACATTCGAATTGCTCTGCTATGACAGAAAGTTATGTTCCACATAAAAAACACACCATAGTTGTTTAAAGTAATGCTTACCCTAACCCATTATTTAACTGTGCATGTCCATTTAAGTCTGTTTCGCAAAGGGCATTAAAATGTGCCATAGTTCATGTCAGTCAGTCACTATGTAGATCATGAAGCACTAATGAAGGTGAGTTGAGGCTCTGCTTCCTTCCTGTTTTCATCTACAACATCTGGTATTCATGCAAGTCACGAGAGGAAGGAACCGGCATATTTACACATCACTTCATGCTGAGTCACACTGGAGATATCTTCTATACCTTGAAATGAAGGCAAGGGAACTTCCATTAACTTTCCATTCGTCAAGAGACATTGGAGGGAGGAAATTTCCCAGTTAATATAGACAGTGCTGAGCAAGCAAGTCCTGCAAGTCCCCCCCCCCCCTCCCGGTTTTGATAAAGTGAACTGCCCAATTAGTGTTTCAATGTTTTACAATGCTGTGTCATTTTATGCAGTACAAAAGGGATTCAATCCCCTTCAATAAAGTCCCTGCTTACCAACACACATTGATGAGTAAGAGCAAGTTGGTAATTAATTACATTTCTTACATTGTCACTTAGCTTCTTTTTAGAATGTTGCCTTAATCAAACTGAAACTGAATGCATCTACTGTTAGAGGGTGTGTGTGAGTGTGTGAGTAATCTCACTTCTCAGCCATACACTGAGTAGCATGTGAACCAGCTGGTTCACTGTTTCTCTGTTTCTCTTCTTGCTTATCTTCACCAGACCCCCCCCCCCCCCCCCTTCATACTCAGTCGTCACCAACCAGACACAGACACACCTGGAATCCAAACCCCCTCCTGTGCATACTCACTTGTCACCAGACACAGACACACCTGGAATCAACCCCCCCCCCCCCTTGTATACACACACACACACTAGGAATCAGACCCCACATACCGTCCCACAAGATAACTTGCTGCCAGGGATGTTCCTTTCTTTGGAAGCTAACGTATTGGTAAATACAGCCTGACAGTTGCCTGGAGCAAGTTTGAAATGTGTCCCTCTGTTATTGTTACAGTTATTGTTGGGTCTTCACACGTTCACAGACATCATTGTTTCTTGCCAGAAAGGTGGAAGAAAAAACTGCAATGGCCTGCCTTCAGATTACAGGAATTTTAGGATGTCCCACTATAATGTAACATATTATGTGACTGTTACATTAATAATCCCATGTATCTCATCCTGTGATATTATTTGTTGCGCGGCTATGAGAAATCCACTTTGTTCAACTTCACAGCATTCAGTGTCACACTGCCAATCACATGCTATTTTGTCAGTATTGGTTTATATCTTTGTGGTGCAATGCAAGGCCTTTTAGGCACAGGGTATGACTTGGCACTATGGCACAAGCAAGACAGCTCTGTCCCTACAGAATATCATAAAAGATGTCTGGCCTGGTCATCAGAAGCATCAGAATCTATCTATGTTATCTGTTTTATTTTAGGGGGTTGAGGTGGGTGGTTCTCTGCCTCTGTGATGAGCTGCGTTGATGTCTAGAGTGGAGGAGTTGCACGGTAGCATGTGTGGAAATGTGGTTGCTAACACCATTGCAGAGGAAATGCTATTCTTGCAGTGGAGACAGTCCCTGACACCGTGGAAGATTGTTTATTGGTCACTGACAACTAAATTAGATTAATTAACACCTCTGGTATTCAGCTCTAACCAACCATGCCAAACATGTAGGAGGTCAGACCATATGGAAAGAATGTTGGTGGGTAGAATGGGTAGCAGTTGGTGATGCCCTGACTTGTCTCACGCCATTGTATCAATACTGTTCATACTCCATATCTTTTTCTAACTGTACATACTTATGTTTTTACATATTCCACTTTACATATGCACATACTCTGCACGTTTACTGCTTTTTTACACTTCTGGTTAAATGCTAAACTGCATTTCGTTGTCTTAGTACTTGTACTCTGTGCAATGATAATAAAGTTGGATCTTATCTAATCTTATCTTATAACAAACGCCATAACATATTACTGGAGTTACAGCAACTTAAAGCAGTACCTTCCTTTGACATATCCTATCTACATTAGTATAAGGGCAAAGTAACTGCCAGTCAATACATTAGACTAGTATTAACAACGATATTCTAAATCCAACTTTATGGGAAAAAAAAATATTTTATTACCTCCGCCAAGGAGGTTATGTTTTCGCCCCTGTATGTTTGTTTGTTTGTTTGTTTGTTAGCAGGATTACGCAGAAACGAATGGACCGATTTCCCTCAAACTTTGTGGGGAGATTGGTTATTATAATGGCACTAATTGATTAGATTTACAGATGTCAAGGTCAAAGGTCAAGGTCACAAGGCGGAGGTTTGCATTCTCTGAATGCTCCCATTCTTGTTTATTCATTTAATTGCGGCCTTAGGTTGTGTATGGGATATGTCTTATTGGTTTTACTTGTTCTGTTCTGCTCTGCTCTGCTCTGCTCCTTTGGAGAAGCCTGTGTGTGATACAGAATGTCTAAATTGTTCTCATCTTATTTTTCAATCATCTTTTTCTCCTGTTCGTTTTGTGCCTGTGTTGCAATAGTCATAACTTGTGTTGTGTTGTGTTGTCTTGTTTGCTTGCCCTTTGTAAAGCATCTTTGAGTGTTTAGAAAAGTGCTATATAAAAATGAATTATTATTATTTATTATTAACTAGATTACAGAAGCTGCATTTCATGTCACATCACCACGACCTAATATGGGCACATGGGTGACCAAAGGATATTTTTTTGTGAAAGTGAACATGTTCTTTCGGGGGGGGGTTCCATGAATATGTTCTACTGCCCCCTGTGTACTAGACTAGGTCCTGTGAGCAGACAGAATAACATCAGTTATTGTGACTGAATGTCTTCAAAAAGATATTGCTACCATTTCATGTGAATCCTCAATGGTCTGCATGGTTTAGTGGTTGTCATTTCGACAACTTCACACATCCCACACGTCACAGGTCTGCAGCGTCACGACTGTGGTTCAGAGACATGAATACACTGTGGCCCACTCTCTGTGGTCTGATGGACATGCTGTGTGGAAACGGACATAGCTGCGGCGCAGAGGCATTGGAACACCTATGTCAGATAGTCAGGTGTGAAGACCTCATACATCTTAATAAAGAAACTGAAATGGAGAATTGAAGAATACATGGGTGGTGGGCTTCCCTTTTTCACCTTCCATATTTGGTAACATTTGATTTCAGTGATCACATGTCATCCATTAGATTGCATGTTAGTAATATTAATATGTCTGTATTAGTGCCCAATAAGGTCTGTCTTGGGCAGCAGTTTTCATTTATTAGGCCTGTATTCAGTAGTTTATTGTTGTCAACGAATAGTTTATTTGTGCTTGGTATATCATTAGTAACCATTGAGTTGTTCTCAACCTTAGCTCTTACAGCCTTCTTATATACTGTCTGAAATGTAAAAGCTTCAGTCGAAAACTAAAAACGTTATAAAAATAACTTTTTGTCAGACGTCCTGACAGTAATACAGGAAATACAGTATCTGGCTCCTCTGGCAGGAATTGTACAGCCAGCAGCAAGCAAGAAGTACATGAAGAACAGTACATTTGTTAAAGAGGGGGGGCGGGGTTCTTTATGGTTCTGGATACAGCTTTTGATTTACTGGAATGCCAGCTATATCTCATCTGTAACTGACACACTCACACCCAGACACCCAGACGTTTCTGTATCATGTCATCTTGAAACTTCCTGACTCATCAGTATTCATGGTTACGCTGCACTCATGAGATGAGACATGAAGAATATATTAGAGCTATTATTTTTACAGTGTGGACTGAGAATTGTGGGTGGAGATGAGTGCAGGTGTGTGTGTGTGAGTGTGTGTGCACGTGCTGTGAGTCGTGACACAGGTTGGCAGTGGTTCTGAAAGTGTGGAGTCACAGCAGTGGGGCACGGGTTGAGGGTGAATCTTTTCTCTTATTATCATAAGAGGTCCTGATCGTGAAAGATTGGGAAACACCACTCTATAAGTTAGTGAAAGGTTTGGGAAACACTACTCTATAAATAAGTGAAATATTGGGGAACACTACTCTATAAGTAAGTGAAAGGTTTGGGAAACACTACTCTATAAATAAGTGAAAGGTTTGGGAAACACTACTCTATAAGGAAGTGAAAGGTTTGGGAAACACTACTCTATAAGGAAGTGAAAGGTTTGGGAAACACTACTCTATAAGTAAGTGAAAGGTTTGGGAAACACTACTCTATAAGTAAGTGAAAGGTTTGGGAAACACTACTCTATAAATAAGTGAAAGGTTTGGGGAACACTACTCTATAAGTAAGTGAAAGGTTTGGAAACACTACTCTATTGAGTAAGTGGTTGCGAGTTGAGTTGTTGCTGCATCCAGACAGGAGAGCATGCTATTTGCAATGTAATAAAAGCATGTATTAGATTTTCTCCATCTTGGATGGATGGGACTTTTCTGATTTTGGCCAGATGAAAAAGTTATGACTTTGAGATCTGTTTTACGTGTGAGTCAAATAGTCTAGTAAAGTTCATACACTGTCATAAATACATTAATACATTGAATTGAATTAAGATCGAAATTGAATTAAAAGCTTTTATTGTCATTTTATAGCTTTGCATACATCAACATTCAGAGCACTGCTCCTGTTGGTTCCATGAAGAACAACGTATTACAACAACAACAAGAATACAATAAAAGTTAACCATAGATTAAGAAGTAAAAAAAATAATAACTGTCATTCAAAATGTACACAAAGTGCAATGGCATGGAGTAAAAGTGCTCCACCGAGGTACGTTGCAATATTGCACAGTCCTTTTTATATCCTCTGAGCATAAATACAAATAATATTAAGATATTAACTTAAATAATTTACAATCAGTTCCAATAAAACACAGACAAAATAAATATTTGAAGCTATGCTTCCAAAAACTCCCAGAACAATTATCAGTTCGTCAGCCACGGAGGTCACTGTCCGGACCCCTCTGTTGGTGAAGGGTTAGTGCTGGATGCTGTGCTTGGTGTTGGGGATGTGAGACGTCACTGTCCAGACCCCTCTGTTGGTGACTGGTCAGTGCTGAATGCTGCGCTTGGTGATGGGGATGTGAGACGTCACTATCCAGACCCCTCTGTTGGTGACTGCTCAGTGCTGGATGCTGTGCTTGGTGTTGGGGATGTGAGACGTCACTGTCCAGACCCCTCTGTTGGTGACTGGTCAGTGCTGAATGCTGTGCTTGGTGTCGGGGATGTGAGACGTGCCAGAGGTGTGGTGGCTCCAGATGCCCTGGTTCTCCTCAGGTTCCTCCTGGTAGTAGAGAAAAGACATAACAATTCATATAAAATTAGACATAAATCCACATTGATATCTTAACATGAACATAATAATAACAAACAGCTAATACTATCTAGAATAATACATGTACCAATGGTAACAATGGATGAAAACAAGTGATGTCTCATGTGATCTAAAAAAAATTATGAACTCGAAAGCTTCTCTTACATAAATTCTCTAATTTTTTTGTCCACCCAGGGAGAGTAAACTGAGCAGCAATACTCCTCATTCTTCTCTGTGGTGATGCTGAGAACAAAAACAGAAAAGAATGATGTCAAGACACTGGTTAAGACCATATTGACAATAATGCGTTTAGTGATAGTTAGCACAATATTGTCAATACTCCTATTCAATGAACTAAGTGCAACAGCTTAATGGCTGACGTTATGTTACTGGTTTTCCTTACATCACTGCGAGGACACAGTGACTGTGCGGTCTCTGTATTCTGAAGGCCTTGATTGGGTCCGTCACCTCTTCACCGGACACAGCTATGCAGCAGGAGGTGAACTTTTCAGCATCTGTGGCACGTGGTGAAATTTAAACATTAGTCTGTGTTGCGGTGACCACCACAGTGTCAGGAAAACACAATACTATACCACAAAGAAAAAACGATACATATAACACAATATATATAAACCCCAAAATCAAGAGACAAATCATATATAATATTACCTGCTTTTGCCCAAATGACTGAAGTAATGATGACCATGATAGCCAAACTCTTGAATAAAATCCTGGGAGACTGCATTTTCATTGCTGTACTCTCTGGTCTGTTCCTAGAAACACTTCTCACAGAGGCCGGTTTGGAGGGGGTATTTAATGCTCACCGAAAGCAGAAGTGGTCTGTCACCGCCTTTCCAAAAACCCTCCTTCTTTCCATCAACTCATCTTCTGCCTCCCATTCAGTTTTTCTTTTCTTTTTGAGCCGGAGGTGAGGTCATCATGTCCTTTTGTCAACATCCGGGACGCCATGCGAAAGAGGAAGATGTCTAAAGATAACTCTGCATCATACTTTCGGTTGCTTGATGTTGAGAGAGACGACCGGTGGCACAAAGAACGGCACTGGGAAATTCCACTCTTGTTTGACAGTTTTCCAGGGGTCCTCCTGAGTAGAAATCCCCTCAATTAAAACAACCACCCCCGCTGGTATTCCTGCACTCGAAGCAGAATGAACAGAACCACAGCATTGTTGTGGTTTACAGCATTCTATCCACTCACAAAACTTGTGACAGTGAGAAAGAAGCAGTAAGATTAAAAAAAAGAAAAAACATTTAGTTTTAGTTTTGTCATTTAGTCAAAGGTGAAGAGGTTTAGACAATCTTTGTGTAATATTGTGTAGAGGTATATTGAACTCCTGACCTGCAGATGTCAGTGGTGACGTGAAGTGTAACCCTGACCCACAGGAGTATTGTTTATCATCTAACTAATGTCTCCAGACACTTCCATGTGGAATGTAGAGAGAGTTGGATAACCTCTCTGCCATCGCTTCAGCTGCCTTTAGTTTAATGTGGCCCATGAGATTCCTGGTGATTAGTGCTTACATTTACGCCATGATGAGGGGAAATCACAGGGACTTGTATGACATTGTAAAAGATGGGGTTAAGCAATTTCAGCATTTAGTTGTGACCAACACTCTAATCATGTGATGCCCCAGTGAGTTAGCCTGTCATCACTTTAATTCCCATGTAAAATGAGACTTGGAGGTAAATTGCTCTGTCATTTTTCTCAGCATTTCGGCAGGGGTGGAGAGCATCACTCATCTTCAACTGAACTTCAGCCCGACAGAAGTGTTGCAACAAGATTATTTGGTAAGAGCGAAATAAAACATAGGTTTATGTTTTGCAAACCGCGACAACTTTACTGCATATGAGCCACATGGGTTTTCATTAGTGAAACCGGGTAACATAAACGCACCATTGTCTTTCCATTCCCCTTTTAAGGCTCTGTTTTGGTTGTCAACTTTCCTCGTCAGACTTTTTGACAAAGACATTGTTCCCAGCTTGTTATTTGCTTACCTCTCTCTGCACACTATTTCCCCAACCAATAAACATTGTTATATTGTAAGGAGGTGCGTCAACCAACTATTTCGAAATAAAAGTAGCCTAAGATAGACTCCAAGTAGAAGCCTAGGTCTAATTAGGAGGTTCAAGGTTGAAAAAATCAATCATTGCCATTATTCAGAATTGACGAGGCTGTATATTGACAGAGGGGGCTAAAATAGAGATCATTAAAATAATGAAATTATTCATACAGACCACCAATAGGCTCATTCACATGGTTTATTATCATTAGTTATTTTTTGTAGACCTATCCATTCTCAATGTAGGCTTAGTTGTTGCGAGGTCACGTAAGGGGCACCTATAGCAGCGTCTAAATAGGCAGCAACCCAGACTCTGGCCCGCCATCTAGTGGCGAGGAAAAAATACTGACCCGCAGCCCAAATTACTTGTCGACCCCTGCTGTATGCCCACTAAGCTGTTTTTGTATGTGTCATGTATATATCATATGATGTGCATGCTGTGGACAACACTTGTTGTTTTCCTTCAACACAAGCCTCCCTATCCCCCCTTCCTATCTCCTTCCGGCCAACCTCAAGCAGATGGATCCCCCCTTATGTCATGGTTTGGCTTAAGGTTCCTTTCTGATTAACAGGGAGTTTTTCCTTTCCCCTGCTGCCATTGAGCTTGCTCTAAGGGAGTCCAGGCTCTCGGCTCTGTAAAGCGCCTTGAGACAATGTTATGTTTCTAGCGCTATATACATTTAATTGAATTTAATTAAATTTAAATGGTAACATTAATAACAACTAAAAACTAATTTAAGACCATTTTTTCACCATTCATGAAGAGTTTACATCAGTATTCACAACCTGACATAAGATGTACAATGGAATACATAACACTGTCCTGACAGAAGGGATAATATGAAAGCAAGAGTCCCTTATTTTATGGATATATCCTCACATAGAAAATAGTTATTTATATATATTTTATGGATATATCCTCACATAGAAAATAGTTATTTATATATATTTTATGGCTATATCCTCACATAGAAAATAGTTATTTATATATATTTTATGGATATATCCTCACATAACAAATAGTTATTTATATATATTTTATGGATACATCCTCACATATCAAATAGTTATTTAAATATATTTTATGGATACATTCTCACATATTTGCCATCATATCACATAGTCTGCCCATGACATGAGTCCCTGATGTGTCAAAACAATATCATTTAACCCCAAAAAGAACCACACTGACACAAGTGCAGAAGTTCAGAATTTATTTACAAAAATGTAGGGACATCTTATAATTAATCCATACAATGCAGATGAGTTGCCAATTTAGTAACCGTGAGTAATCAGTGTATAAAGCTGAGGCAGAGCTGCCATGGTTACTGTTAATTACTCCTAATGCAAACGTTCTTTAAAGTTCTTTGTTGCCACCTGCTGGAAGAATCATCCAATTGAATATGCTAACACAAGAGACGAGATGTGTCTGACCGAAATAAAAAATAAACCTGTGGTGCAAAATATATCCTTGTATGGACACACCCACCTACTACCATAGACCTCAATTATACATTATACATTCATTCCTATTCTAAAAACATATAGTGTTTGTTTCTTGTGCACAGACTTTGCACACCTACAAACACCTGACCCTCCTGTCGATACCATATAATCAGGCATTTAAATGTGTATGCACTTGGTTAGGTTTTCACAGATTATTATAAGAAAATAATAACATTCTAGCATTTCTCCAAATGTCTGTCTTGTTTGATTCAATTGACAAGTAATATATTCAAGCCCAGTTCAACACAATTTAATTGAGCCATTTCATATTTTGTATTGTTTTGAATGGATAATAGTTTTTGATTAATTCATATTAATTGTATTGATTCAAAATATGAGGTTTCATTTATTGTTAGAATGTATCACCCATATTCACACACTTTATCTTAAAAACATTAAGGATACTCAGAGTGCATTTGTTAGGTACAGTCAAATGCTCTTTGTGCAGAGGCTTCTATCATATGCTTAAAAAAAATTACTTTTTACCAAAAAACAACAAAGTGACATAATATCATCATTCATACAAAACAATCTCAAGAAACTTAATAGCAGTGAAGGTGATATCATCAAAGAATATACTGCAGGATCCTGGCCTTTCCATCTCAAGCTCTTCCCTGCATGATCATCAGGGCAGGATCTAGGCCTTTCCACCTCAAGCGCTTCCCTACGTGATCATCTGGCCAAACACGGCCTGCCTTTCTGTGGGATTCCATTTAAAAAAGAAAAAACAGAACACATCTAGGTTACACTCCTTCCATGACAACACAATATTCTTCTATTCAGAAATGGACAGATATTGGTGTGCGCTCTGGACAGTTTGTTTGTCACTGGGGTTGGTTTACAGCAGTGCCATCAGAGACCTTACCTGTGCCATCTCTTGCACCTTATTCCTCACCCATCTTGCATTAGGGGAACTGCAGTACATTTTCCCATTTGTGCTGAATCTGGGGAAGGGAAAAGAATATGCATATGGATCTTAAACAGAGACTCTACCTTGGGCCATTTTTTCTTTGTATCTTAATGTCAGCCTTTTTCAGTGCAATTTCTTTTTTTTCCCCAGTGCATTACAATGTCACCTTCCTGTCTCTGTTTTGGAGTGGAAGGGGAGGAGTTTAATGAGAGGGACAAGAAATAGAAATATCGGACCTCCAAAAAAAGAATGACCGCTGCCATTGGCAACGGGTTTTGTGTTTCTAATTCAACAGTTGTCTATTCACTTCTCATAACAGGAACTCATTGTAACTTGAAGTCGGCAAATTTAAAGTCTCTGTTTTGGCGCCATAAAAACAGCAATCTTATAATACAGTATTCACCAATGGAAAGAGAGACATTGGCAAAGAGAGTAAAGCCAAAGGAGATAGTTTTTTTTGTGCAACTTACACAATGGCAGCTACACAGAAGTCTGATTTGCTTAGAATGATGCAACTGGTGATCTCCGTCTTGAGGAGTGCCGGACTTGTTTTTTTACAACACACCTCTGACGTTCGTTTGACACCACAGACTTTGAGTAAAATAAAAAAAAATTAACTGAAAGTTGACAAAACTTTTAAAAAGTTGCAAGAGGTTCAAAGAGACTCACAGAATAACACAAGAAGAAATCTGGCCTCACAACCTACTACTTACTGTCTGATGACATTTTGAAAAACAACCCTGTTTCTATGAAAGTGTTTCAGTAGGACCATAAAGTAATGTAACGCTTACCAAATGAGCAGGTCAACAGGAAAGTTGACAGTAAAAACAGTCCAATCCAACGGTTACTGGGCAAGGTGGATCGCATGTTGGACAGCGGTGCTATTCAGCAGGAACGTCACAAACACTGCTGGCCACACTGGATGTACACATGTACTTCTAGCACTATGTCCCAGGGAGGTGAGGTTCCTTTTATGTCCGCAAGCTATGACAGGCACCGGTCAGTCATCATAGCCCACACCCTAAACTTCTCCCAAGGACCGGGGCAGCGTGACACATTCTGTGATCCATGGCAGATTGTCACGTAGATTGGTGTGGTCCTCCCGCTGTCCCTGTGTCATGCATGGAGTGATCATCAAGTTTAGATATCAACAGATGGATACATCACAGAGCTGTTTTCCAGGAGTGGTATGAAATAAACTGGGTAAGCCATTCTCAACAATCTTCCCGCTATCCATTTTGTTCATAAGTAGAAAATCAGAACCTTAGCGTGATGAACTAGTGTCCACAATGTGGTCCACATATCTTGAACGTGTTTTAGATCATTAGATGTAAAAAAAACATCTCCCGGTTCTGTGTAGGAAGGCGCAACCACTGATTAGGCAACTTCTTGCTACACCTCCATTCTTTGGAACGGTTACATCAGTGGTCAGCTGTTCCATGTTCTGCTTAAAGGTGGAGTCTGCGATTCTAATCCTATACACCTTTGTCAGACTTAGCTCATCACAGATCTCTTGCTGTCTGTCTTCTGTGTGCTCTTAAGAAATCTCTGGTGCTCATACACAGTCCGGCCTCTGTGACTGGCAAACACACAACATGGCTTAGACTGAATCATACACCATTACAGCCAGTCAATATGTTGGTTCAGGAGCATGGAAAGGAGTGGTGTCATTTGAATGGGCAGTCACAAATATCTAACTATGTGCTGCATTATCTTCATCATATAGGCTTCTTATAGACCTTTGTGAACAGATGGGCCCAAAGAGACACACCAGCTGCAACCAGGCCATGCCTGTTCATTTGAACTGTTATCTGTTCTTGGGTTCCTGGCTACAGCAACATTCCAACGAGAAGTTGGTGACTTGACTTGGCATATCCCAGCGTTCCGTTGTGTGGATTCTGTGTGTGTAAAAGGATTCCCCAACGTTATACTGTAGGTGCAACAGATTGTACTCATGTTGCCATACAAGGACACCATGCGCAAATTAGTATTTATCAGGAAGAATTACCATTCAATTAATGTGCAACTTATTTGCAAGAGTGCCAGCGTTGAGGCACAACTCCTTTATTGTGCGTAATTGCAGTATGGGGAATTGTCTAGAGGCAGGCCTTGCCTTTTTTTTTATTTGAATCAAATAGTTATCTCACACAATCAGGTGACAGAGGTGATCCTCTGAAGCCACCTGGGCATCAAACCCTCCCTCAGCAACAGAATACTGGACTTCCTAACCAACAGACTCCAGTCTATTAGGCTAGAGAACAACACCTCCTCCACCCTCACCCTAAACACCTGTGGCTGTCACCCTCCTGAACTCTGCACCACGGTGATACCCCCCCCCCCCCCCCCCCTGGCTACCCCCTCACTCCTTCATCCAGTGACTCTTTTCCCCCTCTACCCTGGCCTGAGCCGCTACACACCTCCCTCCAGCCACTGAACATTTGCACTAGCTTGTTTTATAACTACTGTAGGTTTCTCACCTATAGTGTATTCATATCTATATCTATTCATTTAAAATTGTTCTCCATATTCATTGTATTTATATCATAGAGCCTCTTACCTCATTCATTCTCAACTTCTACTGCTGCCTTCACCTGTACTTCACCTGCACTTTTAATATACCTATATCACATCTGCACTAATCACCAATATTGCTGCTCATGTTCTTACTGTTCATGCCCCATATATCTTATATCATACTGTTTATGTCCTATTTATTTATTTTTATATAATCACTATATATATGCACATACTTTGCACTCTTATGCTTTTTGCACTTCTGGTTAGATGCTAACTGCATTTCCTTGTCTCAGTACCTTTTTAGATGCGTCCGGCATCTCTATAAGAGGGTATGTCCGTCCGTCTGTCGGTCGGTCGGTCTGTCTGAAACGCATTCTTTCAATTGTAATTCCCTCCTGTGTCCACAAGGTGGCAGAGTTGAGTTGACGCATCTTGTTGTCCGCTCGGACTTGTTATCTTTTAATTAATTTCATAAATAACTTTCAGCACCATCTAGTGGTGAGAATAATTGCAGCATCTTGCATAATGAGGTAATTTGATCATGCAAAATGATGTGTACTTTATATAGCAACAAAATAGTTTAAGAGCACACTCAACAATTTTAAGTTTTTGACACTCAGCAAGAGAATTCTGTGATTAATAACTTAAATCCCAAAGATAAAATCTGCAAAAAGCAACTCTGTCTAGGTAAAGTTAGTTAGTAGGATGGCCATATGGTGGTATTTGAAATGGGTATAGACTTGGGACGTAAAGACTCTTAATAACCCCCTAAAGCAGTCTCATATAATGGGATGTTGACACACATGTCCTTTCAGGGATGGATTCATTATGCCAATAAATAAAACAATCGCAACAAAATAGTTTTCCACTGACATTGCTTTATTTCATACCAAAATATGCTTCACATATTCAAAGACTGCATTATCAGTTTTAAAATATGTTTTGTATCAAACATGGTCAAATTAAAACTTCAATGGCGTGCCCTCGCAGTAAACATTGTTTCAAGAGAAACTGAAGCCCTTGTGTGCAGTAGACGCTGGCTGACATGGGCTCATAGCGTGGAATTGGGGACAGGCTTGTAGGCATGGCTTGCCCTTCTTCTTGCCTTTGAACATGACAGCACACAGTATAAGTGTCCCTTAAATAAACTTAAACAAACATGCCAGCTTAGTTGTCTGTAAAGTGGCTCGTTTGAAACCACTGTCTCTTGTAAAGTAAGATGTCACCTCTTGTAATTCTTCAAGTTTTTTCTCAACCCATGGAGCTTCGGGAGAAACGCAGCATCCTTTATTTCCAGAGAAAAATCTGTTGAATGAGAGACATTTCAGACAGTGAGAAGGATATTTATGTGTTTTTTGAATGTAGTTTTCTCTGACTTACATAATAGCAGCAACACATTTCTCTGTTCTTAAGGTGATAATGCACCTGGTGATTTTTCCCAGACTGCACGAACAGCTTGTAATTTTACAGCATGCCTGGTTTAGGATCATGTGAGACTTTGAGGCAAAACAACACAAAATGAGATAGGAAATGCAGCAGCGCTTTGAGCTTTTCTAAAAAAAAATATTGCAGAATAATGTCAAATTATTAAGAAAGTCAAGTGCTTACACGTGACATTATGTTGTGTTGTGTTCAAAATATCCGCTGAACCTGTGGTCTCTCCATTGGAGGAGATCGCTTGGCCTCTGAGGAAACAGACCATCAGATAAAGGGCAAGATGAAACATAAACATAATATGCAATTGACATATTTGAAACACTTACCACCCTGGGTGAAGCTGAACAATAAAGTGACGAGACAGATCAGAAGTGGCTGCCATGGTGGTTGGTGTTGTTCTTTTCAATCTGACAACACTGTTAAGATCCACTGGTTGTATTTGCATTTTAGGCAGAGGTCCCTTTGATGTCACAGCTTCCTCCTAATCGCAGTCATGCTTAATGAACCACAAATATTTTGTCTGAATCATGATAAAAAAAGCCAGAGAACTCCCTTTTAGATAATGTTACACGGCAGTAAGTTGTGCTTGTGAATTGTAAAAATAAATCAAATATTTAAATTGTGCAATTTGGTCTACAATTCTGTGTGCATGTTGTGATAGGAGTTAGCATGAATACATATGCAATGGTTGGTGTCAATGGCTTGTATTTGCAACTTAATTAAACTAATGTGCTATTCATTTGACCTTCAGAATCTTTCAGAATTTCGGAATTTCTCTGGACAAAAAGACTAGTTGGCTTTCATCTAATAGCACCAGCTAATGTTCCCAGACTGATGAAGACCAACTGGCTACTGACTAATTGAGGCCTGGTGCATCTGTGAATTCTGCAGTCGGTTAGCCAGGTGTCAGGTGTTAGTAGTCCTACTTTGTTAGCTCAACATCCATATCTTATTTGCTGAGTCATCATTACAAAGACGTACAGTCAAAAATGAACACCATACAAGGGTTAAAACATGCAAGCACACACTCAGGGGTGTTGGCTTTCAATGACTGAATTCCTCAACTACAGTACTGTGCATGATGCTTTTTTAGTCTAATGACTCCTGATGGACTTCATGCATTTCTTAGCCTACAATTGTCCTCATTTTTTTCATCTCACATATCACAGTTTTGGAAGCATAGAATAGAGCAAGAGTTATTATTATTATTATTTATTTTTTGGGCAGTTTAATATACAAAGACACGGTCATGTTATCAGGGAAATATAAATAAATTGGGATGAACAGATCATATATCATATATAAAATAAATACATAAAATGTATAATAACAATAACTTAGCATAGCATTTTTCAATAACATAGCTTCTCAGACTTATAAATACATGTATGTAATTCATGTTAAGGTATGTACACATTTTTTGAATATTACTGCACAATAAATACATAAATAAATACCAAATTAAAATGACTTGAGACTTAAAAAAATGACATAGTGGCAATAGTTCCTGCTTTACCACCAAAATAACTTATACAAATAAACAACAGGACCACTGTTAAGAAAACAAGAGCTGCTCATCAAATAATACACCACAGAAAGGAAATGAATAAAGGAAAACAGTGCTAAGGCTAACAACCTTGGGACTCAGATACATACAATCACAGTCACAGTGTTACTGAAGAAGAGTACACAAAAAAAACAGGATCAAAGGACAATCTCAGTTACATGTTCACAGCAGTGATATATTTCCTCGCGTCAAAACATGGTGTTCCTTTCTGCAAAAGATCAGAAAAAAAGAGGACAAATCAGTACTTTCGTACTCGTAATTTAAATTTAAAAATCATATTTACAGGTGTGCTATTTACCTTTTCCAGTTCATTTATTTTGATCACGACCCACTTTAGACGCTGAGGACTGCAGTAACTCTGCTCTCCGCTGAAGAATCTGTGTGAAAGGGTGGTATAATAAGGGTCAATTTTCCTGTTAACTACAACCATTTACATTTTAAAAGATGTAATGGAGAAAGAAATAAATAAAAAGGTGAGCATTGATATCTTTAACTTACATGACAGCAGCAACACATCGATCTGTCCTGGGGCTGATCACACACTTTGTGATTTCAGTCGTTATCTTTTTTTGACTTGTTTTCTTACAACAGGTAGAATGCTTAGGATCCATAGCGTGCACTTGAGTCAAACAGAACACACTTGTGTAAATTCACCGTGCCAAGAAAAGCTGTCAGTTATCCCTTTACAATAAACTTCAAAGATTATATGAATGCAATTATATGAATGCAATTGAGCAAAAATAGAATGAGATTAAAAATCCTATCACAAAAGAGAGCACTTACCTTGCAGTGTGCAGTTCAGCAGCAGCGCTCCAACCCAAAACAAGCTAAGCAGACGCAGGAGGACCGTGGCAGATGACATGGTGGTGTGTGTAGCTCCGATGTTCAGATTATCTCTATCTGAACTCAGTTCCTGTGGTTTAGCAAAGAAGGGAGACACTGCCTTTTTATTGCTGCCTGAAATGAGGAACTTCTGCAAGCCACGCCTCGCCACAAGTGGAAACACTTAGTGATATGCATGAATAGCATTGAATCATGAACCAACATGACATATATGGGTATATCAGGTAAGAAACAGCCACTAGCAGCACCTAATGATCTGAACGTCTGCGTTGGAGTCCTTCTCCACCACTCAGTGACTAGTGAGAGAGAAGAAGAGGAGAGCAAACCGTGAGGTCACAAGTCTTTGAGGTCACCAGGCTTGGACATGATGACAGGAGTCAGCGTATCAAACTCTCAGTAATCCTCCACAGGAACACAGAGTTGGGGTGAAAACAAGACGACAAGACGAGGGGGTTCAGTGCTAATGTTTGAAAATTTTCCCTGGAAAAACTTTTTTGCCCCTAGAAAGTCCTCCCCACACCAGACTAAACATGCCATCATGTCTGTAGAATATACCCCGTCATCGAATAACACCAGACTGTTTGGGTTTATTTAATTTTTAATCATTTCTTGAATGCAAAGACACAACTCAGAGGGAATGACACCTTCAAGTAAATCTTATCTCCCGCTGGAACGAAATACTGTTTATTGATTGGCTAATGGGGTGTACGTTAAGTTTGTGTAACCGGACACCTTGGACATAGTCCCAGTAGAAAAGTTATATCGCCGTTCCATATCAATGCTCTTGAATGGTTACCATTGACAACCAACGTAACGTTTTTTTTTTTTGGAAAACACAATAAAAAAAAATGAAAGATATAGATAAGAATAGGTGAGAAATGTACAGTAGTTATAAAACAAGCTAGTACAAATGTTCAGTGGCTGGAGGGAGTAGTGTGGCAGTTAAGGCCAGGGTAGAGGGGGGAATACAGGCACTGGAGGAAGGAGTGTGAGGGGGTAGCCAGGGGGGCTATCAACATGGTGTAGAGTTCAGGAGGGTGACAGCAGCAGGGAAGAAGCTGTTCTTGAGCCTGCTGGTCCGGGAACAGAGGGCCCTGTTGCGCCTCCCCGAGGGGAGGAGGGCAATACATCTGTAGCTGGAATGGGAGCGGTCCTTCACGATGCTGCGCGACTTCCGCATCTTTTGCGCTGGACAGCCTCAATGGTGGGGAGTGAGGAACCAGTGATGCGTTGGGCAGTTTCCACTACCCTCTGGTCCACAACAGAGCAGCTGCCATACCAGACTGAGATGCAGTTGGTGTGGAAGCTCTCGATGGTGCAGAGGTAGACGTTCACCAGAATCTGAGGAGACAGATGGACCTTCTTCAATCTCCTCCGGAAGAAGAGATGCTGGTGAGCCTTCTAGACCAGGGTTGAGGTGTTGAGGGTCCAAGAGAGGTCCTTAATAGATGTGGACACCCAGGAACTTAAAGCTGGCGACACGCTCCACCTCCGTCCCGTTGATAGAGAGCAGTGTGTTCGCCACCTTTGGTCCTCCTGAAGTCCTTAATGAGCCCTTTGGCCTTCTTTGTGTTGAGAGCCAGGTTGTTGTCGGCACACCACTCTGCCAGGTGCTGGACCTATTTCCTGTAGGCTGACTCATCGTTGTTGCTGATGAGGCCAATCACAGTTGTGTCGTCTGCAAACTCGACAATGGTATTAGAACCATGAACAGGTGTGCAGTCGTAGGTGAAGAGGGAGTAGAGGAGAGGGCTCAGCACGCAGCCCTGTGGGACACCGGTGTTTAGGGTGAGGGTTGAGTAGGTGTTGTTCTCTGGCCTAACTGGAGTCTTTTGGTTAGGAAGTCCAGGAGGCTATCCAGTTGCTGAGGGAGGGTTTGATGCCCAGATCACTGAGGTTGGTGATCAGTTTGGCAGGGATTATTGTGTTAAATGCTGAGCTGAAGTCTATGAACAGCAGTCTCACATAGGTGTGGCTGTTGTTCAGGTGGGAAAGGGCAGGGTGTAGTGCCGTGGAGATGGCATCCTCCGTACTCCTATTCTGGTGGTAGTCGAATTGAAGGGGGTCCAGTGTGGGTGGTATACAATTCTCTGTACCAAAGACTCACACTTCCTAGTAAACTGAAGCACCAATTCCTCCACCTGTTAATCGCAATCATCACTTACAGTGACTTCTGAGGTGTACGTGTTTCATCATATGTCAAATGACACATTTGTCGGGGGAAACCGACACATGATGAACACCACTGAATTACTTCACAATTGTGACTGTACTTATTTGGAAGTATGGAAGATAAACACTTACAGAACACCGTTCTGAAAACCCAGCATTTTCAATTCTATTTCACCAGTTCAAAATATTCTATTCATGAATGCAATTTATTTGTCACTGCAACAGACAGACAGAGGATGGCATGGCAGACATAATAGCCGTCATTTTGAATCCGGTACAAGAGTGCAGAGTGTTTGGATCACTGTGGTGTAATAAAAAAGTGTGTTTCTGTGATGTTACGATGCTGCTATCACTTACGTGGCTTACGGAGAGGAAGTGAATGAGAGCTCATCATCAAATCCCACGGTTTACAGGGTGGAAACTATTAGTAGTTCAAGAACCACACCCTTCCAGAACATATTCCTTCTTACAAAAATAGGTTCTGCCATGTCATTGTTATCATGACATCCATATTGATTAAGTCATACTATTCAAATAGAATTGGAACTAAAACAAGCATAGAGTGCTGTCATGACTTTTTACACATTAAATAATTAAGGGGAAACAGAGTTGCCTCTAAGTGTACGATAATGTAAAATAATCATACTCATTATATTAAAACAAATCATTAAATTGTATCCTTGACTGTCATGGAGAGGAGCCCTATAGCCAGGGACGTGCACAGGAGTGGGCTAAGGTTGCTCGTTTGCCCTACTCAACTGAAGTTGCCCCTCCGAAGGAAATATATATATTTGCGATCATGGGACAGGGGTGTGGCAGCAACGGTTAGTGAGACTTTAAAATAATATTGGCAAAATTTGCAATCAGATGACGGGGCGTGGCAGCGGCGGTTAGTGAGAGTTTAAAATGATATTGGCAAAATTTGCAATCAGATGACGGGGCGTGGCAGCAGCGGTTACTGAGAATTTAAAATGATATTGGCAAAAATTGCGACCAGATGACGGGGGCATGACAGCGGCTGTGACAAAAAATTATGTGTTGCCCCTTTTTTCCAGGGCAGAGCAACTGCCCTTCAAAATTCCTGTGCACGTCCCTGCCTATAGCGGTACACCTTGAGCACTGTCTCTCTCCGTCTAGGGTCTCCATTAAAAGCCACCACACTTACTCTTCATCTGAAAACTGATCTGTGGCTCTGCGTCACCTTATGTGAAATCCTGCCCATTCTTAGAAAGCACAACGTGATGTTAAATTCTGAGAATCCATAATTTCTCATACTGATCACTGAAACTGATTTTGAAATATAACCAAATGTATTTTTTGCTATTACTACTGTCTCTTGTTTATGCAGTTTTCATAATATGTGGGCAGACATTTCAATAGTGTAGTATATTAATAATCTATTTTGGGAAGCCTGAATCTAATGTGACCTCACTTAAACACACACATGACCCGTGTCACTACACTTTATCTGCTTCATGACTGAGGTTGGGTTTGTAGAAGCATGTCGATGAGTAACCCTGGTTACTTCCTGTCATGCACTACAGGAGGCACTTACATGTAACTTTACATTCACAATAATCACACATTTTATCCCATGCTGTTTAGTGTAGTGTGTGCCAACAGTATAGAGCAGCCCTCCCAGTTCATCGAAGTGGCCAAACGTTCATAGCGACGTCACTTTTTTAATATTCTTCCTATCATTGTAAAGCATAATTCCCAAAGCGTTGGATTGTTCACCCTCTAATAAATAAATACATTTTACCCTACTGATGATGTGTTGTTGCAATGGTAGTCCTACTCAGTACGAGAGGAACCGCAGGTTCAGACATTTGGTTTCTGCGCTTGGCTGGGATTATGACTGAACGTCTCTTAGTCAGAATCCCTTTCATGCGTAGCGATACCCATGTGTACACAGCCTGGATTGCCTGAATCCGTAAAGAAATGTTGTTGGACCGGCCTCTTGTTTACACAAACCCGGACCCGTAATTTCCCCACGTGAACCCTGCTGCGTCACTTCATAACAGCAACAACATAAACTAAATCGATGTTGTTAAGAAGCTGGTTAGGAAAGGGATGAAATTAACAAGCCACACTATCTTTGTTTAATCTATTAAGCCTACTACATCTATTAAGCCTACTAGCCTACTACAGTAGGACCTACTTTGTTTGGTCAACATCCATATCTTATTTGCGGAAACATCATTACAAAGACATTCAGTCACTTTAAACTTTCAAGAACACAATCAGGGGTGTTGGCTTTCAAGGACTGAATTCCTCACCTACAGTAATGTGCATGATGCTTTTTTAGTCTAATGACTCCTGATGGACTTCATGCATTTCTTAGCCTACAATAGTGTTCATTTTTTTCATCTCACATATCACAGTCTTGGAAGCATAGAGTAGAGCAAGAGTTATTATTATTAATTATTTATTTTTGGGGCAGTTTAATATACAAAGACACGGTCATGTTATCAGGGAAATATAAATAAAGAGGGATGAACAGATCATATATCATATATAAATACATAACATGTATAAAAACAATAAGTTAGCATAGCATTTTTCAATAACATAGCTTCTCAGACTTAGAAATACATGTACTGTATGTAATTCATGTTAAGGTATGTACACATTTTCAGAATATTACTGCACAATAAATTCTTAAATAAATACTAAATTAAAATGACTTGAGACAAAAAAAAAATGACATAGTGGCAATAGTTCCTGCCTTACCACCATATTAACTTATACAAATAAACAACAGGACCACTGCTAAAACAACAAGAGCTGCTCATCAAATAATACACCACAGAAAGGAAATAAATAAAGGAAAACAGTGCTAAGGCTAACAACCTTGGGACTCAGGTACATACAATCACAGTCACAGTGTTACTGAAGAAGAGTATACAAAAAAAACAGGATCAAAGGACAATATTTTTCGTTGCGTCCAAACAAGGTGTTCCTTTCTGCAAAAGATCAGAAAAAAGAGGGCAAATCAGTACTTTCGTACTCGTAATTTAAATTAAAAAATCATATCTAAAGGTGCGCTATTTACCTTTTTCAGTTGATTTACTTTTCTCTTTGTCCAAGGTGCATCTGGATCACTGCAGTAACTCTTCTCACCACTGAAGAATCTGTGTGAAAGAGGGGTATAACAAGGGTCAATATTCATGTGAACTACAACCATGTACATTTTAAAAGATGTGTTTTTGAAATAAATAAATAAAAAGGTGAGCATTGATATCTTTAACTTACATGACAGCAGCAACACATCGATCTGTCCTGGGGAGGATCACACACTTTGTGATTTCTGTCTTTATGGGTAATTTACTTATTTTCTTACAACAGGTAGAATGCTTAGGATCCATAGCGTGCACTTGAGTCAAACAGAACACACTTGTGTAAATTCACCGTGCCAAGAAAAGTTATCCCTTTACAATAAACTTCAAAGATTATATGAATGCAATTATATGAATGCAATTGAGCAAAAATAGAATGAGATAAAAAATCCTATCACAAAAGAGAGCACTTACCTTCCAGTGTGCAGTTCAGCAGCAGCGCTCCAACCCAAAAGAGGCTAAGCAGACGCAGGAGGACCGTGGCAGATGACATGGTGGTTTGTGTAGCTCCGATGTTCAGATTATCTCTGTCTGAACTCAGTTCCTGTGGTTTAGCAAAGAAGGGAGACACTGCCTTTTTATTGCAGCCTGAAATTAGGAACTTCTGCAAGCCACGCCTCGCCACAAGTGGAAACACTTAGTGATATGCATGAATAGCATCTCATTGAATCATGAACCAACAAGACATATATGGGTATATCAGGTAAGAAACAGCCACTAGCAGCACCTAATGATCTGAACGTCTGCGTTTGGAGTCCTTCTCCACCACTCAGTGACTAGTAAGAGAGAAGAAGAGGAGAGCAAACCGTGAGGTCACAAGTCTTTGAGGTCACCAGGCTTGGACATGATGACAGGAGTTAGTGTATCAAACTCTCAGTATTCCTCCACAGGAACACAGAGTTGGGGTGAAAACAAGAAGACAAGACGAGGGGGTTCAGTGCTAATGTTTGGAAATTTTCCCTGGAGAAACTTTTTGCCCCTGGAAAGTCCTCCCCACGAAAAAGGCCTGCAGACTGATCAAAATAGTAGGAAGTTGCACCTTCATATTCAATCATTTAAAAAAAATATTGATTGATATAACACTGAAATCTCATGCTCTAACTCGCTGCCATACCATTGATCGTTGGCTTATATTGCTGCTGTTCCAAACCTGCACTCTTTGCTTACTCCTTCCGGTGTAACTGACAACCTTGACCTTGAAATTTAATTCATACATACTACTGAAACGCTCTTACATTCACTATTGAAACGCTCTCACGGTTACTACTGAAATTACTTGTATGAATACATGTGAAACGCTTGCATATCCTCGTCTAAGAGCATACATAGTATATATAGCTGAAAACAACTGTGTTCAATAATATACAGTACTATTTCACCAGTTCAAAATATTCTATTCATTGCAATTTCTTTGTCACTGCCTCAGACAGACGGAGGATGGCATGGCAGACTTAATAGCCGTCATTTTAATTCCGGTAAAAGAGTGCAGATTGTTTGGATCACTGTGGTGCTTATGGTGTGATAAAAGAAGTGTGTTTCTGTGATGTTACGATGCTGCTGTCACTTATGTGGCTTATGGAGAGGAAGTGAATGAGAGCTCATCATCAAATCCCACGGTGGAAACTGAACAGTTCAAGAACCACACCCTTCAAGAACAACACCCTTCCAGAACGTATTACTTTTTAGAAAAAGAGGTTCCCCCATGTCATTGTTATCATGACATCCATATTGACTAAGTCATACTATTCAAATATAATTGGATCCAGAACAAGAACAGAGTGCTGTCTTGACTTTTTACACACTAAATAATTAGAGGAAACAGAGTTGCCTCTAAGTGTACAATAATGTAAAACAATGTATGGCTTCATGCTCATTAAATTAAATGAAATCATTAAATTATATCCTTGACTGTCATGGAGAGGAGCCCTATAGCGGTCCACCTTGAGCACAGTCTCTCTCTGGCTAGGGTATCCATTTAATGCCACCAGACTTACTTTTCATCTGAAAGCAGATCTGTGGCTCTGTGGCTCTGTGTCATCATTATGTGAAATATTGCCCCTTAGAAAGCATAACGTGATGTTAAATTCTCAGAATCCATAATTTCTCATACTGATCACTGAAACTGATTGTGAAATATAACCAAATTGATTTTTTTGCTGTTAATACAGTCTCTTGTTTATGCAGTTTTCATAATATGTGGGCGGACATTTCAGTAGTGTAGTATATTAGTCATATATTGTTGGAAGCCTGAATCTAATTTTACCTCACTTAAACACACACATGACCCGTGTCACTACACTTTATCTGCTTCATGACTGAGGTTGGGTTGACGGAAGCCTGTGTGGATGAGTAATTCTGGGTACTTCCTGTCATGCACTACAGGAGGCACTTACATGTAACTTTACATTCACAATAATCACACTTTGGAAAAAAAGAAAATTCCATGCTGTTTAGTGTAGTGTGTGCCAACAGTATAGAGCAATCCTCCCAGTCCATCCAAGTGGCCAAGCATTCATAGCGACGTTGCTTTTTGATCCTTCAAGGTCGACTCTTCCTATCATTGTCAAGCAGAATTCACCAAGAGTTGGATTGTTCACTGTGACGTGGCACTTGTGTGACCCGCCACTGCAGCCTGTAGGCTGCTGCCTTTACTTGCCTGGGTGCAGGTTTTTTTGTGTATGTTTGGCATGCCCGATGTGCGAGTACATGTACAGTTTATATGTTCCGTCAACCATGGCATTCTGTTTAAATAACCACACAAATTCAATGTCTTGTCATATAAATGTTCTGTTTAATTAGTTTAAAATCATACATCGTAGTATCTTATTGCGTAGCGTTTGTCTAACTGTTTAAGTGTCGTCTTGCGTGCATCTGTTGTTAGTAAGAGTATTGCGCGATTATTCTGTGTATTTTTCCTGATAAATACTCATTTGCATGGGGTTCTTGTATGGCAACATGAGTACTATCTGTTGCACCTACAATATAAAGTTAGGGAATCCTTTTACACGCACAAAATCCACACAACGAAACGCTGGGATATGCCTGTCAAGTCACCAACTTCTCGTTGGAATGTTGCTGTAGCCAGGAACCCAAGAACAGATAACAGTTCAAATGAACAGGCATGGCCTGGTTGCAGCTGGTGTGTCTCTTTGGGCCCATTTGTTCACAAAGGTTTATAATAAGCCTATATGATGAAGATAATGCAGCACATAGTTAGATATTTGTTACTGCCCATTCAAATTACACCACTCCTTTCCATGCTCCTGAACCAACATATTGACTGGCTGTAATGGTGTATGATTCAGTCTAAGCCAGGTTGTGTGTTTGCCAGTCACAGAGCCCGGACTGTGTATGAGCACCAGAGATTTCTTAAGAGCACACAGAAGACAGACAGCAAGATATCTGTGATGAGCTGCGTCTGACAAAGGTGTATAGGATTAGAATCGCAGACTCCACCTTTAATGAACCACAAATATTGTGCCTGAATCATGATAAAATAGCCAGAGAACTCCCTTTTAGATAATGTTACACGGCAGTAAGTTGTGCTTGTGAGTTGTAAAAATAAATAAAACATTTCAATTTTCCAATTTGGTCTACAATTCTGTGTGCATGTTGTTCTAGGAGTTAGCATACATACAGGAGTTAGCATCCATGAATACATATGCGATGGTTGGTGTCAATGGTTTGTATTTGTGGTATTCATTTGACCTTCAGAATCTTTCAGAATTTCAGAATTTCTCTGGACAAAAACACTAGTTGGCTTTCATCTAATAGCACCAGCTAATGTTCCCAGACTGATGAAGACCAAGTGGCTACTGACAAATTAAGACCTGGTGCATCTGTGAATTCTGCAATTGGTTAGCCAGGTGTCAGGGGTTAGTAGTCCTACTTTGTTCGCTCAACATCCATATCTTATTTGCTGAGTCATCATTACAAAGACATTCAGTCACTTTAAACTTTCAAGCACACAATCAGGGGTGTTGGCTTTCAATGACTGAATTCCTCACCTACAGTACTGTGCATGATGTTTTTTTTAGTCTAATGACTCCTGATGGACTTCATGCATTTCTTAGCATACAATAGTGTTCATTTTTTTCATCTCACATATCACAGTCTTGGAAGCATAGAGTAGAGCAAGAGTTATTATTATTCATTATTTATTTTTTGGGCAGTTTAATATACAAAGACACGGTCATGTTCTCAGGGAAATATAAATAAAGAGGGATGAACAGATCATTTATCATATAAATACATAAAATGTATAATAACAATAAGTTAGCATAGCATTTTTCAATAACATAGCTTCTCAGACTTAGAAATACATGTATGTAATTCATGTTAAGGTATGTACACATTTTCAGAATATTACTGCACAATAAATACTTAAATAAATACTAAATTAAAATGACATAGTGGCAATAGTTCCTGCCTTACCACCATAACAACTTATACAAATAAACAACAGGACCACTGTTAAGAAAACAAGAGCTGCTCAACAAATAATACACCACAGAAAGGAAATAAATAAAGGAAAACAATGCTAAGGCTAACAACCTTGGGACTCAGGTACATACAGTCACAGTCACAGTGTTACTGAAGAAGAGTATACAAAAAAAACAGGATCAAAGGACAATATTTTTCGTTGCGTCCAAACAAGGTGTTCCTTTCTGCAAAAGATCAGAAAAAAGAGGGCAAATCAGTACTTTCGTACTCGTAATTTAAATTAAAAAATCATATCTAAAGGTGCGCTATTTACCTTTTTCAGTTGATTTACTTTTTTCGGTATCCACTTTGCACGTGGATCAATGCAGTAACTCTTCTCACCACTGAAGAATCTGTGTGAAAGGGGGGTATAACAAGGGTCAATATTCATGTGAACTACAACCATGTACATTTTAAAAGATGTGTTTTTGAAATGAATAAATAAAAAGGTGAGCATTGATATCTTTAACTTACATGAAAGCAGCAACACAATGATCTGTCTTGGGGAGGATCACACACTTTGTGATTTCTGTCTTTATTTGTGCTCGACTTGTTTTCTTACAACAGGTAGGATGCTTAGGATCCTGAGCGTGCACTGGAGTCAAACAGAACACACTTGTGTAAATTCACCGTGCCAAGAAAAGCTGTCAATTGTACCCTAACAATGAACTTCATAGATTATATGAATGCAATTGAGCAAAAATAGAATGAGATTAAAAATCCTATCACAAAAGAGAGCATTTACCTTGCAGTGTGCAGTTCAGCAGCAGCGCTCCAACCCAAAAGAGGCTAAGCAGACGCAGGAGGACCGTGGCAGAAATCATGGTGGTTTGTGTAGCTCCGATGTTCAGATTATCTCTGTCTGAACTCAGTTCTTGTGGTTTAGCAAAGAAGGGAGACACTGCCTTTTTATTGCTGCCTGAAATGAGGAACTTCTGCAAGCCATGCAGCCCACGCCTCGCCACAAGTGGAAACACTTAGTGATATGCATGAATAGCATTGAATCCTGAACCAACAAGACATATATGGGTATATCAGGTAAGAAACAGTCACTAGCAGCACCTAATGATCTGAACTCCTGCGTTGGAGTCCTTCTCCACCACTCAGTGACTAGTAAGAGAGAAGAGGAGAGCAATCCGTGAGGTCACAAGTCTTTGAGGTCACCAGGCTTGGACATGATGACAGGAGTCAGCGTATCAAACTCTCAGTCATCCTCCACATGAACACAGAGTTGGGGTGAAAACAAGAAGACAAGAGGAGGGGGTTCAGTGCTAATGTTTGAAAATTTTCCCTGGAAAAACTTTTTTGCCCCTGGAAAGTCCTCCCCACACCAGACTAAACATGCCATCATGTCTGTAGAATATACCCCGTCATTCAATAACACCAGCCTGTTTGGGTTTATTGCTGTGGCTTTCAAGAAGTAGGAGTGAGGGATTTAGATATTCTGCATGGAGCTGATTGCATCCCTAAAGACGTAGTTTGCACAGGCACAAACAAGCCCAAGGTATTTCCCAGTGGTAACATACATAATAATTGTCAGATGTCAGATTTGAATGGCACAAGCGACACACTGCAACACACACGTGGATATATGGAGGCGACACAGGACACACACGCAGGCCTGAGGTCACTGTGAATTTCTGCTCTGCATTTTCCCATTCCGAACTGTCCTACCTCCAGGACCCCAGGAGCAGTGAGGATGATACATACCCTATATACCAAAAGCTGATTTGGTTTCAATGGTGAAATTAACTTGTTAATTTTTTTTTCATTACTGGGCTTGCATAGCATTATGATAATGAGTCTTGTTCGATGTGACATCAGGGCCCGTGATTCAGGAAGCAATCACATATGCTTCAGTTGTGAATCACTTCTAGGAGTTGTTCCCCATTCCATCAAGTTATTTTTTTCATGATCTATGTATTTATGAGGGGGTCACAGCAAACCGCAAGACACATGTTAGCAAGGTTTGAGCTGTGCTTTTTAGATGTATGAGGAAATGAATGCATGGAAATGTTTCACATGGATAAACTATGCACACGCAATTCAGTCAGAATATATGAAGTTTGTATTCGTATGAGCATTCATGTGACTGATTCAATTAAAGCAATTCATCGTTTGTTGTAGGGATTGTTTAGTTGGATTGGGAGTCCTAACAGCAATTGAAAGGCGCACTGTCATATATGAATGAACATTTCTATGGTGAAATGATGCAAAAACATATTTTTATACAATGTTCCCTTTTTTTTTCTTTTATGGGTGACAGGAAGTTGAGCACTTCCTGTGTGGCTTATTTTCATTCATGCTGTTCGGGTTTTTTGGTAGAATCATCCCCGGAGTGGCAGCCTGTTTTGGAACGGTTTGATAACCGCACAGCTCTACGCGACCACAGCTGCACAGCTGTCTCTCGTGTCAGGTGTAATTATAACACTTCGCCACCCAACATAGAGCCCATTACTCACGGTCACGTCGGCGAAGGCACTACTGCAGGAAAGTCCCTCCAAAAACAATGACAAGCGCCGCATTCCTGCACTCTGACTCCTCTCACCCTCAAAACAGCCATGAGAATCGGCTCGAGCTGGGTTGTAGGCCATAAGTCATTCCGAACCAAATGTTTTAGGCCAAAGTTATGTTGTTTTTTCGAAGGATGTTTTTAGTGACTTCCTCCACTGCTTTACTTTTCAGGATAATTGTGGTTACCAAGGGTGACAATGATTTGAGTACATATTGCAGGCTTTGCTGGTGAATATTTGACCTAGCTGACACATTTTCTGGAATACTGAGGGTATCATGCCCTACATTATTGATAGGGTGGATTAAATTGTGTATATTTAATTTATATACATTTAATGCCATCGCTGGTCATTGAGCCAATCAATCTTACAAGGGTTTATAGTGGAGTTAATTTCCATGAATGCTGCCTCTCTCTATCTCTCTCTCTCTCTCTCTCTCTCTCTCTCTACTCTCTTTTCACCGTTCTTCGATAACTGCAGTTTAGGTAATATGTGTAATAAATAATAAGAAGTAATCATAACCAATTCTAATAAGTAATGTGGAGCAATCGTATCTGGTGTATGGATTAGCTGAATCTTATTTTCTATGACAGCACCTTATCTGCATGAATGAAGGATATCATTAACCCAATGCATAACCCAACTTGTATTTCTTGAGTTTTATAGTTTGGAAGTATTATTTAATGTCTATGTTTGAACAGCTAACATACTCTTTCGGGTTTGGACCTTCACTGTAAACCCAAACAGTTCTACTACCTTATTAACATTCTGTATTCAGTACTTAAAACCTGGTATTTAGTTGACCAAACTTTAAATGTATTAGTTTTCTTAGCAAGTGAAGATGTTTTAATTCTATTGGAATGTATTTGTTTGAGTAAACATTGCCTGATCACTCATATATTTTTTATTTTGGGAATAATATGAGTTCAGAGAACTTAAAAATTATGAAAATGATAAAAAAATAAATCAGTATAGCCGATGTATAATTTAAGTTAAGTTTACTTATAAAAAATAATATATGAACTCAAATTTTATTATGTAAGCGGTTACATCAAAAGTTTTAAGTACTCTGAACTTGTTCAGGTTTACAGTGTTGAGTTGCAATAACGGAACGGAAGCTTCAGGACAACAACGATGTACGACTGTATGACCACAGTGGTGACGCGTGGACAGGTCAGAGGGAGGTGTGTCCTGTCTGAATTTAGCTTTCCTGGGAACCCCATGATTCTGTTTAATCTCGACAACACAACGTCAATGCATTCCAACACATTTCAACGTCATAAGGGTGACAACAGATGTAAAGCATGATAGCACCTCTAAGCACTAATCATAAGCACTCTACAAGATTCTGAGGAGCACTACAGTACATAGCAGTGCAGCTAGTTACCAATACACATTAAGCTTGTGTTTTCAATTCTAAGCCACTCGGCTCATGAATGTAAAGAATTTCCCATCAAGTTGCTCCTTTTTAAAAATGTTAATTAAAAGTAAATAGTAAATAAATTCAATTTCTATTATTATATATGTATTTTCAATGATCTTATCTTATTACGAAACCAAATCAAAAGGAAATAAAATCTAACTTTATTTTAATACAGCGCATACCAAGATGTAACACAATGTGCCTCACAGAAGGAAATGGGGCGGGGGGTTCAGCCATTTTTAGGTTTTCTGGCAAAGTATTGAAAAAGGCTGGGAGCGTAGAAACTGAAACCACCGAAAGGTCCTGAACAGTGCATTTCCATGTGTGCATGGGTGATTAAAATGCTGGTTTATATGGCCTAGAGGCTGGCAGTCTGGTTCAGAAGTGCAGAGGAAACCAGGCCCTGCACAGTGCATGCACCTGCTTCCGTTACCTCTGGGTGCAATGACTAACCACAACACAGCAAGATACTTGGATTGGGAGTCCTGACAGCAATTGAAAGGCGCACTGTCATTTATGAATGAACATTTCTATTGTGAAATGATCCAAAAACATATAGGTGTAATTATAACACTTCGCCACCCAACATAGAGCCCATTACTCACGGTCACGTCGGCGAGGGCACTACTGCAGGAAAGTCCCTCCAAAAACAATGACAAGCGCCGCATTCCTGCTCTCTGACTCCTCTCACCCTCACACAGCCATGAGAATCGGCTCGAGCTGGGTTGTAGGCCATAAGTCATTCCGACCCAAATGTTTTAGGCCAAAGCACAACACAGCAAGATACTTATCTCTAAACTTCTGCATTTGTGTGCGTGTGTGTGTGTGTGTGTGTGTGTGTGTGTGTGTGTGTGAGAGAGAGAGAAACAAAGAATGAATGAAAGAAAGGAATAAAGAGATTCAATGCCAAGACGTATGGATGTATATGTTTGTAAGTTTTAACTCCTTTATTTCTGTAATTTCTCTTTACTTACTAAGACACAAAGAATCTGCAGATAAATGTCAATATACTGTAGAAGTGGTATGTCTGTCAAAGGTCAATGACTCACTCATGGCGGTGGAGCTATTGTTAGTCCTTTAAGCACTGCTAGCACGGACGTGAGTGACACAACAGTGTTGACACTCGGTGACATTTCTGCTATGTCCACATGAATACAAGAGGACATAACCTCTTCTGAACTTCGCTGAGCAACTGAGAAAATAACAATAAGAATCAACACCATGTCTGTACCAGAGACAACAACACATAACAACCCTCTAGATACACCTCAAACATAACTGACAGACTTCCCCACAACAATCAATGACAGTCACACTGGGTTCTTCAGCTATTCCTAGGTCCATTTTCTAGGACAATTTGCATTGTACGTCACATGTGATTGCATGTGTGTGAGCGATATGTTACTGCCATCTAGTGGACGTATTACGTCCTAGAAAAGGGGTGTCAAACTCAAATACACAGAGAGCCGAGATACAAAAAATGGGTGTAAGTCGAGGGCCGGACAGTAGGGCAAGCGCTCCCTAAATTAGGCAAACCAAATAAAATGTCACCGTTGCTCATTCAAATCAATGGAACTTTTTGCAACATTCTGAGTAGCTGGCGGGCCAGATTAAATGGCTTGTTCGGGCCTGATTAGGCCCGCAGGCCTTGAGTTTGACACACGTGTCCTAGAACATA